>NC_053392.1:315390935-315714180 GCF_905171765.1 Bufo bufo
TTTGGAAGCTGGACTGTCTATGTTTTTTTCTTATATACTTTCAAGTGTGCTTTAATCCCAGCGCAGTCCGTGCATACTTTTTTCTTTTTCTTTTCGCAATTTGGGGGTTGTGCTTGCTGCCCCCCTGGTTTTTCGTTTCAACTATCCATATTTATACATATTTTTTCTATTGGATTGGGCAACATAGCTGAATATGTATCACACCTCTCTACGAGTTATTGATGATTGCAATGAAAGACTTTAAAAAATTTATGCCATTTTTAATAAACAAGATAAAGGTTCCCAGGACACCCTGGAGCTAAGGGTCCAGATGTCTCCCTGGAAAAATTACTTGTAAAGGAAATGCGTACCTGGCGGGACTTGACTTCACTCCAATGTTATGTGGAAAAAAGCATGATTCCCTGTGGACTTAGACTCCGGAAAAAAAACACCACCATCTATTCAGATATTTTTGTAACACAATGGCAAAGCATCCTATCAAATTTTTCTATCAAATTAATGGGATTGATTATTTCACATGAGGAGGAAGTTTTGTCCAACCTCAGAGAAAAAATAAAAGCCACACAAGAATCTATCACTCCGTTTGTCAATCTGGATGCCTTTCAAAAGATGGATATTAAACTACAGGAGAACTTAAACAAGCTGGAATAGAGTCTTGTTGCTATCAAACAGGGCAAATTCGATCGTGAGCTCCATGATTTTAAAAGTAATACGGTTTACAACTGGTCGGAAGTTAGAGCCAACACGCGCTCTATTATGAAGAAAAGATATTGCGGTAGAAAAATATCTAAAGTTGTGTTTAGCTCAACAGAACCCGACTCGTCTGACTCTGCACCTGAGCTCCCTTCACATGGAGCAGCAGATGGACACTCAGTTACACAATGCGTTTCTTCTGAAAGTGGTGAGTTCACAAGGAGGCGTTGAAAAAACGCCGAGCTGGGCGGAAATACGCCAGGAAACAGCCGATATCCATCGCACACCAAGAAACGGTGAGTAACATACAGGTTGTTAATATTTCCTCAAGATCCTTAAGTCAATCACAGATCGATGTCCTAGCAAAGGGGCTCTCTTTCTCCCCTATGTGCCACTTTGACTTGTACCGTACCATCATAGATGTAAACAGATTGTCCCGTAATCTTACTCTAAAGAAACACTTTGCTAATCCAGAGACTGCTGACATCGCATCCTTACCCCCTGTTGAAAAATGCTTGCATGGTCAGAATATTGTTGCCTTTACCTTTGAAGAACTTCCTAACCTCTCTCATATGCAGCAATTTCGTCCGATAGAGAATGAAAGAAATATTCATTTCTCCCGTGACTTTATTATACACAATCGTGACTTCTATCCCATACATTCACGTTCGCCTGCATTAGATCGTTTTCAATAATTAATTGAGAAGCATTTGACAGCTTTGAATGAGAAAATTCACTCAGTTTATAGGCAAAAGAAAAATGATAATTTAACTCATAGGGAAGGCATAGCGTTAAATGAACTAATGAATATGCATGATATCATCAGAAAAGCAGATATGGTGGTACTGGATCGCTACATTTTAAATAACAAAACCTTGCTATGTTAGAGGATAAATGTACCTATCTAGAATTAAACCACAGCATGCTGGGACCAAGGTAATACTGCAGGTTTTCAAGTTCAGGGTTTGGAGAGAGTTACTCCACCTTTTAGGGGTGGAGACCACAGGCGCAAACTTCTTAACAGGGAAACCTACTGGATCTTTTGTATGGGCTCCTGTGTTCCGTAGGGATTAAATCACAAGCATGATTTGATTTTGCATTACTGATTCTTCTCTATATACATGTATTTGTTTAGTTGAGCTATTTTTAAGGTATGTCTTTATATTAATATGGTATCTCCAACTTTTTAGTGTGATGTCAATAGAGGTGTGTTTTGTCTGCTGATCCCAATCACTTGTGATTTGCAACTTCAGCTATATAAGTCTTAGTCTTTTTTTTTGCAACCTGTCATGAGTAAGGATCGGGATTAGCAGAACCGAAACCCCGTAGACCGGGTTGCCATGTTGGATTTTAATATATTTTTGGAATAAAGTAAGTCACTTTTTGATAGCTGGACACTCTATGTTTTTTTCTTATATATATTCTAAGTATATTACACCCCTCTGTATCTCACACCTATCAATAGCACACCTATACCAGTCCTTAAAAAGACTTTTGTGGCCCCATTAGCTAGCGTTTGGTGCCCCTAACAGTCTGACCCTGCTGCACACAGCAACCTCTCCCTACACTGGCAAAAGACTGAATGTAAAATGGCAGCCAGATCGGGTTTATTTATAGGGTAGGGGGTGTGTCCATGTGCTGAAACGTCTCAATTGGCTGTCTTGTCCCACCTGATGAATGTGTCACGGGTCAAAGTTCTGCACAATGCAAAAGAATATGGCGCAGGCAGACATCGTCATGTGTTCTCCTGTTCGGCGAACCGCGAACAAGCAAAGTTCGCAGCAAAACGACCACTGGGAAAACCGCAAGGCCCTCTCTACTCTTCATTAGTGATAAGCAGTATGGGCAATATTCGTTTTCGCGATATTTCATGAATTTTTTACCTAATATTCGCGATAAATTTGCAAAATTCACGAAATTCTAGAATTTGTGATCCCCAGGCATTATTTTCTTGATTGCGAAAATCGGCAATGTAATATGCGCATATTGTGCGCGCAATACAAGCGTGGCTCACTTTAGCAAAATTTATCAAGCTGCTAGAAGTTTCCTGAGACTGGAGAAAATGCCCAGTACAGTAGTTTAGTCCTATCACACTACCTAACACCCTGCACTGGAACCTATCAGCTACACTATATCAGGATATAACCTACACTGACTATCTCCCACTAACTATCTGTATTATATATATGAGCTAACTAACTATGTAATGTAACTGACTCAGCAATGTAAATGACTCAGCAAAGCACAGAGCACAGTAATGTCACTGCTCTCTCTCTTATAACTGCAGAAAACTGCAGAAAATGGCTGCTGGGGAGTTTCTTATATAGTAAAGGGGTAGGCAACTTTCCTATTGGTTGCTAGAGATGTTGCTAAGCTCTGACAAAGATATTGCCGCCTTCTCATTGGCCCACAAGCAAGAAGGGAGGTTACTGATGAAAAAGAGAAATCTAGAATATTCGCGATTACGAATATATAGCACTATATTCAACATTTTCGCGAATTCTCAAAGTGCCGATATTCGCAATAAAAATCGCAGTGGGTATCCCGCTCTTCAGAGGGGGGGAGGGATGCAAACTGGTCCAGTGTAAGTAGCCATTGGTGGATGTTGGTTTTCTATAAATATCAATGAGCAGAAATCCATCCTCTGATTTTGTAATCTTCAGATCCAGGAAATAAACCTCCTTCTCTTGTATTTCAAAGGAGTATTTTATCCCAATATTGTTTTCATTAAGGACGTTAACAAATTTGTGAAATTAGGAGTGATTACCATCCCACAGTATGAGTATGTCATCTATTTAATTGCCCCAAAATATTAAGTGGCAGGTATATGACGACAAATCATCTGTGAACACCACATTATTTTCCCACAACCCTAAGAAGTGGTTAGCGTAAGTTGGGGCACAGATCGTCCCAATCTTAGTCCCCTTTGTCTGTTTATAAAAGCGTTCCTGAAAGGTGAAGTAGTTGTGCTCCAAAATAAACCTTAATTGTGTGGTTGAAAAGTAATACTCTTAGTTTTCAAAAAATATTGTACTGCATTTAGACCCGTGAGTATTGTATGTTGCTATACAGTTATTAAATGTCCAAACTTGTACTCCAATACTGTAATACTGTATGTTTGGAGCGAGAGACATATTTATTTTCAGGAGTAAGTCCTATGTGTCTTTAATACAGCGTGGGCCATTTATATGGATACACCTTAATAAAATGGGAATGGTTGGTGATATTAACTTCCTGTTTGTGGCACATTAGTATATGTGAGGGGGGAAACTTTTTAAGATGGGTGGTGACCATGGCGGCCATTTTGAATCTAACTTTTGTTTTTTCAATAGGAAGAGGGTCATGTGACACATCAAACTTATTGGGAATTTCACAAGAAAAACAATACTGTGCTTGGTTTTAATGTAACTTTATTCTTTCATGAGTTATTTACAAGTTTCTCTTTGTTTACAGCCATTGACATGTCGCCGAGGTTAACACGTGAGGAGCGGATAGAAATTGTGTTGATGTCTGGTGAACGCAGTAACCGGGTCATTGCAGCAGATTTCAATGCAAGACACCCTACGAGACCACCCATCTCCCATGCTACAGTTAGCAAACTTCTTGCTAAGTTTCGTGAAACTGGTTCAGTGTTGGATTTGCCAAAATGTGGACGCATGAAATCTGTCTCTAATGAAGAAACATCAGTGGCTGTCCTAGCTTCATTCAGCAAGAGCCCACAGCGTAGCACTCGCCGCATGTCACTGGAGAGTGACATTAGTCGAACATCCCTTCGGCGGATATTAGCTACTCACAAATGGCACCCTTACAAACTCCAGCTACTGCAGCATCTCAACGAGGATGACCCAGATCGGCGCACTGAATTTGCAGAATGGGCAAAACAAAAATTGGAACAGGACCCTCAGTTTACGCAGAATATTTTGTTCAGTGATGAGGCAAACTTTTATGTGAATGGTGAAGTTAACAAACAAAACCACCGCTATTGGTCTGACACTAACCCACATTGGATAGATCCCTCCAAGACTGTTTGAACAAAAAAATTGATGGTATGGTGTGGTATATGGGATACAAAGATAGTGGGGCCATTATTCATCAATGGAAACCTCAAGGCCACTGGATATGCGAAATTGCTACATGATGATGTGTTTCCCTCTTTATGCACTGAAGCTGGCACGTTCCCTGAGTTTTTCCAGCAAGATGGTGCACCACCACATTATGGGTGTCAGGTCCGAGCATTCCTAGATGGACAGTTTCCTGGAAAGTGGAATGGCCCCAAGGTCTCCCGATCTGACCCCCTTAGACTTTTATCTTTGGGGTCATCTGAAGGCAATTGTCTATGTGAAGATACGAGATGTGCAGCACCTGAAACTACGGATACTGGAAGCCTGTGCTAGCATTTCTCCTGCGGTGTTGCTATCAGTGTGTGAAGAGTGGGAGAAGAGGGTTGCATTGACAATCCAACACAATGGGCAGCACATTGAAGACATTTTATAAGTGGTCAGAAACTTGTAAATAACTCATGAAAGAATAAAGTTATGTTAAAACCAAGCACACCATTGTTTTTCTTGTAACATTCCCAATACGTTTGATGTGTCACATGATCCTCTTCCTATTGAAAAAACAAAAGTTGGATTCAAAATGGCCGACTTCAAAATGGCCGCCATGGTCACCACCCATTTTGAAAAGTTTACCCCCTCACATATACTAATGTGCCACAAACAGGAAGTTAATATCACCAACCATTCCCATTTTATTAAGGTGTATCCATATAAATGGCCCTCCCTGTATATGAAGGCAGTGAAGTAACAAAAGGTCGTAACATCTAGTCCACATAACTGCTAATTCCCTGTGTTAAACTGTCATTTTCATACACAATAGGTCTGCCTAGAATAGGTGCTTTTCTTTTGTGTACTTTTGGAAGGGCATAAAAAGTTGCAATTGTGGGATTTTTATTGTACAAATACAGAAATTCATCCTTGCTGATAAGAATATCAGTTCTAGCTTGAGTCAGTAATTGTTTTAGTTAATTTAGATATTTCTCTGTTGGGTTATTTGAGAGGTTTGTTTATCATTCAATAGTCTCAGGGGGACCATATCCACATAGTCCTCCTTATCCTGGATGACTATGTTTCCACCCTTATCACTAAGCACTGTACGTAGTTTCTTCAAAGCTTCATATTCTGAGGAGCTTAAGTTTGATTTTATACGGTCCTTTATTAGCTTCAAGGATTGTATATCCTGTGTAACAAGGTGCTCAAATGTATCAATCTCTTTATATTATGAAAAGGTTGGAGTATTTCTTGACTTAGGTTTCAGTGATGTAAAAGGGGGTCCAAGGTTACCTGTTGTTCCCACTTTTTACCTTATTAAACTGTCTAAGGTTTCCATACATTTTTCTCATTGTCAAAGATTCTTTTAATGTCATGTTCTGAATGTAAGTGTGTTTGATGAAGTGCCAATTTTCGTGTGAATAGGTTTATATCCTTAATCCAAGTAGATTTATCACATTGTGGTACAGGGGAGAATGTAAGGCCTCTTGATAGTAGGGTCAGCTGTATTTCTGTAATCTCATATGAGGATAAATTAATGACTTGTTTATCAAAAGAGAGATCTTTATTTATGCTGGCCTTTACTTGTCGTAGCCCTATTTCTCTCGGTCTCGTAGCTGGATCCCTCATTGACCTTAAAAAAGGGGTGCAATTGGTGTATTCTTTTCACCGGATGTCTCTGTCGCTTGGGTGGTATAAGGTACTGAGCTTGCTTGTGTAGGTATATTTTGTTGCAAATTGGATATTTGACTCAGTGTTTGTGCAAAAGAGAAAGATTGTGAGCCACAACAATTGATTTATTCTGTGCCATTTAGGGTCTGCTGTTTTCATATCATCTCTGTTTTGGATCCACTCCTGTTTTTTTTGGCCTTAGTAATACTGATGGATTACGGACCAAATGTTGACCGTGTGAAGGTGGATGCACAAAAGACAGGATCCATTTTTTGGCGGTTGTTCTTGTGAAAGATCATAAGAAGGGAAAAATAAATAGTGATGTCAACACAAATTTATTGCTGACACCCTCTGTAGAAATCTATGTGGCATCGGCTGATGGTGTAAAAGGAGTGCGTTCTTTCACTCTATAGTACAATCTTGGGCCACTACACAGTTCTTTATACCTGGCGCTAACATCGACCTGTAAGACTTCACACTTGAGTTATTTGGTCAGTTTTGGCCCCGTAACTGACCAAATAAGTGAAGTGGGTACTGATTCTAAGTGTGACGCCTGTCAACTGCCTGTCATACTGACGCACAGTAACGGTTTCACTAGCACAGCGGACTCCCTATGCATGTTTCTGCAATGCACAGTGTTGTACACCTATATAGGGGCTCTCTGCAGCCTAGGAAATAGCAGATTTTTAATGCGCTTCGTCACAAATAAATTCTGATCGAATCAGATTTTTGGGGAAAATTCGGGGAAACATCTGAATCAAATTTTTGAAAACTTCGGTCATCTCTAGGTTGTCTGCTCCTAAACCAGTCAACCCCTTTAATGTAATTGTAATATAGTAGAACGGACCAGAATAAAACGCTACAGTGCAACATATCTTCTACTTCTGGTTGAGGACCATATCAAACGACATGTCCATCAGTATGATGCTATCATCCTTTTCCTGCCAGTAGCTTTTAGCTCAGGGAGTTAAGGAAAGCGACTCACTCTTTTCAGGTAGAAATATACAGGAACAAACAGTTCTCCGAGCCTTTGCTCTAATCGTGTGCTTGGAAGCACTGGACTGTGGACTATACATATTGTATGAGCTGTTCTGATTTTTAAATGGCAAGCCCCAAAAGAGAAATCCCTGAGTCAACTTAAAGCATTTCATATAGCGGAGATTTGTTTAGCAATATTGAGCTGGCAATCCATTACTTTAAAAATAGAATACATGCAAGGGAATGCCAATGTCTGGCAGTAAAAAAAGGTTGGAAAGGTGAGACTGATGCTGCAAACATCCCTTTTAGAATATGTTGAAAATTTAAAGAAGAGTTGTCGCCACTCCTGATATGTAGAGATGGCCTTGCGGTTCGCCTGGCGGTCGTTTCGCGGTGAACTTTCCGTGTTTGCGATTCGCCAAACATGCAAACATATGGAGAAATTCGCGCCCGCCATATTCTTGTACATTATAAAGAACTTTGACCAATGACACATCCATCAGGGGGTACAGGACAGCCAATTGAGACATTTCAGCACACGGACATACCCCCTACCTTATAAATAAACCTGATCTGGCCGCCATTTTACATTCAGTGTTTTGCCAGTGTAGGGAGAGGTTGCTGTGTGGAGCAGGGACAGGCTGTTAGGGACACCAAACTCTAGCTAATAGGAACACAAAAGTCATTTTAAGCACTAGTATAGGTGTGCTATCGATAGGTGTGATACACAGAGGGGTGCGATATACTTATAATATACTTTTATAATGAGTCAAAAACACATAGATGTATATAGTGATCACCTGGAAGTCAGGGGCTAGGGGCTTACTAGGGCCATTTTTATATAAGGTAAGGTTCCGGACAGGGTCGCTGTTATCAGGGCGGGTGGTCTGTGGTTAGTCTATCAGGGGCAGAATAGCAGCCCCCCTGTAGGGCAATATCAGGGACAGTTCATTGCCCACCCTGTCCTTCAATACCACATCATCATCTAGCCCAGGGATGGATGTTTTTTTGCTTTCCCTCCTGGATTTATCGATGTGCACTGGAACCCCCCGGATTGTGGTAGGACATATGGTTTCTGATTTGGTGCCGCCGAGCACCTGATTTAGTGCCGCCGAGCACTTGTTATTGCCTACCACATCTATGCTCTTTGCTTAACTTTAATAATTTAATTTATTTTCATTTTGAGGGATATCTTTTCCATTCACACGTCTGCAAAATGGGTCCGCATCCGTTCCGCAATTATGCGGAATGGGTGCAGACCCATTCATTTTCAATGGGGCCGGAATATGCTGTCCGCATCCGCATTTGCGGATCCACATCCGCATTTGCGGATCCGCACTTCCGCATCTGTGCTTCTGTTTCCGCGAAAAAATAGAACATGTGCTATAATAGTGCCGGCGATGTGCGTTCCACAAATTGCGGAATGCACATTGCCGGTGTCCCTGTTTTGCGGATCCGCAAACAACTTACGGACGTGTGAATGGACCCTCATAGTAACATTATTAAAGGTTACGTTTTATCTTTATGTATATTCTAATGGATTGCCTTCCTTGTACAATGTTATAATATACTTTCTATGTTAGAGAGTATATTATAGTGCATTTGTATTGTGCGGCAGTTGTGTGCGGTTCTGCTGCGATACTGCAGGTATATAGAGGGACAAGCGTTATTGGAACAAATAATTTCTACTGGTGTGATATACCAGTCGTCCCACAAAAAAACTGATTGAAGCGGGGTGTTATATACCAATATACTTTCTTTATAGTGCATTTGGCTACTGTATAGTGCATTTGCGCATACGCGTACGTGAAAATTATATTGCCGATATTTCGCATTGAAAAAAATTATGAATGGAGATCGGAAATTCGAATAATACATCTGGTATGTCACTGTCCATGTTGTGGGACTATTTGTGCACTTCTAGTAATTATTTCTTGGCTGCAAATATGAGCTGAAGGTTTTTCAGGTTCGCCTGCCATTAAAATGAATGGGACCCACCGTGAACTTGCGGTTCGCGAATATTTGATCGCGTTCGCGAACCGTCCCGGCAGATGTTCGTCCATCACTACTGATATGTCTGTTTTAGAAAATACTTGCTTTGCCTCTGAAAACAAAAATCTGGAGCATCTTTCTCTATAATGCTGCATTGTTCTGTTCCTCCTGAATATTTATAAATAAATTGACAGATGGGTGTTACCATTCATCTAGTCACAAGGGTTGTGTCCCTACACTGTCAGCACTGTTTGGGCAGTGTGAGAGTGTGTATAGATATATCCCCAACTGGTAACAAACCGTTGTCAATTTATTCATACATTTTTAGGAGAAATAAAGGAAGAAAGGCACAGCAGAAAGTTCTAAGAAAAGATGCTCCCAGCACTGATATTTCATGAGCAATACATATATTTACTAGTATTATTGCAGAAATTTACTTCAGCCACTGAAAGAGAGGAAGATAGCTAAAATCACTTAGAAAATCCTACCCAAACAGGCAATATGCCAGCTAATAAAGTCATGTAATCACAGCAGCACTGCCACTGATTCAAATAGGATAGTCTCTCACGAGTCTCTCACAGAAAACTGAAATTGCAACACCAAGAAAGACAAGTCATAAGGCTTTACAAATCAAGGAAGTAGCAGGTGTCGATTAGATCTGCAAATTATCACATTTTCAAGCACCTAGCTCCAATCTGTGGCATGTGTGTAGGCATAAAAGCCAGATTGAAAGAAATATTTTTCTGCTTCATGAAAGCTCAAAAATTGGATCAAGTTGTGTGGGATGACTGTGCTATGCTTCCTGTTCATCGATGTGCCTGTTATTGCCACTTGTCTCAAATTGAGAGGAACAGAATCTTTGAAGTGAGAAACCTTGGTTTATCAGTTTGGCAGATCACTACAGTATCTCACAAAAGTGAGTACACCCCTCACATTTTTGTAAATATTTTACTACATTTTTTCATGGGACAACACTGAAGACATGACACAATGATACACATATGATGCAATGTAAAGTAGTCAGTGTACAGCTTGTATAACAGTGTAAATTTGGTGTGCCATCAAAATACCTCAACACACAGCCATGAATGTCTATACTGCTGGCAACAAAAGTGAGTACATCCCTAAGTGAAAATGGCCAAATTTGTCCCAAAGGGTTAATATTTTGTGTGGCTACTGGCCACCATTATTTTCCAGCACTGCCTTAACTCTTTTGGGCATGGAGTTCACTAGAGCTTCACAGGTTGCCAACTGGAATCCTCTTCCACTCCACCATGAAGACATTGTGGAGCTGGTGGATGTTAGAGACCTTTCCGAGATGTCAGCACTGTTCAATGTCCCAATAGTTGAGAGAACAACGACAAACTGGAATGACAGCAGGAGGTGCACAAAGAAAAATCTCTGATGTATCATCTCAGTAGAAGATTGTTCTTTCTGTACTGAAAGTGAAATTGTATGTCACATCCCAAACCTAGAGAAGCAAACAGTCTACACAAACCATTCGAAGGTGTTTGCTACAAGCCAGACGTCCAACTACAGGTGTTCCATTTACCTCTCACTACCGCTTTCAAAGGCTATCATGGTGCTATCACAGCAAGATAACAATTGAGGCTGCAATGGAGATCTGTCCTCTTCAGCAATGGTTCCTGCTTATGACTCAGGTGACTTATTCAGCAGGACAGCGCCAGGTCATATTTTACTTGTGCTACTGTGAGCAGCTTGCATTGACTACACATGCTACCATGGTTTGCAACATCTCCAAACTTGTTGAGCACATCTGGGACATCATTGATGAGCAATTGCAAAGGGACCTGCCAACAGCAGATCTTGATGATCTGTGTGCCCAAGTGCATTCAGTATGGCAGAACATTCTTCAGACAATAACCTCATTTATAGCATGCCAAGGTGTGCAAGTTCATGTATTTCTGTGTGTGGCACATATAACACTGAATAAATCAAGATATTTTGAATATTTTGTTCCCATTTCTTATAATTTGCATATAATTAACATGCATATCTATTCTGTGATTTCCATAATTTAATTACTTTTCCTTCTTAGAGTGCAAATTCAATGTTGAGAAGTATATATCCTTTTTAAGTGTTGTTTGAAGAGGTGAATGGACATATTGACTTCAGACTTGGATTACTTGAGAACTTTACTTCATCCACTCAAACCGAAACCTAACCTTGAATATTTTACCCAAACAGGGACCTTGCAAGCTAATAAAGTCATTCGATCACAGCAGCACTGCCACTAATTAAAAAAGATAGATTAAAACGTTTAGGTATTGTGCATGGCCCAAAACTATATATATATATATATATATATATATATATATATAGAGAGAGAGAGAAGAAAAAGTCCAGTAGGAGCACCAGTGGGAGTGTTTTGTCTTTCTCATTTTTGTATACTGGTGCTCGATAACTGTGAAAGATCTATCTGTAATTGTAAAAAGATCTATTTTGAAACTAAAATATTAGTTTTTCTCTGCTTTTTAGCACTTTATATTTTCACTATATTGGATGTGGATCCTTGTACTTGACCCTTTGGAAGCTATGCGACCCGAGGTGGACATCAGCGTTCTTGTGCTTACGCGTTACTCCAGATATATCACTGTATTTCAATAAGATATGGCTGTTGGAATAGTAGAGGGATTATCCCTCCATGACTGCTATTTTTCCAGCAATTGTGCTTGTGATTGCCGGCGGGGATCATTATTATGTTCCCCTCTGGCACTCATGGCTCTCTGGTCAGGTGTCCCGCCCATTTGGTCGGGACCCCTGTCCATATGCTGGTATATGTAGGAGACCCCTACAGCGGTCTGAGATATGATTATTCTGTTTAGACAACAGTTAGGCATACAACCTGCACGTAACTTTTGGGTATTTTTCCCTTAAGTAAAATGGAGCTCTTATGTCGACTACACAGAGCGCATGCGCTTGACCCTTACACTGTGACGCATCTGATGATGTCAGTGTGGTCATGCGCAATGAAGAGTTGGAGACGCACAATGAACGCTATGGTATATGCGGGCCCCATTGCTACCTATGGTCTGATTTCTGTGATCCACTTTCATCACATAATCACTTATGTAATTGTGATTTTAACCTAAATGAAGTATCGCATACATTTTAATTCACGTTGAAGGGACGGCATCCCTTAGTCATAAATTGTATATCACTGCTCACTTTATGCACACGCACTTTATTGTATTGATTTGTATCAGATGTTCGTAATTGTAATTGATTGCAACCACACCCATATGGGTTGGACACTTTGTAAATGCCTTTATAATGCTCTCACTTTCACTGTTACCATGCTTGAGGAAGGCTCTTGTGAGCCGAAACGTCGCAAGACTTGCCATAATATGGGTGAATAAACTACTGCTGATTTTATCACTATCTTGGAGTGCAGTCCTACTTCTTTGTTTTTATATATATATATATATATATATATATATATATACACAATGCATACAGAAAGTCTTCAGACCTTTTCACTTTTTTAATTTCATTTTCTTATGCAGTAGCCTAGTGCTAAAATAAAAAAAATCTGCACTCATGACAAATGAAAACAGAATGTTCGAAATCTTTCATGATTTATTGAAAGGGAAAAACGAAATCATTGCGTTGACATAAGTATTTAGATCCTTTATGGTGGTTAAAGCACATTTGGCAGTGATTGCAGCCTCTAGTCTTTTTGGTATGATGCCACAAGGCTTGCACACCTGGACTTGATAATTTTCTGCCATTCTTTTCTGCAGATCCTCTGAAGCTCTGTCAGGCTGGATAGGGACTGTCGGTGGACAGCTATTTTCTGGTCTTTCAAGAGATGTTTGGTTGGCTTCAAGTTAGGGCTCTGGCTGGGCCACTCAAGGACATTCACAGAGCTGTCCCTAAGCCACACTTGTGTTATCTTATTGAAAAATAAACCTTCGGCCTAGTCAGCGGTCCAGAGCACTATTGATCAGGTTTTCATTAAGAATATCTCAGTACTTTGCACCATTCAGCTTTTCCTCAACCCAGACCAGTCTCCCTGTTCCCTGAAAAACAACACCATAGCACGATGCTGCCATTACATTGTCACTAGAAAAATGATATAAGGATCAAACAGGCACCAAACCATCGTGGGGTTTAAAAATAATTCATAAAGATAATTAGATGAATTTCATGCATATGTAGAAATGCTGAATTTCCACATTTAAATTGTCATTTTCTAAAAAGACTGCTTCGTTAATCTTTAAGGTATGAGTTTTCTGAAGTGACTTCAGTATTAAAATATACATAATCAAATATACTTAGCAACTACATATGCAAAAAGTCCCAGGGTCCTTATTCTAATTTAAGAACCATTAGTATGAGCGGTAAATGATGTAAAACACTGTAACGCTTACATACAAACATTTTATGATTTATTTAACTCTCGCATATAAATTTTGTTAGTATAAGTTTTAAGGCTGATTTATTGGCCTGTATTTGTGGGAGGGGCTCTGCCCCACTATTTAGGCTCCTTTCCCCCTCCCCTGCATCCTACGTCTGCTCAACACAGATCGTGGCCATATCCGTGTGCGTCTGGATTAGTTGCCTTCCTGCTCCTTAATCTACATCGTGCGCTGTGTCTACCCCGTTTGCCGTATCTAACCCGTTCGCCCACCTCCCAGGTAAGATGCCGCCTCAGTCAGCGGCCCTGTTGCTCAAAGTCCGGTCGGCAGCGCTGGCTCCCCAGGTAAGGGGGAGTCACACTGCACCGGAGCGAACTGCCTGGATGCATCGGCTCCCACGCGGAAGTATAGGCAGGGTGCAGGGGTCAGCGTGATCCTGAACTCATTCACAAATGTCTGGCACGGGCCACCGTGCCATTAGTCAGGCATGGTGTTGTTAAACTTACTTTCGGTGTCCTCTCCTCATGGTGTCCTCTCCTGCTGCCACCGGCCCGCTTGCTTCAGTTCGCTCGGCGTCCCAGGCTCGTTCCTGTCTGGCTCCTTGCGCCCCCAGTGGCCACAACTGAGGATGCAGGACGGGGAGCTCACTAGACTGTGTGTAGCAGGTTTTGAGGTGAGCACCCTCTGGTGGTCACTCGTGCTACTGCAGTTAAAAAATAAAAATAAAAAAACACACATACACATACTTATGCCATTATTTAATTCAGGCACACACTCCAAAAAAAAGGGGGAAGGGGGGTGCAATAAATACAGTGGTGTGTATATATATATGCACGTATTACGGGTGAAACAAACTGCCCTGCACATTTATTGGGTCATGTTCAGTCACCTCAGGTACGGGATCACCACGCTAGTTAATTTTCAGGCCTTCGTAGTTTACGCATTATACGAACGTATATTCATCGATCTCGTTCACATCTCCAGTCGTGTATAGCCGTTCCTTGTCTCTTTAAGTATGTTTTCTCCGTTCTCTCTCCAGGAACGTTACTTCTTTTCAGGTCAACCGTCGGTTCTCAGTGGTCCAGTTTCGTTTCCAACAGGTAGTATAGGGAAGTTTTCAGTGCTAGATTCACCTTCTCATTTTTGTCGTCTAAAAATCTCACGGTTTTAACTTAGGTATTTCCTCATCCCGCTATTTGCTCCTTCCGTGCTGTGGGTAAGTCAGCTTAGTTTGTCGGTGGCGGTAATCATTGATCACGAGGTGACATTATCCACAATGTCATGTGTACACACACCACATCGTTCGGTGGTAGGGTTGTCACTGGTGTCCAATCTCGGGTCCCGTGTTTGAGCCTCATTCTCACGTACTGTATCTACAGGATCATGTCTCATGCCTCTGACATCATGGAGTCCTCGGTCAATGAAAATGCCGCCAGGCTGTCCGAAGCGGGTAGCATCTCGTCACTACGGAGTTGGACCGTACCAAGGTTGATGGCGGAGCTGTCCAAGAGGGGTATCCCGTTTACAGCCTCAGCCAGAAAGGCGGAATTATACCGCCTACTCATGTCTTCTGCGAGTCCTCAGCGACAGGAGGAAGTCTCGATGGCCACAGTCCAGACCTCGCTCGCTCAGATTCACCTCATGCTCAACAATCTTACGTAATCAGTCACGGACATCCAATCCAGGCTGGACACGGTCGAGTCCCGGGGTGCCGTTCTCACTCCTCCGGGTCCAGAGTTGGCCATCCCGTCCACATCCGTAGCAGGGTGTACCGGTACGACAGTCTCTGTTCCTAATATCACCCCGGCTCACTTCATACCGGCTAACATCAAGAAAGATATTCTGGAAGGCAGGGACGTCAACCTGGCTTCCCTGTTGATTGCTACTCTGGATTTCTCAGTAGTACTCAGGGGCCGTGATCTCAGGCTGAACAGAAAGCTTACCATCCCGGAGTTCCGTTTAGCTTTCAGCCTGTATAGAGATGTGATTTGTTCCGTACGGCCCGACCGCAGGGAGGAATTAGATCTTTATTTGTTTAGGGTAACCGAATTGGGGTACAAATATGGTGGTAGTTCATTTTACGATTATCACTGCTCATTTTCAGCTAAGGCCGCGGCGGCCCTCAGTCAATTTCAATTTCTCACAAACTGGGCTAATATCGACACTGAGATATTTTGCAGACACTTTGCTGGTCTTAGGGCTCCTGCTTGTTCTCTGTGTCAATCCATCTACCACACAGCAGAGTGGTGTCACAAAGCTGCCTCAAGTGCCGATACTAGCCCTCCCGCACAGCCGTCTAGGCAGTATGCCTCTGGTTTAGTTGACAAATTGGGAAGGCCCATTCAATATCTCGGCAGATCACGGATCTGCAATAATTTCAATTTTTCCTCCTGCAATAATAGTCAGTGTAGGCTGTTACATGTTTGTGTGAATTGTTTTAGAGCCCATCCCAAGTCAGTCTGTACATTAAAAGCGGATAAGTCGTATCTGAGTGTCCTCAACGTTGATTGCCTGCTGCACTTCCTACGCAACCACCTCAACCCTAGCTTCGTTCAGTTCCTCATGTCAGGGTTTAGATCAGGTTTCCACACTGGCCTAATCGCCTTGCCTGAATCGTCTTATGAGTGCAGGAATTTATTGTCAGCGGAACTTTACCCTCAGGCAGCGGATGAATTGATTGCCATCGAGTTGGCTCAACTCAGAATGACAATAGCCGATGAAGGCCAGGATGTAGTTGGTAAAATCGAGAATGCCTTGGGGAAACTTGTCCTGGAATTTAAGAAAAGCCCTCCAACCTGTATGGTAAGCCCTGGCCGTGTTGGGTGACAGGGACTTGGCTAGTAGAGAACGAGCTGTAGCTAGATGAGAGTTTACATCCAGACCAGTGATGGGAATGCGAGAAAAGGCCAAAATTAGCTCTAGACAGGGCATCAGCTGCGACATTCTTCTGCCCCGATATGTGTGAGCATATATATCGAAACTGGTGTTGCAATGAAAGAAGCACTAGACGTCTGAGGAATGGTAACACCTGCGGGGATTGAGATGACCCGTTATTTAGGATATCCATTACCGCTGCATTATCGGAAATGAACAACACCGTGTGACCGGTCCACTCGTGACCCCACACATGAGCGGCTGCAACTAAGGGGTAAATCTCAAAGGAAGCTGACGACTGAAGAAACCCCGGCAGTGACTTGACCTCGTCAGGCCACACGTTCGCTAGCCAATGTGTGCCAAAAATGGCTGCGAATCCAGAACTGGGAGCGGCATCAGAGAAGACTATAGGGAAACTGTTGGACACCACCGGGATGAGGAGAGAAATACCATTCCAGTCACTAAGAAAATAGTCCCACATGGCTAAATCGGCTACTATTTGGTCGTCAAGGCATATGAGGCTGTCTTGGGAAGGAGCTGAAGGAAGGAGAGCTAGTAGTCGTGACACAAATGGCCTGCCTTGGGGCATGACTCGCATTAAAGTAGTGTATTTGATTACATTTCACCTGCATGTCTGAACAATCGCTTTATATGCAGAGTGTTATAAAGAAATCGCCAGTGCGACCTTCGATTCTAATTTTTCTTAAGTGCACCAAACTTCACATTTTATAAGGTCTCACTAGATATTAGTGATTGTTGCAGTAAGTAATCCTGTGACATCACACCCACTATGTTAGTAGCATATTTGTATGGACAGCAGATAAATAGATTTAACATGCACATTGCACATCCATTGTCATGCCTCACACTATATTCCGCACACACACAGTATATTCCGCACACTATATTCCGCACACATACACTATATACCGCAAACACACTAAATACCACACACACACACTATATACCGCACACACACACTATATACCGCACACACACACTATATACTGCACACACACACACGATATACCGCAGACACACACTATATACCACACACACACACTATATACCGCACACACACACTATATACCGCACACACACACTATATACTGCACACACACTGTATGCCGCACACACACTATATACCGCACACACACACTATATACCACACACACACCCAGTCTTTATACACTTTATATTATAGTTTGTATCCTGTTGGTCAGGACTCAGGAGAAGCTTTCTTTGTCAGACCGCCAGTATTTGCTGGTTCATTTAGAGTTATCCAGGGTGCACCACGGGGAGGCGAACTAGCTTTACACCCCATACCGTACCGTCACTTCACTAGACAGGTACATCTCTGTTTAGCTAGACAATATCTGATAGTTCAGACCCCACCCACATACAATCGTAATCCAATCCCATCTTCTAACCGTGACAGTAAGGCTGCATGTACACGGGCGTGTTTTTTCACAACTACGGACCGTAAAAACCCGGGCTGCTGTCCTGCAGAGTGGACGAGCGCACGGCGTCATTGGTTGCTAACTCGCTATGACGCCGTGCGCTTCTTGCCGCCACCGCTGTACAGTAATACACTTGTATGATCTATACAAGTGTATCACAGTACAGCAGTGGTGGCCGGAAGCGCACGGCGTCATAGCAACCAATGATGCCGTGCGATCATCCACTCTGCAGGACGGGTTTTTACGGTTCATAGTTGTGAAAAAACACGCCCATGTGCAGGCAGCCTAAATCTAATATTTCCACTTCAAAGACTTAAATACTTTTTGCAGTTTACTTGAGTAAATTATTTTCAATACTATTATTGTTAAAAATTGGGATTATATGCTTGCATTTTTTTCTTGCAGCGGATGTTGGGGCGGGGATATGACCGAACCCGGTCCCACGCCGAGAAGCAGCGGATTGTGCGGGAGCTGGCATTTGAGATCTTGGCGCAAAACTGTGTTTAACACCGACGTCTGGCCATCATTAAAAAATGGTCAGACATGAAGAGAAGACAGCCCCGGTTTATAAAAAGAATCCCAGGTACATACGTAAATAACTTTTGTATGTTTTGCCAACACTCTGTAATGTATACAGTGCTAAGCAAAAGTATTCGCCCCCCTTGACTTCGTTCTTTTTTTTGTTGACTCACCCCCTGGAATTAACATGGATTGTTTGAGTATTTGCCTCATTTAATTTGTAGAACATGCCCACAACTTTGGCTACTTTCACACCTGCGTTTAGGTGCAGATCCATCTGGTATCTGCACAGACGGATCTGCACCTATAATGCAAACGCTTGTATCCGTTCAGAACGGATCCGTTTGCATTACCTTTTTTTTTTTGTTCATGATAATGCAAACGGATGCGTTTTGACTTACACTGAAAGTCAATGGGAGGCGGATCCGTTTTTAATTGCACCATATTGTGTCAGTGAAAACGGATCCATCCCCATTGACTTATATTGTAAGTCAGGACGGATCCATTTGGCTCCGCATCGTCAGGCGGACATCAAAACGCTGCAAGCAGCGTTTTGGTGTCCGCCTCCAGAGTGGAATGGAGGCTGAAGGGAGGCAAACTGATGCATTCTGAGCGGATCCTTATCCATTCAGAATGCATTGGGGCTGAACTGATCCGTTTTGGACCCAGAAACGCCAGTGTGAAAGTAGCCTTAGACCTTCTTTTAAATTGGTTAATTGTAAAGCATACAACAAATATGACAAAATAACAGAAAAGGTCAATGTGCATAACTATTCACCCCCCTAAAGTCAATACTTTGTAGAGCCACCTTTTGCGGCAATCACAGCTCCAAGTCGCTTTGGATAAGTCTCTATGAGCTTGCCACATCTTACCACTGGGGTTTTTGCCCATTCCTCCTTGCAAAACTGCTCCAGCTTCTTCAAGTTGGATGGTTTGCGCTTGTGAACAGCAATCTTTAAGTCTGACCACAGATTTTCTATTGGATTGAGATCTGGGCTTTGACTAGGCCATTCCAACACATTTACATGTTTCCCCTTAAACCACTCAAGTGTTGCTTTAGCAGTGTGTTTGGGGTCATTGTCCTGCTGGAAGGTGAACCTCCGTTCTAGCCTCAAATCACGCACAGAGTGGGACAGGGTTTGCTCAAGAATATCCCTGTCCATCTTTCCCTCAGCTCTGACCAGTTTCCCAGTCCCCACAGCATGATGCTGCCACCAACATGTTTCACTGTGGGGATGGTGTTCTTTGGGTGATGTGATGTGTTGGGTTTGTGCCAGACATAGCGTTTTCTTTGAGTGTCGAAAAGTACAATTTTAGTCTCATCAGACCAGAGCAGTGTATTGCTAAACAATAGTTTTATTTATATATTTTTCTCATTTCACTTCACCGACTTAGACTATTGTGTTCTGATCCATGAAATAAAATTCAGATTAACAAAACCTTAAGGCCGAATGCACACGACCGTGGAACACGGAAGTGAGAGGTCCGTGGCATCCCGGCCTGGCATCCTGCTGAGAGCAGGAGCGCACGGCGTAATTGGTTGCTATGACGCCGTGCGCTTCGTGCCGCCGCTGCAGTACAGTAATACACTCGTATGATCTATACGAGTATATACAGTAATGCAAATAAGTATTTCATCCCTTTACAACTGATTAATTAGTACCTGGTGGAACACTCCCCAAATTAACCAAATTACATCCAACATCTCAACCTAGCTGTGGTTGTATTGTATATATATATTTAAACACACAGTGCCATAGAGGCAGTAGGAGGGAACCCTGCAGATGGATCCGAAGTCACGTAAAGTGTCAGGAGCAATACTGAAATGCCAGAGATCAACACTAACGTAGGCGAGCAGGGGTAACAAGGACGGTAAACAAACACGCCTAGGGTCAAACCAGGAGGTAACGTCAGTACACAAGGAATAGCAAGGACGGGTTAGAGTACAAGCCGAGGGTCAAACCTGGAGTAATAGCAGTTAGGCACAGGACCAAAATCGCAGGCAACCTGTGGCCAGCAGGCTGCCTGTATAAATAGTGAAAGGCTAAGGTCATGTGACGTGGCCAGCGTCACATGACCCGCTCAGACAGAGTCAGACCTCTGCCGATCTGATAATGATAGGCCAACAAATAATCATTCCCAGAGAACCCCTTCAAATACGGTCATAAACACCACTGTAAAGAGTGGTGCAACTACCTAGTTTTATGACATTGCATGATGCCTAGTTCCCCATTCATGGGCTTCTAGTAACTTTATTGATTATGCTATTAGAATAAAATGATGTATGCGGGCAAATATTACACAGCTACTGAAATTCTCCCACTCCTTTTTGTTGTAGAAAAAGTGGTAAGAGTGCTTGATAAATATGGCAGACTACCATAAAAAGCAGTTCTAGGATATATTAGGTAAAATGAAGCAAAGCAAAATATTAACTAATCAAAATCCACAAAATATTTCATACTTAATAGTAAATTATAGATAAGAGCACAGTAGAGAATAATGAGATTTATGTTTAAGAACTAGACAAAAATTCTATTAAAAAAATTCAATGATTGTAATAAAAATAATAATAAAAAAGGATAGCAAAAGTAGTACAATGATAGTAAGAAATGTATTTAATTAAAAGGAGCCTATCACATTGTAGAGTACATGCAGTTCTATCAGTGGGCCACACATATATAGCAGGAGGAGCTCAGCAGATTGATATATAGTTTTGTATAACTTATATTTTATTCATTCAAATTCCTGCTGTTTCTAATGCTTAGGAGTCCAGTGGGTGGTCCTTCTCAGTCATCAATACAAGGAAGTCTGCAAGTCAGACACCATGTTCAACAGTTTTAAAGGAAATCTGTCACCAGGACCACATAAATTAGTGACAGGTCCCCTTAGCAAAATGTTGGGTCACTTTCTTTAATTGACTGAGGCATTTTGGTAAAATCTTGTGCTCGAGCGCCTGCCGAATGAGTCCCCATATTCATGAGCTCACGGCTCTCCCCGCCCACCTGCTGCTGATTCAGATGGAAAAAAAACTGTCAATCAGAGGCAGGAGGGCGGGGAGAGCCGTGAGCTCATGAATATCAGGACTCGGCATGTGCTGGGGCTACTAGAAACTAGCAGCTTAAATATGGTGAGAGATTCCCTTTAAATGAGGATATCAGTTGCAGTACCTATTTATTCTCATGCTTACATAGTGCCAACATATTCCACAGCGCTTATAAAGAGATTCTACTCGTTTATTGTCCCTGTTCTGGCTACCAATCTAAATTGGAGCACGGGGGAAACCCATACAAGCAGAGGGAGAACATACAAACTCTTTGAAAATGTTGCCCTTGTTTGGACTCAAACCCAGGACCCCAGTGTTGCAAGACCAGCATGCTGCTGTAACTTATATCTAAGAAGTTATATCCATTAAATGCCCTATCATATAATACATGGATAGGCCGGTCTACCAGAGAGAGCCAAACATCACTCAAGAAGCAACATCACAAACATGCTCCAGCATTCCCAGTGTTCCCATTTCACCATTGCACCATTGCTTTACCTTTACAACTTGCCAATTCTAATTGCTCCTATGAATACATTCATTTCATAGAACAATCTACAGTCCTGCTACACGCAGAATTCAACTCCTCTGCTGCTTTATTAAGTGGAAAACCTTCTTTTCATTAAAGTAATATTTTATTTTAAGTGGCATTAAATATTACAATGGAATTGGACCGTGCAGAATTTTTCATTGCTCTGCATAAAATACTCCACTTCTGCTCAGCTGCTTGTTTCTCATCCCTGATTACTATGGTATTTTATATATTCAACGTAGAAAAACTGTAAAATACATTTGTAGAAAGTGATAGTAATACTAATAATTTAAATGAAGTGATAACCACATACAGTACCAGTCAACAGTTTGGACACACTTTTTCATTCCATGTTTTATTTATTTTTTCTAAACTATAGATTCATATTGAAGACATGAAAATGATGAAGGAACACATATGGAATGAAGTAATAAAGAAAAAAGTGTTAAATAAACCAGAACATGTTTTACATTTTAGACTCTTCAAAGTCGCCCCCTTTTGGATTGATGACAGCTTTGCATGCTCTTAGGGGGTCATTTACAAACAGATATATACACTTTCTGTCGTATGTCTGTTGCAGATTGCTGCAAAAAAAATATTTGCACCGCAATCTGTGTGTTCTGCCTCCAGCAGAGGGAGATTCATTTAAGTTCACATCTATTTCATTTCTAATTCATTCTGCTGCAATTTCTGTATTCCTGTAGTTATTAGTTAGATAACAGCACCATCTAGCGTTGGTAAAATGTATTGCACCGTGTTTTCTTGTCAATAAAGATTATTGCTTTGTGGGAGGTGCTAGGCATTGTGGGTAGTGTAAGGCATTCTGGGAAGGAGAAGCCCCAGTCTTCAGTCTACATACAGACTACAGGACATCAGCAGAGCTGTTCCATGCAGTTCTCCTTCTTAAACTCCACCATCTTTATGTAAGTATATCTGGTGAGTGACATCCACCTTTGTTTCAGGGACAGTATGTTATGCAGAGCTGTTTATCTAGGTATAAGGCTCACTCCGGGAGTTATTTCATTTAGCTAGCCATGCAATCTATGTATAGGCAGCCATTTTGGACATATGCTTTCTGTGTCAATGTATTACTGTACATGCTATTCTATATATTTTACTTACACAAGCCATTTGTATTCTTGTAGTTTTACCAATTCACAATCCTGTTGACCAATAAACAAGTAAGACTACAGAAAACAGTCCTCTTATTTGGAAGACAGGAATGGTTTATACTGAATGTCAGACTGCACACTGTGTGAACGTGTATGAAGACAGAACACTGTGGCTTTTTCCCTTTTCCTCCAGTCATGCCGGGTCTAAAAAAGGAGTTTGACGAAGGCAAGGAAAAAGGCGGGCCAGCAGGCCTGTCTCATTTATCATTTTCTGCGCCTGTTTTAGGCATAGAAAATAGCTTAAATCTACACCAGCAAGGGTGCTGGCATAGATTTAGACAAGTGTAAAGTCCATCTAAGGTATGTTGAGGCCAGCACCTCTACATAACTTAGGTGGTGAACCGCCAGTGTAGGAGGGACGAAGATGACATCTAAATCACTAGTCTTCATAAATATTCCTCTTTGTGTTCTCTCAGCTTCATGAGGTAATTGCCTGGAATGGTTTTCCAGCAGTCTTAATGAAGTTCCCAAAGGTGCTGAGCACTGGCTATTGCAATCATGCTGCTTTTCCTTCACTCTGTGGTCCAACTCATCCCAAACCACCTCAATTTAGGTTAAGATTGTCGTTGTGGAAGCCATGCCATCTGACGCAGCACTCCATCACTTTCCTTCTTGGTCAAATAGCCATTTCATGATTGTCCTGTTGAAAAACAAATAAAGGTCCCATTAAGTGCAAACCAGATGGGATGGCATGCCGCTGGAGAATGCTGTTGTAGCCACACTGGTTGTGTGCCTTGAATTTTAAATAAATCACTAACAGTGTCACCTGCAAAGCACCTCACCGCCATCGCAACTCCTCCTCTATGGGAACCACACATGTAAAAAACCATTTGCTCACCTTTTCTACATCTCACAAATTTTCACTCATAAGACCAAAGTACAGATTTCCACTGGTCTAATGTCCATTCCTTTTGTTCCTTGGCCCAAGCAATTCTCTTCTTCTTGTTCCTCAGTGGTGGCTTCTTCTCAATCTCCTCTAAACAGTTGATTTTGAGATGTGCCTTGTCACTGATTTCTGTAAAACATTTATGTAAATTCTAATTTGAGGAGCTGTTCATTTGTGGTCTCTGAGGCTGGTAACTCCAATGAACTTATCTTCTACAGAAAATGTTATTCTTGGTCTTCCTTTCCTGACATAGTCAACATGAGAGCCATTATCATCATAGCAATTGATGGTTTTTATGAGTCTACTTGATACCTTCAAAGTTGTGAAATTTATCAGGATTGACTAACCTTTATGTCTTAAAAAATGATGGACTATCGTTTCTCTTTACTTAGTTGAGTGATTCTTGCCATAATGTGGATTAGAACAGTAGTAGAATAGAGCTAAATGCTGTATGGAAATGTATACCAAGCCTACCTCTGTACAAGGCTGTCATCACAGCAAGAGGGGGGCTACTTTGAAGAATCGAAAATATAAAACGTTTTTTTTAACACTGTCTTTATTTACTACTTAATTCCATATGTGTTAAGTCATTGTTCTCATGTCTTTAATATGAAACTATAGCGTGAAAAATAAAAAGTCAAGAAAAGCCATGGAATGAAAAGGTACCACAAGACAATGTGTCCTCTGCATTTTCTATCATAGCCTGGATCTTACATACAGCTACACAAAAATGTGTCCATGTGCCACGGTTGCAGATGTTACATATAAACATATTTTCTTCTTGTTAAGCAGAGGTGTAACTAGAAGGTCCTGGGCTGTAGTGCAATATCTGTAACAAAACCCCCACGTACCATGTGCTATTTAAGTTTTGTTTCTTGTTTTGTGGCGGAGCTGGCACATGCCAGCAGTGATGGTCAGTTCGCATTGTTCGCCCGCGAACATATGTGGGCTGCCATTTTTTTTCACAAGTCCGGCGAGGCACAGGTAAGCCCTTACCTGTGCCGCGAGCTGGTCTGAAAACAAATGCGGTCACCGGGAGCAGGCAGTTCCGAGAACAGCCTGATGAAGGCCCCCGGTGGCTGTTCTCGGAACTTCCTGCTCCCGCTGACGGTACTTGTTTTCAGACCGGCTCGCGCACAGGCACAGGTAAGGGCTTTCCTGTGCCTCGCCGGACTTGTGAAAAAAGATGGCAGCCCGCATATGTTCGCGGGCGAACAATGCGAACTGGCCATCACTGCATGCCAGTACCCCACCCCCTTTAGCTATGCCCTTGTTCTTATGTAAAAGCAATATATAAGTAATTAAATTTATATAATAAGCTTTATTGCCACCCACTAAAACAGTTAAAATTATTTAATGGAACCTGTCACTATGCAAATTCAGGGCAATCTGCACGCAACATGTTACAGAGAAGGAGAAGCTCAGCTGACTGGAAAAAGATTTGGTAAAATATGTAATTTATCTATTTAAACCTCTATTTATGCTTAGTAATCATGTGGGTGGTGCGAATCAGTGATTGAAAGATAATACTTCATGGTTAGCATAGAGTGAAGGCTGTCAATCACTGATAGTGTCAACATATTCCACAGCGCTTTAGGCCTGGAAAAACAGACCGTGTGTACGCCATACCAACCGTGCTCCCCTGAACTCAACTGACTGTAATATGTTCATATCTGATTGTGGATCTCTTGTACTGAACTCACATGATGATGTGTGTATACTACAAGAGACCCGTGATCAGATATGAACTGTTTGCATCATAAAACACTATGATACAGTCAGTTCAGGGGCGCTCGGTCGGCCCAGGAGATCCAACAGACACACTGCCCATTTTTTACCAGGAACGGTCACATTTGTGTGAAACAGCCCTTACAAACATTGTCATCTGTCCCTATGAGTATGTCTTTGGAAGGAAACTCACACAAACTTCATACGGATGTTGCCCTTGGTTGGGTTTGAATCTAGGATCTCAGCACTGCAAGGCACCAGTGCTAACCACTGAGCCACCATGCTATAAATCAAGATTAGTTCAACTTATCAAAGATGTGGCAGACATGGTAAACACAATGTTTACAACACAGATTTGTCGCATGTAGATTTGTTAGCAACATTCATGCAACACAATGAGTGTACATGAATGTGAAACCCTTCACAATTCTGTCACGTCTGAACTCCTGCTGACAATATTGTTCGTTAGCTAAACACTAAATGCAAAGTATAATAAACTATAATAAAACTAATAAAATATACATGTATACCTCAATCTCCATTATAGGAAACAATGATCCAGATCCTATAAAACAGTGACGGCCCCAATAACTGGTAACATATACAGTACAGACCAAAAGTTTGGACACACCTTCTCATTCAAAGAGTTTTCTTTATTTTCATGACTATGAAGGCATCAAAACTATGAATTAACACATGTGGAATTATATACATAGCAAACAAGTGTGAAACAACTGAAAATATGTCATATTCTAGGTTCTTCAAAGTAGCCACCTTTTGCTTTGATTACTGCTTTGCACACTCTTGGCATTCATTTGATGAGCTTCAAGAGGTAGTCCCCTGAAATGGTCTTCCAACAGTCTTGAAGGAGTTCCCAGAGATGCTTAGCACTTGTTGGCCCTTTTGCCTTCACTCTGCGGTCCAGCTCACCCCAAACCATCTCGATTGGGTTCAGGTCCGGTGACTGTGGAGGCCAGGTCATCTGGCGCAGCACCCTATCACTCTCCTTCATGGTCAAATAGCCCTTACTTTCAAAGTTTTCCCAATTTTTCGGCTGACTGACTGACCTTCATTTCTTAAAGTAATGATGGCCACTCATTTTTCTTTACTTAGCTGCTTTTTTCTTGCCATAATACAAATTCTAACAGTCTATTCAGTAGGACTATCAGCTGTGTATCCACCTGACTTCTCCTCAACGCAACTGATGGTCCCAACCCCATTTATAAGTCAAGAAATCCCACTTATTAAACCTGACAGGGCACACCTGTGAAGTGAAAACCATTTCAGGGGACTACCTCTTGAAGCTCTTCAAGAGAATGCCAAGAGTGTGCAAAGCAGTAATCAAAGCAAAAGGTGGCTACTTTGAAGAACCTAGAATATGACATATTTTCAGTTGTTTCACACTTGTTTGTTATGTATATAATTCCACATGTGTTAATTCATAGTTTTGATGCCTTCAGTGTGAATCTACAATTTTCATAGTCATGAAAATAAAGAAAACTCTTTGAATGAGAAGGTCTGTCCAAACTTTTGGTCTATACTGTACATGGATCAGCCATTACATTAAAAAGTTTAAAGGTGAAGATGTAAAATCCCTTAGGCAACAGACGGTCCAGTACGTGAGAATTTTTCCAAAAATAACAGTAGCCAGTTCATTCTAATCTCATTGTAAAAAAGTGAAATGTTTTTCTGGTTCTATCTTCTCAATCTACAGCTAAGCCAATACAAGGGTTAGAAAAGGAATTCATGATTACTGATTGCATAATTGTAATAGCCAGAGCATCATCATTCCTGTTATATAAAGCTGCTTGATATAGCTTGTGATTAATTCCTTATAATTCATTAGACATTTCTCAGATTTGTTCAGGTCAATATATTTGTCCATAGATAAAGCATTTAGCAGCGGTCAATTAAGAGTATATACACGGTTTGCATAAGGGTAATTCGTGTGCGCTCTGTGGCTGTATTGTGGACCGCATTTGCGGATCAGCAATACACGGGCACCGTTTCTTGTGCATTCCATATCACGGATGCGGATCCATTCACTTCAATGGGTCCGCAAATCCGGAGATGCGGAATGGTGTGGAACGGAAGCACGGAATGGAACCCTACAGAAGCACTACGGAGTGCTTCCGTGGGGTTTCGTCCCGTACTTTCGTTCCGCAAAAATATAGAACATGTCCTATCTTTTTGCGGAACGGCAAGATTGCGGATCCATTAAAGTGAATGGGTCCACGATCTGCTGCAGCTGCCCCACTGTGGGAGTTCGTGCATTGCGGCCCGCAATTTGCGCACACAAGAGGCCTGACAGTGGCAAAAATGAATGAATGCAACATGTGAATAAACTCTTTACGGGGCATCTGTCAGCAGGTGTGTGATTTGTATGTTATCGTTACACCTAGAGGCTCTGCTCTCTCTGCAACTGCAACTGCTGCGCCATGCTCTGATTGATAGAACCAGGTGTGCTTATGTTCACACTGCTTGGCCCTGTCAATCAAAGCACAGAAGGTGCAGAGAGAGCAGAGCCTCTAAGGCCCCTTTCACACGGGCGAGTATTCCACGCGGATGCCATGTGTGAGTTGAACGCATTGCACCCGCACTGAATACCGACCCATTCATTTCTATGGGGCTGTTCACATGAGCAGTGATTTTCACGCATTACTTGTGCGTTGCGTGAAAATCGCAGCATGCTCTATATTCTGCGTTTTTCCCGCAACGCAAGCCCCATAGAAGTGAATGGGGTTGCGTGAAAATCGCAAGCATCCGCAAGCAAGTGCGGATGCGGTGCGATTTTCACGCACGGTTGCTAGGAGACGATCGAGATGGAGACCCTATCTGTACATGGTTATAAGGTAAAATAATAGCATTCTGAATACAGAATGCATAGTAAAATAGCTTTGGAGGGGTTAAAAAAATAAACAATTTAACTCACCTTAACCACCTCCGGACCGCCTAACGCAGATTCGCGTTCCGGAGGTGGCAGCCCTGCGCAGAGTCACGCATATATGCGTCATCTCGCGATGGCCGAGATTTCCTGTGCACACAGGCGCGCGCGCTCACAGGAACGGAAGGTAAGAGAGTGGATCTCCAGCCTGCCAGCGGCGATCGTTCGATGGCAGGCTGGAGATGTGATTTTTTTAACACCTAACAGGTATATTAGACGCTGTTTTGATAACAGCGTCTAATATACCTGCTACCTGGTCCTCTGGTGGTCCCCTTTGTTTGGATCGACCACCAGAGGACACAGGCAGCTCAGTAATATGTTGCACCAAGCACCACGACACTACACCCCCCCCTGTCACTTATTCACCCTTGATCACCCTTGATCACCCTTGATCACCCCTGATCACCCCAAATAGACTCCCTGATCACCCCCCTGTCATTGATTACCCCCCTGTCATTGATCACCCCCCTGTAAAGCTCCATTCAGATGTCCGCATGATTTTTACGGATCCACTGATAGATGGATCGGATCCGCAAAACGCATACGGACGTCTGAATGGAGCCTTACAGGGGCGTGATCAATGACTGTGGTGATCACCCCATATAGACTCCCTGATCACCCCCCTGTCATTGATTACCCCCCTGTCATTGATCACCCCCCCTGTAAAGCTCCATTCAGATGTCCGCATGATTTTTACGGATCCACTGATAGATGGATCGGATCCGCAAAACGCATACGGACGTCTGAATGGAGCCTTACAGGGGCGTGATCAATGACTGTGGTGATCACCCCATATAGACTCCCTGATCACCCCCCTGTCATTGATTACCCCCCTGTCATTGATCACCCCCCTGTAAAGCTCCATTCAGATGTCCGCATGATTTTTACGGATCTACTGATAGATGGATCGAATCCGCAAAATGCATACGGATGTCTGAATGGAGCCTTACAGGGGCGTGATCAATGACTGTGTTGATCACCCCATATAGACTTCCTGATCACCCCCCTGTCATTGATTACCCCCCTGTCATTGATCACCCCCCTGTAAAGCTCCATTCAGAAGTCCGCATGATTTTTACGGATCCACTGATAGATGGATCGGATCCGCAAAACGCATACGGACGTCTGAATGGAGCCTTACAGGGGCGTGATCAATGACTGTGGTGATCACCCCATATAGACTCCCTGATCACCCCCCTGTCATTGATTACCCCCCTGTCATTGATCACCCCCCTGTAAAGCTCCATTCAGATGTCCGCATGATTTTTACGGATCTACTGATAGATGGATCGAATCCGCAAAATGCATACGGATGTCTGAATGGAGCCTTACAGGGGCGTGATCAATGACTGTGTTGATCACCCCATATAGACTTCCTGATCACCCCCCTGTCATTGATTACCCCCCTGTCATTGATCACCACCCTGTAAAGCTCCATTCAGATGTCCGCATGATTTTTACGGATCCACTGATAGATGGATCGGATCCGCAAAACACATACAGGTGTCTCACTGGAGCCTTCCAGGGGGGGTGATCACCCCATATAGACTCCCTGATCACCCCCCTGTCATTGATCACCCCCCTGTCATTGATCACCCCTCTGTAAGGCTCCATTCAGACATTTTTTTGGCCCAAGTTAGCGGAAATATTATTTTTTTTTCTTACAAAGTCTCATATTCCACTAACTTGTGTCAAAAAATTAAATCTCACATGAACTCACCATACCCCTCACGGAATCCAAATGCGTAAAATTTTTTAGACATTTATATTCCAGACTTCTTCTCACGCTTTAGGGCCCCTAGAATGCCAGGGCAGTATAAATACCCCACATGTGACCCCATTTCGGAAAGAAGACACCCCCAGGTATTCCGTGAGGGGCATATTGAGTCCATGAAAGATTGAAATTTTTGTCCCAAGTTAGCAGAAAGGGAGACTTTGTGAGAAAAAATAAAATAAAATCAATTTCCGCTAACTTGTGCCAAAAAAAAAAAATTTCCATGAACTCGCCATGCCCCTCATTGAATACCTTGGGGTGTCTTCTTTCCAAAATGGGGTCACATGTGGGGTATTTATACTGCCCTGGCATTTTAGGGGCCCTAAAGCGTGAGAAGAAGTCTGGGATCCAAATGTCTAAAAATGCCCTCATAAAAGGAATGTGGGCCCCTTTGCGCATCTAGGCTGCAAAAAAGTGTCACACATCTGGTATCGCCGTACTCAGGAGAAGTTGGGCAATGTGTTTTGGGGTGTCATTTTACATATACTCATGCTGGGTGAGAGAAATATCTTGGTCAAATGCCAACTTTGTATAAAAAAATGGGAAAAGTTGTCTTTTGCCGAGATATTTCTCTCACCCCGCATGAGTATATGTAAAATGACACCCCAAAACACATTGCCCAACTTCTCCTGAATACGGCGATACCACATGTGTGACACTTTTTTGCAGCCTTGGTGGGCAAAGGGGCCCACATTCCAAAGAGCACCTTTCGGATTTCACAGGTCATTTACCTACTTACCACACATTAGGGCCCCTGGAAAATGCCAGGGCAGTATAACTACACCACAAGTGACCCCATTTTGGAAAGAAGACACCCCAAGGTATTCCGTGAGGGGCATGGCGAGTTCCTAGAATTTTATATTTTTTGTCACAAGTTAGCGGAAAATGATGATTTATTTTTTATTTATTTTTTTCCTTACAAAGTCTCATATTCCACTAACTTGTGACAAAAAATAAAAACTTCCATGAACTCACTATGCCCATCACGAAATACCTTGGGGTGTCTTCTTTCCAAAATCGGGTCACTTGTGGGGTAGTTATACTGCCCTGGCATTCTAGGGGCCCAAATGTGTGGTAAGAAGTTTGAAATCAAAATGTGTAAAAAATGACCGGTGAAATCCGAAAGGTGCTCTTTGGAATATGGGCCCCTTTGCCCACCTAGGCTGCAAAAAAGTGTCACACATGTAGTATCTCCGTACTCAGGAGAAGTTGGGGAATGTGTTTTGGGGTGTCATTTTACATATACCCAAAGAGGCCCACATTCCAAAGAGCACCTTTCGGATTTCACCGGCCATTTTTTACAGAATTTGATTTCAAACTCCTTACCACACATTTGGGCCCCTAGAATGCCAGGGCAGTATAACTACCCCACAAGTGACCCCATTTTGGAAAGAAGACACCCCAAGGTATTCCGTGAGGGGCATGGCGAGTTCCTAGAATTTTTTATTTTTTGTCACAAGTTAGTGGAAAATGATGATTTTTTTTTTTTTTTACAAAGTCTCATATTCCACTAACTTGTGACAAAAAATAAAAACTTCCATGAACTCACTATGCCCATCAGCGAATACCTTGGGGGTGTCTTCTTTCCAAAATGGGGGGGTCACTTGTGGGGTAGTTATACTGCCCTGGCATTCTAGGGGCCCAAATGTGTGGTAAGGAGTTTGAAATCAAATTCTGTAAAAAATGACCTGTGAAATCCGAAAGCTGCTCTTTGGAATATGGGCCCCTTTGCCCACCTAGGCTGCAAAAAAGTGTCACACATCTGGTATCTCCGTATTCAGGAGAAGTTGGGGAATGTGTTTTGGGGTGTCATTTTACATATACCCATGCTGGGTGAGAGAAATATCTTGGCAAAAGACAACTTTGTATAAAAAAAATGGAAAAAGTTGTCTTTTGCCAAGATATTTCTCTCACCCAGCATGGGTATATGTAAAATGACACCCTAAAACACATTCCCCAACTTCTCCTGAATACGGAGATACCAGATGTGTGACACTTTTTTGCAGCCTAGGTGGGCAAAGGGGCCCATATTCCAAAGAGCACCTTTCGGATTTCACAGGTCATTTTTTACATAATTTGATTTCAAACTACTTACCAAACATTTGGGCACCTAGAATGCCAGGGCAGTATAATTACCCCACAAGTGACCCCATTTTGGAAAGAAGACACCCCAAGGTATTCGCTGATGGGCATAGTGAGTTCATGGAAGTTTTTATTTTCTGTCACAAGTTAGTGGAATATGAGACTTTGTAAGAAAAGAAAAAAAAAAGAAAAAATCATCATTTTCCGCTAACTTGTGACAAAAAATAAAAAGTTCTATGAACTCACTATGCCCATCAGCGAATACCTTAGGGTGTCTACTTTCCGAAATGGGGTCATTTGTGGGGTGTTTGTACTGTCTGGCCATTGTAGAACCTCAGGAAACATGACAGGTGCTCAGAAAGTCAGAGCTGCTTCAAAAAGCGGAAATTCACATTTTTGTACCATAGTTTGTAAACGCTATAACTTTTACCCAAACCATTTTTTTTTTTTTACCCAAACATTTTTTTTTTATCAAAGACATGTAGAACAATAAATTTAGAGCAAAATTTATATATGGATGTCGTTTTTTTTTTGCAAAATTTTACAACTGAAAGTGAAAAATGTCATTTTTTTGCAAAAAAATCGTTAAATTTCAATTAATAACAAAAAAAGTAAAAATGTCAGCAGCAATGAAATACCACCAAATGAAAGCTCTATTAGTGAGAAGAAAAGGAGGTAAAATTCATTTGGGTGGTAAGTTGCATGACTGAGCAATAAACGGTGAAAGTAGTGTAGGTCAGAAGTGTAAAAAGTGGCCTGGTCTTTCAGGGTGTTTAAGCACTGGGGGCTGAGGTGGTTAATCCACTTGATCACGGAGCCGGCATCTCCTTCTGTCTTCATCTTAGCTGTGTGGAGCAACAGGACCTGTGGTGACATCACTCCGGTCATCACATGGTCCATCACATGATCCATCACCATGGTAAAAGATCATGTGATGACCGGAGTGACGTCACCACAGGTCCTGTTGCTGCACACAGCTAAGATGAAGACAGAAGGAGATGCCGGCTCCGTGATCAAGTGGATTAAGGTGAGTTAAATTTATTTTATTAATTTTTTAACCCCTCCAGCGCTATTTTACTATGCATTCTGTATTCAGAATGCTATTATTTTCCCTTATAACCATGTTATAAGGGAAAATAATAAAATCTACAGAACACCGATCCCAAGCCCAAACTTCTGTGAAGAAGTTCGGGTTTGGGTACCAAACATGCGCGATTTTTCTCACACGAGTGCAAAACGCATTACAATGTTTTGCACTCGCGCGGAAAAATCGCGCGTGTTCCCGCAACGCACCCACACCTTTTCCTGCAACGCCCGTCTGAAAGAGGCCTTAGAGTATTAACAACGCCCCTGTTGCTTCTAGAGTCTCATTTGCAGATATCAAAACATCATTTTTCTCAGCAACGCAGGCACTATTGAACATGGAACCAACACAGATGCCTTCAGCTGCCAAGTGCACATGTAACAGGTCAGCCAGTGTCATAGGTACAAATCTGCTGATAGAGGCCCATTAAGTACACAAATTAAAGGGAAGCTGTCAAGTATCCTGTCTATTTTGGTAAATACTTGTATTCCCCACAAAATTACAGTTAGAGCTCTGCATTGTGCCGTTTCTCTGTTATTCCTCCTAGATATTCAAGAATAAATTTACAAATAGGTGTTACCAGTTTGGAGGGGGGGGAGGTCCACTAGACACCTTGATACTGTCCAATCACTGCTGACAGTGTTAGACTGTTTAGAGACAAACCCCTGTGACAAGAGGGAAAGGAAGCAACCAGATGTCAATGTCTGAAACCATTTTCAGAAGGAATAGCACAACAGTTACAGTGCCTTGAAAACGTATTCATACCCCTTCACATTACACCCACAAACTTAAATGCATTTTATTGGGATTTTATGTGATAGACCAACACAAAGTAGCAAGTGTGTGTGAAGAAAAAAGAAAATGACACATGGTTTTCAAATTTCTTTATGAAAAAACATCTGGAAAGAGCGGCGTTCATTTGTATTTAGACCCCTTGAGTCAATACTTTGTAGGACCCCCTTTCACTGCAATTACAGCTGCAAGTCTTTTGGAATTCGTCTCTACCAGCTTGGCACATCTTTGCAAAATAGCTCAAGCTCAGTCAGATTGGATACAGCAATTTTCAAGTCTTGCCACAGAAACTCAATGGGATTTAGGTCTGGACTTTGACTGGGCCATTCTAACACATACATATGCTTTGATCTAAACCATTCCAATGTAGCTCTGGCTGTATGTTTAAGGTGAATTCAACCCCAGTCTCAAGTCTTTTGCAGCCTCTACGAGGTTTTCCTCCAGGATCGCCCTTTATTTAGCTCCATCCATCTTCCCATCAACTCTGACCAGCTTCCCTGTCCCTGCTAGAGAAAAGCATCCCCACAGCATGATCCTGCCTCCACCATGACTGGTTTTATTATGGTTATTTTAATTGGTTGTGGTATAGTATTTTGCATTAAAATTGTAAAAAACTAAAGTTTGAACTCTGGAAATAATTGTGCTAAACTGTATATAAAACTAAACAAAAGGAGCAAAATCTGCCCTTCCCTTTTTTCTGCTGTAACAGCCTGCCACTTTAAGGGTACAACCAAATGGCCAGGTTTCTGCATGCAGTTTTGGCATGCCAAAACCAGGAACGAGTTTTACAAAAACGGAGAAGTCATATCTGTCCTTTATACTTTCTCAACTTATATGATCCACACTTGAGTTAGGCTTCCAAAACCGTATGCAGAAACCTGACTGTGTGGCCGTACCCTTAAAGAATCACTGTACTTTCACAAAATTTCATTTCATTTGATAGTTAATAATGTAGCTAGCAAATTTCTAGATCATTTCATTTAAAAATGCCTGCATCCACCTAAAAAAGCTCATGGCCACTAGGGGTCTCACAGTCCACTGCCTGTCGTAAGGCAAGACCTGTAACAGAGACACAGAAGACAGCTAGTAACAGAGACACAGAAGACGGAAATGGGGGCATATCAGAGCTAGCTGAGATCCTGTGCCTGATAAAAGAACTGCTTCTACGCAGCTTTTGAAGATTATCGGAGTGTGTTTTTCAGATCCTTATCTGTTCTGTGAGCTCAGGGACTGAAAACAAATAAAGTGGGACGTAAGAGAAAGTATGACACAGCCATACAGTGCTGGCAGATTCCACGGAAGGGTGCCTCGCCCTGCTTGTGAAAGAAATGCATCTAGCTGTGTTGCTGAAACAAGGAATAATATGGCTTAAAAAAGACATTAGGGAAGCCCAAAAAAGACCTGTGGCTTTACAGCTATGATTGTACAATGAAGCACATCCGTTATGAAAACTTTTTGGAAAAATGAGGTACACTTTAAGGTCTCTAACTAGACAATGGATATGGCTGCCAGGATTCACATTTATTCATCCAGACATGTATTTCCGACGTTAGGCCCTGGTGTTTGACAATAAAGTCTGAACTGACTTACTGCAAGGATGGATGTCAACGCTACATTGAAAGCCACTGAAGGCAACACATTCTCCTGCTGATGTTTGACTTAGGCCCCTTGCAGACGAGTGTGAGCGGATTAGGTCCGGATACGTTGCGGATGTGTTCAGTGAAAAATGCGTGATTTCGCAAGCAAGTTCATTCAGTTTAGTATGCGATCGCATTCAGTTGTTCAGTTTTTATCGCGCAGGTGAAATGCGATTTAATGCGTTTTGCACACGCGTGATAAAAAACTGAAGGTATACAAACAACATATCACGCATTGCACCCGCACGGAATACTCGCTCGTCTGCAAGGGGCCTTACAATAGTAGATTGCTGTTTCTGTATTTTATTTACTTGTTAGAAAGGGATGATGCTCTTATTTTTTAAAAATGTGAAAATATGATTCATGTTGTGATAAAATAAAGGAAATTATTTTGAAAAAAAAGAAATAAGTATAGCCAAATGACCAAACTATTAGTATAGCCATAGCTATTAAAAAATAAAAACACAATTAAACACACTATTACTGTTTTGTGTATAGAGTTCTTATGGTTACAGACTACAAACAAACCTGTGTAGTCTGATACTGCACTCACTAGTTCCTCCCTACCAACAACAATCTCCAATACTGTCTGTATATTAGCATAACCAGGGTGTAGATGACATTTTGAATGACTGGAATGTAGTAGTACATTTGACTTACAGCACCTTATGCAGGGGAATGTATGGCCAACCGCAGCTGTAACCCCCATTGGGCCAGCCTAACTTTAAAACGGGGCATGATAATAATGAAACAATTTAACGGAGAAGAGTCTAATGGTACGGCCACACAATCAGGTTTCTTTATGCAGTTTTGGAAGCAAACTCAGCTGTGATCCTTTTATGATCCACTCCTTATTTTGGCTTCCAAAACTTCATCCAGAAACCTGAACTTGAGGTCGTCTCCTAAGACATTCTAGGTTACAGGCATTTTTTCTCTTTGTATTTACTAAGTACAATTCAAATTAGCATTCAAGAGAGGTTAATGATTATAGGAACAGTGACTCCTTTCTACATTGCAAAATGTTCAGAGAATGTTAATTGTTCGGATTCGCCTAGATATTCTACAACCCTGAACTGGGGTGAAGAAATGGAGACACTGACTGCTGACAGACTGTCTAGTGCCATGAGACAGCTACCAGACATATTCATGAGATCTGGAATAACCTGACATTTACCACTTTACAGCTATAAAATGATACCTTTTATTCACTGCTCTCTGTTACTGCGCTATGTTATCAATTTATAACAAGTCTTCTTTGCAAAGAGACTGATGTAACATGAAAACATAGCTGGGCAGAAAGAAAGGCTATAATGAAATCTATTCTGCACACAACATTTTACTTCAAAGCACATTACTCCGAGAGGATGAATCCCTCTTTTTGTGCCATCTGACAAATATATTGCTCTCTCTAAGTATTCATTTATTATGGAATGTCAGAGTGCTTTGTTCTGATTAAAAAGCAAACCGTGTCAGTTACATAGCCAATATTTCTATCTCTGTAGCCTTCTAAATGCTTGTGACAACAGTCTTATTGTTGTATATGAGGGCACTCACCATTAATTGGATGTAGAGTATGTCTCATCATCCAGTGACAATATTAGCAAAATCACACATTTCTGAGATGTTTGAGAAATCAAGACATGTTTTTGGGGACACAGAACTAGTGTCTGTGCTCTTTGTTGTCTTGAGATGGCCTATCCAGGTCATCTTTAAAATCTTATTTTGAGGCAGAGTTTACAGTATATCTATCCAGTTTTTTTTAAATTATTTAACATATCCCCTTATTTGGAGAAGGGAAATTTTTGCCATCTTTTAGGAGCCTGTATGTTATAGTGGCAGCTGCAAGCTATCCCGCTTACCCTTCTTGGTGATCCAAAACCCACCTCTCACAGCCAATGGTTGGCAACCCTGGAGTACTTAAAGGGACACTGACAGGCCAAAACAGCATATATAGTTAGATATATCACATTACAGGTCTTATACAGTCTTTTAAAAGCATATAAGTATCCCCCCTGTCCACCTTATAAAGAGCGAAATATAAAGTTTTATAACCTGCTTCTCCTGTCAACAATCTGCCCAAGGGGCGGCGTTTCATGTGAAAATGCGCCCAGCCAGCCTTCCCAACTGCCGTTCTTAAGCCCCGCCCAGCTCATCATTATTCACTTCGCTGGGCGGCGGCTAGAACTCTCCCCAGTCCCTATCCTGCGCCTGCGCCTGCGCAATTCAATCCTCCGGGCATCGTTCATGCCCAATCTTCTGCGCCTGCGCAGGATCGGGACTGGGGAGAGTTCTAGCCGCCGCCCAGCGAAGTGAATAATGATGAGCTGGGCGGGGCCTAAGAACGGCAGTTGGGAAGGCTGGCTGGGCGCATTTTCACATGAAACGCCGCCCCTTGGGCAGATTGTTGACAGGAGAAGCAGGTTATAAAACTTTATATTTCGCTCTTTATAAGGTGGACAGGGGGGATACTTATATGCTTTTAAAAGACTCTATAAGACCTGTAATGTGATATATCTAACTATATATGCTGTTTTGGCCTGTCAGTGTCCCTTTAAGGCACCTTCCCCTCTAGAAGGTTGCCTGAGCAATAGGTAGTTTAGCTTGCTAGTTCCCTGAAAGATGTAAATCATTCTGTTAAATGCAAAAAGCAAAGACCAGAAGCTCCAAAGAATATGAAATAAAGTACAGTTTGCATGTTCAGATTTATCAATCCGTGTCTTTGCACATAGAGCAATGTGCTGCTGCATATAGTGTTTCTTTGGTTGTGCTGCATTCTGTTGTCTGCTCATGTATCAACTCTCTGCCTGTTTAGTGGATTCTGACTCTCCGCTGCCTGACCTGACCTGTTACTGACCTCCATATTGACCCTTTGCTCCCTACCTTAACCTCTGACCATTTACTGTATAGTAAGTACCATGCCTGCCCTGATCTCGGCCTGTCCCTGACTACAATTTTGTCTGGCCCATCAGTTTTCTGAACCAGTGTCTGACTGCCGCGGATCAGCTTTTAATCACACAGAGACTACTCCAGGAGGTAGCAGACTGGTGGTTTCCCTGCAGCAAAGTCCAGATTATGTAGATAAAGTAGCTAAAGTTAATACAAGGCACTTACTAAAGTATCATGATTGTCCATATTGCTTCCTTTGCTTGCTTGATTCATTTTTCCATCACATTATACACTGCTCGTATCCAGGTACCTCGGAAACGAAGCTGAGTTCGTTTTCAAGTTGCAAAGTGGTTGCGGATGCGTTCAGTGAAAAATGCACGATTTTTCAACCAAGTTCTTCCAGTTTAGTATGTGATCGCATTCAGTTGTTCAGTTTTTATCGCGCAGATCACACTGATGTGATCACTGATCAAAACATTGATCATTGAAATTCTGTCCATTATTGTTTTTAAGGAACCTGCAATTTGGGCAGAGGGTATTATTGAGAGTTGAAGCAGTCCCTTCATATTCAACTTACTTGCACATTTAAGGATGACCTTTCACCTCTCCTGACATGTCTGTTTTAATAGCCTCATGCATTTCCCATGTAATAACAATTCTGGAGCATCTATTCTTATGGCTCTATGTTGTGCCATTCCTTTATTATTCCTGCTAGAAGTTATGAAAGAAATGCTAGCAGTCTGCAGTAAGGGTACAGAGGGGTGGTAAAAAGTTGGGAATGTGTATCTGCACAGTCTGACAATGGCAGAGTTTATTGTATAGATGTATGTGCAGGGCCCCCCCCCCCCCCCAAACTGGTCACCACCCCTCTATACCCTTATTGCAGACTGCTAGCAATGTATTCATAACTTCTAGCAGAAATAAGTAAGAATAGATGATCCTGAATTATTATTACATGGCGAATGCATGGAGCTATTAAAACAGGCATGTCAGGAGGGGTGAAAGGCAGGGGCGGACATATCGCCTGTGTAGCTGGTTCAGCTGCACAGGGGCCCAGCAAGGGAGGGGTCCCATCCCAGTGCCAGCAGAGGCGTTTCTTTTTTAATCTTATCATATTTTTAATTCCCTACCTCTGCCAACAGGGTAATCTGGGCACCTTGGTGTGGAGGTTGGGAGGGGGCAGTTTTTTGTTTTTTTTTTGGGGGGGGGGGGGGGGCGGCCTGATTAGACCTTACTGCCAATCTGCTGCCGGTTTGTGGCAGTATAATCAGGGTGATGAAAGCCTATGGCTCCCATCCCATCCGTTCTGCCTCATAAGCCTATGAAGCAGTAGAATAGCGCAGGAGATCGCAATTATATCACCGTGACCTCCTGCACTGGGCCTAGCGAGATGACGTGATGATGTGTCCCATCAGTGCCCGTCTGTGTTGGTCCCATGTTCATATATACCTGCATTATTGAGAAAAAAAATGAATATTTGAATGTATGCAAATGATCCTCTAGGAGCAACAGGGGCGTTACCATTACACCTAGAGGCTCTGCTCTCTCTGCAACTACCACTCCCTGTCTACTTTGACAGGGCCTGACTGTTAAAATGTCATCCCACCGGGCCATGTTAAAGTGCAGAGGGTGTGGCAGTTACAGAGAGAGCGGAGCCTCTAGGTGTAATGGTAACGCCCCTGTTTGTATATAATAAAACATCATTTTTCTCAGCAATGCAGGCACATAAGAAGATGGGACCAACACAGATGCCTTCAGAAGCCAAGCGCACACTTAACAGGTCAGTCCTTTAATTGTCCAAGTGTATGAGGGAGTCCTGAGGGATAGCTAAAGGCCTAGGGAGCATTTTATCATCAGCTATGGACTTCATTGGGGGGAGAAAGCTGACACTAAAGTGCCTAGGGCAGCATCAAATCTAAATATGGACCTGGCTCCACAGCAGTAGCAGGATATAGTGTCACACATCACACTGCTGGTCTGTGTATGAGGAGGAGCAGTGAGGCCGAGAATCTGCTGTGCTCCTCCTCCTACACAGACCAGTAGAGCAATGTGTGACACTAAATCCTGCTACTGCTGTGGAGCGCCAGCGGCTGATCTGTAATCATGAGGAACTAGGTGACTATATTTTTTTAACTTCCTGTGAAGGGTTCACATATCTGACCATTACTACTGTGAGGGGGCACATATATGACCATTACTACTGTGAGGGGGCACATATCTAGACATAACTACTATTTACTGGCACAAAGGGGGAATAATTACTATGTGGGGGCATTAAGGGTACTGGGTGTGTATAGTTATGCTTTGGGCAGAGTTAGAGGCGTGGCCTAGTATGAAAAGAATATATATACATATTGTAAGCATATTCACAAGATGTTTTTTATTTGCACATATATGTTTATATCTGTATGTGTGGTTTGGGCGGGAGGGGGGGGGGGTGGCCAGGTACATCCTTTGCACAGGGGCCTTTTGATGCCTGTGTCCGCCCCTGGTGAAAGGTCCTCTTTAAGTACAGAGAACTATGGTTTCTTTGTATACTTTAAACCAATGGTCAGCAACTACACTCTAGCTGTTGCAAAACTACATGTTCAATTCACTTTCATGGGAGTTCTGAGAACAGCCAAGCAAGTGTGAGTGCTGGAGGTTGTAGTATCACAGCAGCTGGAGAGCTGGAGGATGCGGACCCCTGCTCTAAACTATACACCTTTAATTAAGAGAATAATCCAGGAACTGGGACGTAAATTACCATTTTTTTTAAATTAAATAATTAACTTTTCTATCTTTTTTATACCCAATGCAGACCCCTTAAAGGGCATCTGTCAGTAGATTTGTACATATGAAACTGTCTGACTTGCCTGTGCACCTGTCAGTTGAAGGCATCTGTATTGTTCTCATGTTCATATGTGCCCGCATTGCTGAAAAAATGTAAGTTTTATTTACACTGAACAAAAATATAAACGCAACACTTTCGGTTTTGCTCCAATTTTGCATGAGCTGAACTCAAAGATCTGAAACATTTTCTACATACACAAAAGACCCATTACTCTCAAATATTGTTCACAGATCTGTCTAAATCTGTGTTAGTGAGCACTTCTCCTTTGCCGAGATAATCCATCCCACCTCATAGGTGTAGCATATCAAGGTGCTGATTAGACAGCATGAATATTGCACAGGTGGGCCTTAGGCTACTTTCACACTTGCGTTCGGAGCGGATCCGTCTGGTGTCTGCACAGACGGATCCGCTCCTATAATGCAAACGATGGTATCCGTTCAGAACAGATCCGTCTGCATTATATTTCACAAAAAAATCTAAGTGTGAAAGTTAGTCAGACGGATCCGTCCAGACTTTGCATTGAAAGTCAATGGGGACGGATCCGTTTGAAAATTGCACCATATTGTGTCAACTTAAAACGGATCTGTCCCCATTGACTTACATTGTAAGTCTGGACGGATCCGTTTGGCTCCGCACGGCCAGGCGGACACCCGAACGCTGCGTTCGGGTGTCCGCCTGCTGAGCGGAACGGAGGCCAATCGGAGCCAGACTGAGGCATTCTGAGCGGATCCGCATCCACTCAGAATGCATTGGGGCTGGACGGATGCGTTCGGGGGCGCTTGTGAGAGCCTTCAAACGGAGCTCACAAGCGGAACCCCGAACGCAAGTGTGAAAGTAGCCTTAGACTGCCCACAATAAAAGGCCACTCTGAAATGTGTACCGTTTTGCCTTACTGGGAGGGGGGAGTTAGGGGGGGGTCAGAAAACCAGTCAGTATCTGGTGTTGCCACCATTTGCCTGATGCAGTGCAACACATCTCCGTTGCATAGAGTTGATCAGGTTGTTGTACAGATCCTTGCAATATGGGGTCATGCATTATCATGCTGTAACATGAGGTGATGGTGGTGGATGAGTGGCACAACAATGGGCCTCAGGATCTCGTCACGGTATCTATGTGCATTCAAAATGTCATCAATAAAATGCACCTGTGTTCGTTGTCCATAAAATACGCCTGCCCATACCATGACCCTACCGCCACCATAGGCCACTCGATCCACAACATTGACATCAGCAAACCGCTCACCCACACGACGCCACACATGCTGTCTGCCATCTGCCCTGAACAGTGAAAAACGGAACTCATCCGTGAACAGAACGCCTCTCCAACGTGCCAGACGCCATCGAATGTGAGCATTTGCCCACTCAAGTCAGTTACGAGGACAAACTGCAGTCAGGTCCAGACCCCGATGAGGACGACGAGCATGCAGATGAGCTTCCCTGAGATAGTTTCTGATAGTTTGTGCAGAAATTCTTTGGTTATGCAAGCCAATTGTTGCAGATGTCCGGGTGGCTGGTCTCAGATGATAATGGAGGTGAACAAGCTGGATGTGGAGGTCCTGGGCTGGTGTGGTTACATGTGGTCTGCGGTTGTGAGGCCGGTTGGATATACTGCCAAATTCTCTGAAACGCTTTTGGAGGCGGCTTATGGTAGAGAAATGGACATTCATTGCACGGGCAACAGCTCTGGTAGACATTCCTGCAGTCAGCATGCCAATTGCACTCTCCCTCAAACGTAGCAATATCTGTGGCATTGTGCTGTGTGATCAAACTGCACATTTCAGAGTGGTCGCTTATTGTGGGCAGTCTAAGGCACACCTGTGCAATATTCATACTGTCTAATCAGCACCTTGATATGCCACAACTGTGAGGTGGGATGGATTATCTCGGCAAAGGAAAAGTGCTCACTAACACAGATTAAGACAGATTTGTGAACAATATTTGAGAGTAATGGGTCTTTTGTGTATGTAGAAAATGTTTTAGATATTTGAGTTCAGCCTATGCAACATGGAAGCAAAACCGAAAATGTTGCGTTTATATTTTTATTCAGTGTATGTAAATGAGCCTTTAGGCATTGCCGTTACACCTAGAGGCTCTGGTCTCTTTGTAACTGCTGCACCCTCTGCACTTTGATTGACAGGGTCATGGAAGTGTAGACGTGATCACGCCTGGCCCTGTCAAAGTGGAGAGGGTAAAGCAGTTGCAGAGAGAGCAGAGCCTCTAGGAGTAACAGCAATGCCCCCATTGCTCCTAGAGACTGATTTGCATATATTTAAACAAAATTTTTCTCAGCAATGTGGGCACATATGAATATGTGACCAACACAGATGCCTTCTGCTGCCAAGTGCACTTGTAGTTTCCCAGGTAAAAATCTGCTGATGGAAGTCCTTTAACTCCTTAAGGACACAGCCTTATTTCACCTTAAGGACCAGGCCATTTTTTACCAGTCTGACCAGTGTCACTTTAAGTGGTGATAACTTTAAAACGCTTTGACTTATCCAGGCCATTCTGAGATAGTTTTTTCGTCACACATTGGACTTCATGACACTGGTAAAATGAAGTAAAAAAAATTTCATTTTTATTTATAAAAAAAATACTAAATTTACCCAAAATTTGGAAAAAAAATATCTAATTTCCAAGTTTCAGTTTCTCTACTTCTATAATACATAGTAATACCTCCAAAAATAGTTATTACTTTACATTCCCCATATGTCGACTTCATGTTTGGATCATTTTAGGAATGATATTAAATTTTTTGGGGATGTTACAAGGCTTAGAAGTTTACAAGCAAATCTTGAAATTTTTCAGAAATTTTCAAAAACCAAATTTTTAGGGACCAGTTCAAGTCTGAAGTCACTTTGTGAGGCTTAGATAATAGAAACCACCCATTCTAGAAACTACACCCCTCAAGGTATTCAAAACAGATTTTACAAACGTCGTTAACCCTTTAGGTGTTGCACAAGAGTTATTGGCAAATTGAAATGAAATTTGAGAATTTAAATGTTTTGGCAAATTTTCTATTTTAATCCATTTTTTCCGGTAACAAAGCAAGCGTTAACAGCCAAACAAAATGCTTTATTTATTGCCCCGATTCTGTAGTTTGCAGAAACACCCCATATGTGGCCGTAAACTACTGTACGGGTACACAGTAGGGCGTAGAGGGAAAGGTGCGCCGTATGGTTTTTGGAAGGCAGATTTTGCTGGACTGGTTTATTTACACTATGTCCCATTTGAAGCCCCCTGATGCACCCCTAGAGTAGAAACTACATAAAAGTGACACCATCTAAGAAACTACACCCCTCAAGGTATTCAAAACTGATTTTACAAACTTTGTTAACTCTTTAGGTGTTGCACAAGAGTTATTGGCAAATGGAAATGAAATTTGAGAATTGAAGTTTTTGGGCAAATTTTCCATTTAAATTTTTTTTTTCTAGTAACAAAGCAAGGGTTAACAGCCAAACAAAATGCTATATTTATTGCCCCGATTCTGTAGTTTTCATAAACACCCCATATGTGGTCGTAAACTACTGTACGGGCAGAGAGTAGGGCGTAGAGGGAAAGGTGCGCCATATGTTTTTTGGAAGGCAGGTTTTGCTGGAGTGGTTTATTTACACCATGTCCCATTTGAAGTCCCCCTGATGCACCCCTAGAGTAGAAACTCCATAAAAGTGACCCCATCTAAGAAACTACACCCCTCAAGGTATTCAACAAAACTGATTTTACAAACTTTGTTAACCCTTTAGGTGTTGCACAAGAGTTATTGGCAAATAAGGGTGGAAAATTTGCCCAAAAATTTTAATTCTCAAATTTCATTTTAATCCATTTTTTCAAGTAACAAAGCAAGGGTTAACAGCCAAACAAAATTCTATATTTATTGCCCTGATTCTGTAGTTTGCAGGAACACCCCATATGTGGCCGTAAACAATCGTATGGGCACACGGTAGGGCGTAGAGGGAAAGGTGCGCTGTATGGTTTTTGGAAGGCAGATTTTGCTGGACTGGTTTATTTACACCATGTCCCATTTGAAGCCCCCCTGATGCACCCCTAGAGCAGAAACTCCATAAAAGTGACCCCATTTTGGAAACTACGGGATAAGGTGGCAATTTTGTTGGGACTATTTTTAGGGTACATATGATTTTTGGTTTATCTTTATTACATTTTTGTGAGGCAAGGTTACCAGAAATAGAAATTCTGAGATTTCATCTCCATTTGCAATAACTCTTGTGGAACACCTAAAGGGTTAACGACGTTTGTAAAATCAGTTTTGGATACCTTGAGGGGTGTAGTTTCTTAGATGGGGTCGCTTTTATGGAGTTTTTACTCTAGGGGTGCATCAGGGCGGCTTCAAATGGGACATGGTGCCAAAACAAAAAGGCCATCAAAATCTGCCTTCAAGAAACCATACGGCGTTCCTTTCCTTCTGCGCCCTGCCGTTTGGTCATACAGCATTTTACGACCACATATGGGGTGTTACTGTAAACTGCGGTATGAGGGTAATAAATATTATGTTTTGTTTGGCTGTTAAATCTTACTTTGTCATTGGGAAAAAAACGGATTAAAATTTTAAATTTGCCCAAAAATTGCTTTTTGGCACCGTTTTTATTTGTTATTTTTTACCATGTTCATCTGAGGGGTTGGGGGGTATTTTTATAGAGCAGATTCTTACGGATGTGGCGATACCTAATATGTCTACTTTTTTTATTTTATTTATATTTTACACTATATTATCTTTTTTATAAACAAAAAAAAAACATTTTAGTATCTCCATAGACTAAGGCCTCTTTCACACGACCGTTGTGTGCACCCGTGGCCGTTGTGCCGTTTTCCGTTTTTTTTTGCGGACCCCATGACTTTCAATGGGTCCGTGGAAAAAACGGAAAATGCACCGTTTTGCAGCCGCATCCGAGATCCGTGTTTCCTGGCCGTGAAAAAAATATGACCTGTCCTATTTTTTTCACGGCCAACGGTTCACGGACCCATTCAAGTCAATGGGTCCGTGAAAGAACACGGATGCACACAAGATTGGCATCCGTGTCCGTGATCCGTGGCCGTAGGTTACTTTTTATACAGACGGATCCGAAGATCCGTCTGCATAAAAGCTTTTTCATAGCTGAGTTTTCACTTCGCCCCCCATTGGCCCCCCCTCCCTCTATAGCATTAACAACATTGGTGGCCAGTGTGCGGCCTCCCATCTCCCCCCCCCCCCCCCGATCATTGGTGGCAGCGGGCAATAGTACAATAGTAAAAGATTCATACTTACCTGGGAGCTGTGATGTTCGTGTCCGGCCGGGAGCTCCTCCTACTGGAAAGTGACGGTTCATTTAGCAATGCGCCGCACAGACCTGTCACTGTCACTTACCAGTAGGTGGAGCTCCCGGCCGGACACGAACATCGCAGCAGCAGGTAAGTATGAATCTTCTACTATTGTACTATTGCTAAGTAACCATGGCAACGAGGACTGTAGTAGCATCCTGGTTGCCATGGTTACCGATCGGAGCCCCAGCGATTAAACTGGGACTCCGATCGGAACTCCGCTGCCACAATAATGGGGGGGGGGGGAGATGGGAGGCCGCACACTGGCCACCAACGTTGTTAATGCTATAGAGGGAGGGGGGGCCAATGGGGGGCGCACACTGTGCCACCAACGATTTATTACAATAGAGGGAGGAAGGGGGGGGGTGGCGCACACTGTGCCACCAACAAATTATTACAATAGAGGGAGGAAGGGGGGGGGGGGGGGGGCGCACACTGTGCCACCAACAAATTATTACAATAGAGGGAGGGGGGGGGGCCGCACTGGCCACCAACCTATTATTACAATAGAGGGGGGGGGGCCGCACTGGCCACCAATGATATTCAAACTGGGGAGGGGGGGGAGGGTCTGCCCCCTGCTGCCTGGCAGCCCTGATCTCTTACAGGGGGCCGTGATCAGCACAATTAACCCCTTCAGGTGCCTCACCTGAAGGGGTTAATTGTGCTGATCACGGCCCCCTGTAAGAGATCGGGTGCTGCCAGGCAGCAGGGGGCAGTCTTGTACACAGTTTGTAGTGTATTCTAACTAGAAGCGTCCCCATCACCATGGGAACGCTTCTGTGTTAGAAAATACTGTCGGTTCTGAGTTTTCACGAAGTGAAAACTCAGCTTTGAAAAAGCTTTTATGCAGACGGATCTTCGGATCCGTCTGTATAAAAAGTAACCTACGGATCACGGACACGGATGCCAATCTTGTGTGCATCCGTGTTCTTTCACTGACCCATTGACTTGAATGGGTCCGTGAACCGTTGGCCGTGAAAAAAATAGGACAGGTCATATTTTTTTCACGGCCAGGAAACACGGATCACGGATGCGGCTGCAAAACGGTGCATTTTCCGATTTTTCCACGGACCCATTGAAAGTCAATGGGTCCGTGAAAAAAAACGGAAAACGGCACAACGGCCACGGGTGCACACAACGGTTGTGTGCATGAGGCCTTAAGCTAGCCGCCGGACTAAAAAGCCTGACATGCAGTAATTTTAGTTCGGCGGCCTTTCGCCATGCACCGCCGTGCTGCGCCGGAGCTCCGCCCCCGTCCCCATTATAGTCAATGGGGACGGAGCAGCGGTCCGGCGGCACGGCGAAATAGCCGCAGGACGGATCCGACATGGTGAACAGCCTGTCGGATCCGTCCTGCCGCAAGTGTGAAAGTACCCTTAGTTAGCCCTTTAGGTGTCCCACAAGAGTTAAAGGAAAATGGGAATTAAATTTAAAAATTTCACTTTTTTTAGCAGATTTTCCATTTTAATCCATTTTTTCTGCAACACATCAAGGGTTAACAGCCAAACAAACCTCAAAATCTATTACCCTGATTCTGGAGTTTACAGAAACACCCCATATCCTAAGAGAATTAAAGGGCTTCTGTCACCCCACTAAACTGTTTTTTTTTTTTTTTGTTACTTATAATGCCTATACTGCGATTTATGCATACATACTGTAATTAATCATTTTGGTTCAGCAGATTATGTTAAAAACTTACTTTTAAAATATGCAAATTACCTTGCTACCAGCAAGTAGGGCGGCTACTTGCTGGTAGCAGCCGCATCCTCCTATCCTAAAGACGCCCCCTCCGCATGTTGATTGACAGGGCCAGCGGACAGGATCTTTCTCTGCTGGCCCTGTTTGCATTCAAAATCTGGCACTTGCGCCATACCTGTCTTCAATGCGCCTGCGCCGGGTGTAGATGTGACGTCATCGGCGCAGGCGCATTGAGGATGGAGTGGCCGAGCGAGCGTCCGCCTCTCAGTGCGCCTGCGCCGACTGAAGACAGGTACGGCGCAGGCGCCAGATTTTGAATGCAAACAGGGCCAGCAGAGAAAGATCCCGTCCGCTGGCCCTGTCAATCAACATGCGGAGGGGGCGTCTTTAGGATAGGAGGATGCGGCTGCTACCAGCAAGTAGCCGCCCTACTTGCTGGTAGCAAGGTAATTTGCATATTTTAAAAGTACGTTTTTAACATAATCTGCTGAACCAAAAAACCAGTATGTATGCATAAATCGCAGTATAGGGATTATAAGTAACCAAAAATAAAAAATAATGTTTAGTGGGGTGACAGAAGCCCTTTAAGTAATGTCATAGCCAGACCCTTATTTCTGATCAAATTTAGGACTTTATACTGACAGGGAATGTCCCACAGCATTGGCGCATAGCAAATGTGTTGCCAATATTCAAAATTGATAAAAAAAACAGAGCCCGGAAACTATAGGCCGCTAAGTTTAACATCTGCCGTGGGTAAACTGTTTGAAGGTTTTCTAAGAGATGCTATCTTGGAGGACCTCAATAAAAGTAAGCAAATAACACCATATCAGCATGGCTTCATGAGGGATCGGTCATGTCAAACTAATTTAATCAGTTTCTATGAGGAGGTAAGTTCTAGACTTGACAGCGGCGAATCAATGGATGTCGTATATCTGGACTTCTCCAAAGCATTTGACACTGTACCACATAAAAGGTTAGTATATAAAATGAGAATGCTCGGACTGGGAGAAAACGTCTGTAAGTGGGTAAGTAACTGGCTCAGTGATAGAAAACAGAGGGTGGTTATTAATGGTACATAGTGATGGACGAACAACGCGGTGCGCAAACGCAATCAAATGTTCGCGAACCCCAAGTTTGCGGCAGGTCCCATTCATTTTAATGGCAGGCGAACCTGAAAAACCTTCAGCTCATATTTGCAGCCAAGAAATAATTACTAGAAGTGCACAAATAGTCCCACAACATGGACACTGACATACCAGATGTATTATTCGAATTTGCAATCTCCATTCACAATTTTTTTTCAATGCAAAATATCGGCAATATAATTTTCGCGTACGCGTATGCGCAAATGCACTATACAGTACCCAAATGCACTATAAAGAAAGTATATTGGTATATAACACCCTGCTTCAATCAGTTTTTTAGGGGGGCGACTGGTATATCACACCAGAAGAAATTATTTGTTCCAATAGCGTTTGTCCCTCTATATACCTGCAGTATCGCAGCAGAACCGCACACAACTGCTGCACAATACAAATGCACTGTAATATACTCTCTAACATAGAAAGTATATTATAACATTGTACAAGGAAGGCAATCCATTAGAATATACATAAAGATAAAACGTAACCTTTAATAATGTTACTATGAGGGTCCGCAAAACACGGACACCAGCAATGTGCATTACGCAATGTTTTATTTTTTTGCGGAAACGGAAGCACGGATGCGGAAGTGCGGATCCGCAAATGCGGATAGCACATTCCGGCCCCTTTGAAAATGAATGGGTCTGCACCCGTTCCGCAAAATTGCGGAACGGATGCGGACCCATTTTGCGGACGTGTGAATGGAAAAGATATCCCTCAAAATGAAAATAAATTACATTATTGAAGTTAAGCAAAAAGCATAGATGTGATTGGCAATAACAAGTGCTCGGCGGCACTAAATCAGGTGCTCGGCGGCACCAAATCAGAAACCATATGTCCTACCACAATCCGGGGGGTTCCAGTGCACATCCATGAATCCCGGAGGGAAAGCAAAAAACATCTATCCCTGGGCTAGATGATGATGTGGTATTGAAGGACAGGGTGGGCAAAGAACTGTCCCTGATATTGCCCTACAGGGGGGCTGCTATTCTGGCCCTGATAGCCTAACCACAGACAACCCACCCTGATAAGAGCGACCCTGTCCGGAACCGTACCCTATATAAAAATGGCCCTAGCAAGCCCCTAGCCCCTAGGTCCCTGTCTTCCAGGTGATCACTATATACATCTATGTGTTTTTGACTCATTATAAAAGTATATTATAAGTATATCGCACCCCTCTGTGTATCACACATATCGATAGCACACCTATACTAGTGCTTAAAATGACTTTTGTGTCCCTATTAGCTAGAGTTTTGTGTCCCTAACAGCCTGTCCTTGCTCCACACAGCAACCTCTCCCTACACTGGCAAAAGACTGAATGTAAAATGGCGGCCAGATCAGGTTTATTTATAAGGTAGGGGGTATGTCCATGTGCTGAAACGTCTCAATTAGCTGTCCTGTACCACCTGATGGATGTGTCATGGGTCAAAGTTCTTCACAATGTAAAAGAATATGGCGGGCGCGAATATCTCCATATGTTTGCATGTTCGGCGAATCGCGAACACGCAAAGTTCGCCGCAAAACGACCGCCGGGCGAACTGCAAGGCCATCTCTTATGGTACACACTCAGATTGGGTCACTGTCACTAGTGGGGTACCTCAGGGGTCAGTATTGGGCCCTATTCTCTTCAATATACAGGTGAAACTCGAAAAATTAGAATATCGTGCAAAGTTCATTTATTTCAGTAATGCAACTTAAAAAGGTGAAACAAATATATGAGATAGACTCATTACATGCAAAGCGAGATATTTCAAGCCTTTATTTGTTATAATTTGGATGATTATGGCTTATAGCTTATAAAACCCCAAAGTCACAATTTCAGGTACCCTTTGCTCAGGGGGTATGGATTCATTTGCTGACTAGAGTGTGACACTTTGAGCCTAGAATATTGACCCTTTTCACAATATTCTAATTTTAATTTGCATTAACGCAACTCTTTTTAAGTTGCATTACTGAAATAGATGAACCTTTGCACAATATTCTAATTTTTCAAGTTTAACCTGTATTTATTAATGATCTTGTAGAAGGCTTGCACAGTAAAATATAAATTTTTGCAGATGACACTAAACTGTTTAAAGTAATTAACACAGAAGAGGACAGTATACTACTACAGTGGGATCTGGATAGATTGGAGGCTTGGGCAGATAAGTGGCAGATGAGGTTTAACACTGACAAATGTAAGGTTATGCACATGGGAAGGAATAATGCAAGTCACCCGTACATACTAAATGGTAAAACACTCGGTAACACTGACATGGAAAAGGACCTAAGAATTTTAGTGAACAGCAAACTAAGCTGCAAAAAACAGTGTCAGGCAGCTGCTGCCAAGGCCAATAAGATAATGGGTTGCATCAAAAGGGGCATAGATGCCCGTGATAAGAACATAGTCCTACCACTTTACAAATCACTAGTCAGACCACACATGGAGTACTGTGTACAGTTCTGGGCTCCTGTAAACAAGGCAGACATAGCAGAGCTGGAGAGGGTTCAGAGGAGGGCAACTAAAGTGATAACTGGAAAGGGGCAACTACAGTACCCTGAAAGATTATCAAAATTAGGGTTATTCACTTTAGAAAAAAGACGACTGATCTAATTACTATGTACATTGCGTGCAGAATTATTATGCAAATGAGTATTTTGACCACATCATCCTCTTTATGCATGTTGTCTTACTCCAAGCTGTATAGGCTCGAAAGCCTACTACCAATCTCTGTAATGAGAAGGGGTGTGGTCTAATGACATCAACACCCTATATTAGGTGTGCATAATTATTAGGCAACTTCCTTTCCTTTGGCAAAATGGGTCAAAAGAAGGACTTGACAGGCTCAGAAAAGTCAAAAATAGTGAGATATCTTGCAGAGGGATGCAGCACTCTTAAAATTGCAAAGCTTCTGAAGCGTGATCATCGAACAATCAAGCGTTTCATTCAAAATAGTCAACAGGGTCGCAAGAAGCGTGTGGAAAACCAAGGCGCAAAATAACGGCCCATGAACTGAGAAAAGTCATGCGTGCAGCTGTCAAGATGCCACTTGCCACCAGTTTGGCCATATTTCAGAGCTGCAACATCACTGGAGTGCCCAAAAGCACAAGGTGTGCAATACTCAGAGACATGGCCAAGGTAAGAAAGGCTGAAAGACGACCACCACTGAACAAGACACACAAGCTGAAACGTCAAGACTGGGCCAAGAAATATCTCAAGACTGATTTTTCTAAGGTTTTATGGACTGATGAAATGAGAGTGAGTCTTGATGGGCCAGATGGATGGGCCCGTGGCTGGATTGGAAAAGGGCAGAGAGCTCCAGTCCGACTCAGACGCCAGCAAGGTGGAGGTGGAGTACTGGTTTGGGCTGGTATCATCAAAGATGAGCTTGTGGGGCCTTTTCGGGTTGAGAATGGAGTCAAGCTCAACTCCCAGTCCCACTGCCAGTTTCTGGAAGACACCTTCTTCAAGCAGTGGTACAGGAAGAAGTCTGCATCCTTCAAGAAAAACATGATTTTCATGCAGGACAATGCTCCATCACACGCGTCCAAGTACTCCACAGCGTGGCTGGCAAGAAAGGGTATAAAAGAAGAAAATCTAATGACATGGCCTCCTTGTTCACCTGATCTGAACCCCATTGAGAACCTGTGGTCCATCATCAAATGTGAGATTTACAAGGAGGGAAAACAGTACACCTCTCTGAACAGTGTCTGGGAGGCTGTGGTTGCTGCTGCACGCAATGTTGATGGTGAACAGATCAAAACACTGACAGAATCCATGGATGGCAGGCTTTTGAGTGTCCTTGCAAAGAAAGGTGGCTATATTGGTCACTGATTTGTTTTTGTTTTGTTTTTGAATGTCAGAAATGTATATTTGTGAATGTTGAGATGTTATATTGGTTTCATTGGTAAAAATAAATAATTTAAATGGGTATATATTTGTTTTTTGTTAAGTTGCACATAATTATGCACAGTAATAGTCACCTGCACACACAGATATCCCCCTAAAATAGCTAAAACTAAAAACAAACTAAAAACTACTTCCAAAAATATTCAGCTTTGATATTAATGAGTTTTTTGGGTTCATTGAGAACATGGTTGTTGTTCAATAATAAAATTAATCCTCAAAAATACAACTTGCCTAATAATTCTGCACTCCCTGTATAAATACATCAGGGGTCAGTACAGAGATCTATCCCATCATCTATTTATCCCCAGGACTGTGACTGTGACAAGGGGACATCCTCTGCGTCTGGAGGAAAGAAGGTTTGTACACAAACATAGAAAAGGATTCTTTACGATAAGAGCAGTGAGACTATGGAACTCTCTGCCTGATGAGGTGATGATGGTGAGTTCACTAAAATAGTTCAAGAGGGGCCTGGATGTATTTCTGGAGTGTAATAATATTATAGGCTATAGCTACTAGAGAGGGGTTGTTGATCCAGGGAGTTATTCTGATTGCCTAATTGGAGTTGGGAAGGAATTTTTTTCCCCCTTAAGTGGGGAAAATTGGCTTCTACCTCACAGGGGTTTTTCTGCCTTTCTCTGGATCAACTTGCAGGATAACAGGCCAAACTGGATGGACAGATGTCTTTATTCAGCTTTATAAACTATGTTACTATGTTACTATGTATATGTGCCCAAAAACTGATGTATGGGCGCACAGCAGGCTTCAGAGTGGAAGGAGCACCATATGGGTTTTGGAGAGAGGATTTAGCTGGAATGGTAATTGGGAGCTATGTTGCATATGAAGACACCCTGAGGTGGTCCTACAGTGGAAATCCCCAAAAAGTGACCCTTTTTTGGAAACAGCACCACTCAAGGAATCTTTCAAGGTGTGTAGTGAGCACTTTGACCTCAATGGTGTTTCCTAAAATTAGGAAACACTTGGCAGTGAAAATAAAAAATTGCAATTAAAAATTAAAAACCCCAAGAAGTGACCCCATTTTGGAAAGTGCACCCCCGTACAAACATTTTAAGGGGTGGAAAGGGTACTTTTTACCTAACAGGTGTTTCACAGAAATGAATATGTAGTAGTTGGTGAAAAGTGGATCTGTAAACTATGCGGACTAAATCAGAGATATAAGGTGGTAAAACTACAAGGTACATCAAGGATGAAATTAAATTAATACTTCATGGATGTGTGGTAGATTTTAAGACACTCCTGCATGCATAGGCCAGGTTTTCCAGGGCAGGTTTCGCAGTGGTAAATGGTGTCTTTCCTTATCCCCCATTTGGAACACACCCTGCATCTTTTTGGGTCCTCCCCTTCCTTGCTCCTTCCTTGTTGTCTGGGGCATTTAACCTGGAAAATGTTGCTCTGGTACAACACGGGCACCATGACTTCCTGAAGTACTGGGACCATCCCCGGCCTGGCTTTGAAAAATTAGGGCGTGGATAACCACCTCTTGGAACTGAAGGAAAGTTCCTGTGTGGCCTGCAGATTAAAATAGCACGTACGCATTGTACATTGCCGTCTGTACGGTCAGCTTTTTGTACCACACTATTGTTTTTTCTGTGGCACTGTAGGGCTTCAGAAGTTTATCTAAAAGATCAACCCCTCCCATGTACCTGTTGAAATCAAGAATGCTAACTGGTTTGAAGACAGTGGTAGTGTTACCTTGTACAGCGGCAGAGGGAGCTGGTGTTGCTGTGAATAGTGCTCAGTAAAAGGACATCCCTCTTGTCCTTGTACTTAACCGCCAGCATGTTCTCATGGAGGAGAGCCCTGCTTTCACCCATTCTCAGTGTTTGCCCTACCAGCGATCTAGGGAGGCCTCTCAGATTTTTGCACACTCTGCCACAAGCCACAGTACCTCTGGCAGTTATGGACATGAATAGGGGTATGCTGGTATAATAGTTATCCACATAGAGGTGGTAACCCTTATCCAGCAGTGGGTGCAGTAAGTCCCACACTATCTTCCCACTACCTCCTATGATGGGGGGGGGGGGGGGCATTCTGGGGGTTCTATCCAAGAATCTTTCCCTTCATAAACGCGGAACTTGTGGGGGTACCCAGAGCTACTCTGACAAAGTTTGTAAATCTTAATGCCACACCTTGCCCATTTGCTAGGCAGGTACTGGCGGAATCTAATCCTCCCTTTGAAAAGTAATAGAGACTCATCTACACAGACATTTTTATCAGGGGTGTACACCTCAGCAAACCTGGTGTTAAAGTGGTCAAGGACAGGCCTAACCTTGAACAGATGGTCAAATGTCGGGTCGTTATGGGGTCGGTAGTGTGCATTGTCGTTGTAGTGTAGGAATTTCCGAATTGACTCACATCGCTTCCGGGTCATGGTCTTACTGTAAATTGGAGTCTGGTAGAAAATGTCCGAACTCCAATATTGTCTAACGTTTGGCTTCTTAACAACGCCCATATGCAGCATGAGTCCCCAAAACTTAATCATCTGTGCTGCATTTACTGGGGTTCAACCTAGGGGTCTAGAATATGGCGATGTAGGGTTCTGAGCAATGAATTGTTGGGCGTATAAATTGGTTTGGGCCACCATTACATTTACAAAATTTTCAGAGAAGAAGATTTTGAAAAAATCTAGTTCAGTGAAGCCCGCACAATCTATCTGTATTCTGAAGCTGCCCTCAAAATCCAGAATTTGGGGCTGATAATCGTCAAGGGGTGGGGTCTAGGGGGCTGCCTCCGCTACTACCCTGGGACGCCTTCTTGAAGTTCCCTCATCACTGGATGATGATGATGATGAGGGGGTAGAGGAATAGAGGAAAGTGGCATCCTCTTCTCCCTCACTGGCAGACTCAGTATCAGAGGCAAGATACACGTATGCCTCTTTAGCTGAGTATACTCATTGGGACGGACGGGCCATTTTTATTTTATTGGGGTGTGACGTGTGAAATATGTAAACCTTTATTTATTGGGAGGGGTGTTTATGTTGTGTTTTCACACATAAAGGGGCTTGTAATAAATTTGAAATACAGAGAAAAGGAGTAGAAAAAAAAAAGTAAAAAAAATAATTTACAGTTGCAGGATGGTTGCAGTTGCAGACTGGTCAGAAAAAGGATGCTTCTGATCAGCGCTCAGCAGGTTCAGGACACACGCACGCACACATAAATATATTTTTTTCACCAAAAGAAAAAAAAAGAAAACTGAGCACAAAATTTCACAAAAAAAAAAGAAACAAAGCTACCAGTAAAAAAAATGGTACTTATTGGTGCTCAGGGTTGCATAACGCACGCAAGCTGACATTTGGTGCGTCCGTGCAGACACAGATACAAAAAAAAGAACACTAGCTAAAAATTTACTTATATAGTATACAAACCGGATTCCAAAAAAGTTGAGACACTATACAAATCGTGAATAAAAACTGAATGCAATGATGTGGAGGTGCCAACTTCTAATATTTTATTCAGAATAGAACATAAATCACGGAACAAAAGTTTAAACTGAGAAAATGTACTATTTTAAGGGAAAAATATGTTGAATCAGAATTTCATGATGTCAACAAATCCCCAAAAAGTTGGGACAAGGCCATTTTCACCACTGTGTGGCATCTCCCCTTCTTCTTACAACACTCAACAGACGTCTGGGGACCGAGGAGACCAGTTTCTCAAGTTTAGAAATAGGAATGCTCTCCCATTCTTGTCTAATACAGGCCTCTAACTGTTCAATCGTCTTGGGCCTTCTTTGTTGCACCTTCCTCTTTATGATGCGCCAAATGTTCTCTATAGGTGAAAGATATGGACTGCAGACTGGCCATTTCAGTATCCGGATCCTTCTCCTACGCAGCCATGATGTTGTGATTGATGCAGAATGTGGTCTGGCATTATCTTGTTGAAAAATGCAGGGTCTTCCCTGAAAGAGATGACGTCTGGATGGGAGCATATGTTGCTCTAGAACCTGAATATATTTTTCTGCATTGATGGTGCCTTTCCAGACATGCAAGCTGCCCATGCCACACGCACTCATGCAACCCCATACCATCAGAGATGCAGGCTTCTGAACTGAGCGTGGATAACAACTTGGGTTGTCCTTGTCCTCTTTGGTCCGGATGACATGGCGTCCCAGATTTCCAACAAGAACTTCGAATCGTGACTCGTCTGACCACAGAACAGTCTTCCATTTTGCCACACTCCATTTTAAATGATCCCTGGCCCAGTGAAAACGCCTGAGCTTGTGGATCTTGCTTAGAAATGGCACGGTGGATTGTGTTCACTGACAATGGTTTCTGGAAGTATTCCTGAGCCAATTCTGTGATTTCCTTTACAGTAGCATTCCTGTTTGTGGTGCAGTGTCGTTTAAGGGCCCGGAGATCACGGGCATCCAGTATGGTTTTACGGCCTTGACCCTTACGCACAGAGATTGTTCCAGATTCTCTGAATCTTCGGATGATGTTATGCACAGTTGATGATGATAGATGCAAAGTCTTTGCAATTTTTCGCTGGGTAACACCTTTCTGATATTGCTCCACTATCTTTCTGCGCAACATTGTGGGAATTGGTGATCCTCTACCCATCTTGGCTTCTGAGAGACACTGCCACTCTGAGAAGCTCTTTTTATACCCAATCATGTTGCCAATTGACCTAATTAGTGTTAATTGGTCTTCCAGCTCTTCGTTATGCTCAAATCTACTTTTTCCAGCCTCTTATTGCTACTTGTCCCAACTTTTTGGGGGATTTGTTGACACCGTGAAAATTGGAATCAACGTATTTTTCCTTTAAGATGATACATTTACTCGGATTAAACGTTTGATCTGTCATCTACGTTCTATTACAAATAAAATATTGACATTTGCCATCTCCACATCATTGCATTCAGTTTTTATTCACAATTTGTTTAGTGTCCCAACTTTTTGGGAATCCGGTTTGTATATACAGTATATAAGCTTCTGACTATTACTTCTTTAACCACTTCCCATCTGGGCCCTTTGCCCCCTTCCTGACCAGGCCAAATTTTGCAAAACGGACATATCTCACTTTATGTGGTAATAACTTTGGAACGCCTTTATTTATCCAAGTCATTCAGAGATTGTTTTCTCGTGACACATTGTACTTCATGATAGTCATAAATTTGAGTCAAAATATTTCACCTTTATTTATGAAAAAATCCCAAATTTACCCAAAAATTTAAAAAAATCGCAATTTTCTAAATTTCAATTTCTCTGCTTTTAAAACAGAAAGTGATACCTCATAAAATATTTATTATTTAACATTCCCCATATGTCTACTTTATGTTGGCATCATTTTGGAAATGTCATTTTATTTTTTTAGGACGTTAGAAGGCTTAGAAGTTTAGAAGCAATTCTTCAAATTTTTAAGAAAATTGCCAAAACCCACTTTATAAGGACCAGTTCAGGTCTGAAGTCACTTTGTGGGGCCTACATAGTGGATACCCCCATAAATGACCCCATTGTAGAAACTACACCCCTCAAGGTATTCAAAACCGATTTTACAAACTTTGTTAACCCTTTAGGCGTTCCACAAGAATTAAAGGAAAATGGAGATCAAATTTTTAAATTTCACTTTTTTGGCAGATTTTCCATTTTAATAAATTTTTTTCTCTAACACATCGATGGTTAACAGCCAAACAAAACTCAATATTTATTACCCAGATTCTGCGGTTTACAGAAACACCCCACATGTGGTCGTAAACTGCTGTATGGGCACACGGCAGGGCGCAGAAGGAAAGGAACTCCACATGGTTTTTAGATGCCATGTCCCATTTGAAGCCCCCTGATGCACCCTTACAGTAGAAACTCCCAAGAAGTGACCCCATTTTGGAAACTAGGGGATAAGGTGCCAGTTTTATTAGTACTATTTTTGGGTACATATGATTTTTTGATCATTCAATATAACACTTTATGGGGCAAGGTGACCAAAAAATTGGTTGTTTTAGCACAGTTTCTATTTATTTATTTTTACAGCGTTCACCTTAGGGGTTCAGTCAAGTGACATTTTTATAGAGCAGATTGTTACGGACGTGGCGATACCTAATATGTATACTTTTTCTCATTTATTAAAGTTTTACACAATAATAGCATTTTTGAAACCAAAAAATTATGTTTTAATGTGTCCATGTTCTGAGAGCTATAGTTTTTTTATTTTTTGAGAGATTTTCTTATGTAGGGGCTCATTTTTTGCGGGATGAGGTGACGGTTTTATTGGTACCATTTTGTGGGACATACGTGTTTTTGATCACTTGGTGTTGCACCTTTTGTGATGCAAGGTGACAAAAATTGCTTGTTTTGACAGTTTTTTTTTTTTTTTTTTTACGGTGTTCACCCGAGGGGTTAGGTCATGTGATATTTTTATAGAGCTGGTTTTTACGGACGCGGCAATACCTAATATGTATACTTTTTTTTATTTGTTTCACTTTAACACAATAATAGCATTTTTGAAACCAAAAAAATTATGTTTTAGTGTCTCCATGTTCTAAGAGCTATAGTTTTTTTATTTTTTGAGAGATTTTCTTATGTAGGGGCTCATTTTTTGCGGGATGAGGTGACGGTTTTATTGGTACCATTTTGTGGGACATACGGGTTTTTGATCACTTGGTGTTGCACCTTTTGTGATGCAAGGTGACAAAAATTGCTTGTTTTGACACAGTTTTTTTTATTTATTTTTTACGGTGTTCATCCGAGGGGTTAGGTCATGTGATATTTTTATAGAGCTGGTTTTTACGGACGCGGCAATACTAAATATGTCTATTTTATTTATTTTTTTCTATTTTAATTTTTTTTTTTTTATTCCTAACTTGGGAACTTTTTTTTTTTTTACATGTGAAACTTTATTTTATTTTATTTTTTCAACCCTTTATTTTTTTTATTTTTTTTTACACTTTTCGTCCCCCATAAGGTCATACAAGACCTCTGGGGGACATTTGCTTCACTTTTTCTTTTTTTTTTCACAGTTGATTTCTCCTGTAACTGGGGCTGAGATAGTAGCCCCAGTTACAGGACAAATGCACCCCTATAGAGGCTGTACAGCAGCAATCCTGCGCTGTACAGCCTCAGTGCAGGGCTGATCGAGGTCTCTGAGAGACCTCACACAGCCCCTGCACTCTCCGGTCACGGCGGTCACATGACCGCCGGGCCGGAACAGGAAGCGCACAGCGCTTCCTGCTCTGCAGACACAGCGCTCGGTGAGCGCTGTGTCTGCAGCGATCGTGAAGGCAGGGACACCTGGGAACTGTCCCTGCCTTGTCTTAGGGTTGCCCTGCTGTCACTGACAGCGGGCAACCCGATCAGCAGCTGCACGATTAGCGTGCAGCTGCTATTTCTGACAGGACGTTTTAAAACGTGCTGTCAGAAATAGACGTCCACCCATAGGACGTTTATAGTCTATGGGCGGACGTGAGGCGGTTAAAAAAAAAAAAAGGCACAGATGAAAAAAAAATATCTGCAACAAAAAAATTTGCCCAGGTGCTGAACAGTGAAGTACGGACTGATCAGCGCTTGGCGTTCACAGCTCGCACACAGAAAAAGCATGAAAAAAAAAAGCCAGATAAAAGTGACAAGAAAAGTCACAATTTGTTTGCCTTAGGAAAAATCGGACGGGGGGGGATAGGGACAGGGATTAGGGCTTGGGAAGGGGGGGTGGATTAGGGATCTAGAACTTCTACTGCTGCTGCAAAAATGCAGATGTTCCAGATGTTCTTTTTCTTTTCACAGGGCAGATTTACAGCACCGAAGGGCATAGGTCCACTCTGTATGCAGTCACCAACTAGAATGGCTGCATGCAGAGGGATTCTTCCTGTTCCCTCTGCTGCTGTAGCGCTGCAATTGGCTGGAGCGTTGTCCCAGCCAATCGCAGCACTGGCAGGAGACACCAAACACTAGAGTTCCCTGCCTGACCTCAGGGGAGACAGGTGCTGACTAGTTCAGCACCGGTCACCTCCACATGACCCCCCAGGCCCCCCTGCAGCTCCATACTGATTCCGACACTGCAATGTGCCGGTCTTCATTGACCGGCCAATCGCAGGGCTTTGAGCTGATGGGGACAGAAATATCTAGTGATGCCATTACCCGGCATGGATGCCTGCCAGTAAGAGCAGCAATCGTGCCCTGATTCCCCCGCGATCCCCTCCCAGAACCCAGCGGACCTTGCGCCATACATGGGGTCTCCTCCTAACCATACCAATGGTACAAATTTACATATTTGGAACCAGAAAACAAAGAGGGGCATAGCGGCGGAACAGAGGAGTCTATCAGAAAAAAAGAGGTTGAGCACCTGCAGCAAGCGGACTACTTGATAACCTCTTAAGGACCTGTACGGGACTGTACGGCAGCTGGACAGGACTTAAGGACCAGCGCCGTACAGGTTCTTATGAAGTAGTCCGCTTGCTGCAGGTGCTCAACCTCTTTTTATTCTGATAGACTTCTCTGTTCCACTGCTATGCCCCTCTTTGTTTTCTGGTTCCAAATATGTAAATTAGTACCATCGGTACGGTTAGGAGGAGACCCCAGTTCTCCTCGGTGGGTGTCTCCTTCTCCCTGGCTGTGATGCTATCCAATCGCAGCATACCACTCCATAGCCAGGATGAAGACGTGCTGTTCTCATGAGATTTGGTAAATCTCATGGAACATGCTATCAGTAAGTGTGAACACCAAGTACTATACTCGCTTACATAGCCTGTACAAATATAGTGCAGATATAGCCAGTGTTATCATGACTCCAGGCATGTTGGGGTAGTCACTTTAATGCAATTTGTTGTATTACTGTGTTACTGTAATGTGACTTTAATATGTTAAGCTAGTCAGGATTAGTGTTAGGGCTGTTTCACACGAGCGGATGCCATGCGTGACATCCGCTCCGTGAATGACAGCCAAGACCCGATGCAGACTGCAGAAGCACGGACCATTAACATGATTGATAATGCTCCGTGCCTCGCTGTGATCTCTTTACTACGAAATCACAGTGACAACTTTATCTCACTGTGATTTCGTAGTAAAGAGATCACAGAGAGGCACGGAGCATTATCAATCATGTTAATGCTCCGTGCTTCTGCAGTCTGCATCGGGTCTTGGCTGTCATTCATGGAGCGGATGTCACGCACAGCATCCGCTCGTGTGAAACAGCCCTTAGGCGCGAATATTCGAATCATGAATTTTAATCGCGAATATCGGCACTATCGGTGCTATATATTCGTATTTGTGAATATTCTAGATTTTTTTTTACTTGAACACATGATACCTCCCTGCTTCTAGCTTGTGGGCCAATAGGAAGGCTGCAATGTCTTAGCAACATCCCTAGCAACCAATAGGAAAGTTGCCTACCCCTTTCTATATAAGAACCTCCCCAGCAGCCATTTTCTGTAGTTTTATGGAGTTCTGAGAGAGACAGCAGTGTCATTGCTGTGCTCTGTGCTTTACTGTTACATTAGATAGTTAGATAGCTTATATATATATATAATACCAGGGGCGTAACTAGAAGTGACTGGGCCCCACAGCAAATATTTGTAAGGGCCCCTCCAGCGCGCTTCGCACCTCCCTCCTCCTGTGTAAACCCCACTCCTTTGGCACAGTGTAGCGGTATACTGTATATTGTGTGGCACAGTGTAGACTATATGTGTATAACATAAACATATTTCATATGAAAACTTACAGTTACTTGACCCTTGGGGATCTCGGACATCACTTCTACACTTTGGCCGGGGGCTCGGCGGAGCTGATGTTGTGCTTTATCCTAATGAGAAAGATTTCATAATAGGGATTTGGAGAAGGGGCAGAGGGATAGCAGAGCAGGGAGAGGCTGGTGCTGCTACTAGGGGGTCATACCATGGGGAAGTAATAAAGCCCACTATAATGCCCTCCCCCCCAGTAGTAATAATTCTCCTTATAATGTGACAGTGCAAAAATACCCCCTTGTAATGCCCCCAGTTGAGCAAATGTCCCCATAGTGCCCCCATAATGTCCCAGTATAAAATACCCCTATATAGTGCCCCCAGTAAATTCCCCCATAGTGCTCCTCTCCCCCCTTCCTGCTAGTGCCCCCCATAATGTACCAGTATAAAATGCCCCATATATAGTGCCCCAGTAGATGCCCCTCAGTGTCCGGCCTCTGATAGGCTGCCGGCCTAGTGTCCCCCATAATGTCGCCCAATAATGTGCCAGTAAGTGTCCCCATAGATGCCCCCCCATCATGTGCCAGTATCAAGTGCCTCTCTCCTCCCCCCCACATGTCCCAGTATCAAAGTGCCATCTCCCCCCCCCCAATGTGCCAGTATTAAGCGCCTCTCTCCTTCCCACCCCCCATGTGCCAGTATCATAGTGCCCCCCCCCCCCCCCCCATGTGCCAGTATCAAGTGCCTCTCTCTCCCCCACCCATGTGCCAATATCAAGTGCCAAACCCCTCCCCCCCACATGCCAGTATCAAGTGCCTCTCTCCTCCTTTATGGCTGTGTGGGTAAATGCTTTGCCTCTGATACACTGATACATTGGAGGTTGTGGGTTCAAATCCCAGACACATCAGGAGACTTTAGGAGACAGTAAGATTAGATCACATTAGCGAGAGGGCCTGGTCAGCCGCTGCTGCTGTGAAGGGTCCCTGAACATTAAGACAAGAATCGATATTTAACTAACTTGAAAATAAACTGTCACACACGCTGCCAAGGGGGCAGCCGAGGGCCCGAAGCAGCTGCTTCCCTGCTTCCCCGGTAGTTACGCCACTGTATAATACAGATAGTTAGTGGGAGATAGTCAGTGTAGGTTATATCCTGATATAGTGTAGCTGATAGGTTCCAGTGCAGGGTGTTAGGTAGTGTTATAGGTTCTGCTGTCCATACATACATGCTACAGACATAGCGCTGTGATGTCACAACAATACTTAGTGCACCAATCAGTAATAAGTAGTCAGACCTGCTAAAATGTGAAGTTGCACGTATTGCTCAAAAATATGCGCATCATTAATTGCCAATTTGCGCAATCGCGAATATATTGGAGCACTATATCTGCATATAAAGCTATTGTAATGTTCTGCGGTGCCAACCATTTTCTTCAGTCTCAGAAAACTTCTAGCAGCTTGAAAAATGTAGCAACAGTGACCCAATGCTTGTATTGCGCACGCAATACGCGCATATTACATTTCAGATTTTTGCAATCAAGAAAATAATTATTAAAAAGCACCAGTTATTTTCTTGATTGTGAAAATCATCAATGTAATATACGACGAATATTCGCCCAAATATTCGCGAAATATCGCAAATTCGAATATTGCCCCTGCCGCTCATCACTAGTCAGGATAACTTTGGCTATATTTGCATATTGTGGCAGTTTGGAGAGTGCACCTGCCGTTAACCCCGCAGAGTTGTATTTTTAATAGCATTCCTACAGATACAGAATGTGCACTGCTGTTAAAGGGATACACTTAACACTTTTGGTTGCCAAGAAATTCCTCTTCCACCACTGGTTATAACTGTAGGTGCCAGTGTTTATAGAAGTGATGACCATACGTCTACCATTTTTACATAAATTGGACACAGAGAGACATAAAGATCAGGAATAAGGGAAGTTTTTTTAGGAAATTGAGGAAATGTATATTACACTCTCTGAGACACAAAAACAATTGCTTACGGACAACATAGTACAGATATACAACATGGTACAACACTAAGAATTGAAGGGCACTTTGGGATGACTAGAGCTGAGGTGAGAGGAGGATCTGGCACCATTGGAGGAGTAGAGGAGATCCAGATGTTATTTATTTGGTTAGTTTTTTGAGCATTTTTCTCATAACTTTTCACAGTAAAAATGTTATGCTTTTTCACAATTTTAAGACATTTGTGGCAAAACTGCACATAAGAAGCCATTCTGTTTTCTTACACTGCACAGGAGATTGCTGTGTGGTCATCACTGGTCACTCCTTGGCTACTATTAACACCTCAGGACCGCCGTACGCAGGATTGCGTCTTTGCGGCGGCCCTGCTCTTCTGGGTGGACGCGCCGGTGCGTCCTCTCGCGAGACGCGAGATTTCCTGTGAACGCGCGCACACAGGCGCGCGCGCTCACAGGAACGGAAGGTAAGAGAGTTGATCTCCAGCCTGCCAGCGGCGATCGTTTGCTGGCAGGCTGGAGATGTGTTTTTTTTAACCCCTAACAGGTATATTAGACGCTGTTTTGATAACAGCGTCTAATATACCTGCTACCTGGTCCTCTGGTGGTCCCCTTTGTTTGGATCGACCACCAGAGGACACAGGTAGCTCAGTAAAGTCCCACCAAGCACCACTACACTACACTACACCCCCCCCGTCACTTATTAACCCCTTATTAGCCCCTGATCACCCCATATAGACTCCCTGATCACCCCCCTGTCATTGATTACACCCCTGTCATTGATCAACCCCCTGTAAAGCTCCATTCAGATGTCCGCATGATTTTTACGGATGCACTGATAGATGGATCGGATCCGCAAAACGCATCCGGACGTCTGAATGAAGCCTTACAGGGGCGTGATCAATGACTGTGGTGATCACCCCATATAGACTCCCTGATCACCCCCCTGTCATTGATTACCCCCCTGTAAAGCTCCATTCAGATGTCCGCATGATTTTTACGGATGCACTGATAGATGGATCGGATCCGCAAAACGCATCCGGACGTCTGAATGAAGCCTTACAGGGGCGTGATCAATGACTGTGGTGATCACCCCATATAGACTCCCTGATCACCCCCCTGTCATTGATTACCCCCCTGTAAAGCTCCATTCAGATGTCCGCATGATTTTTACGGATGCACTGATAGATGGATCGGATCCGCAAAACGCATCCGGACGTCTGAATGAAGCCTTACAGGGGCGTGATCAATGACTGTGGTGATCACCCCATATAGACTCCCTGATCACCCCCCTGTCATTGATTACCCCCCTGTAAAGCTCCATTCAGATGTCCGCATGATTTTTACGGATGCACTGATAGATGGATCGGATCCGCAAAACGCATCCGGACGTCTGAATGAAGCCTTACAGGGGCGTGATCAATGACTGTGGTGATCACCCCATATAGACTCCCTGATCACCCCCCTGTCATTGATTACCCCCCTGTAAAGCTCCATTCAGATGTCCGCATGATTTTTACGGATGCACTGATAGATGGATCGGATCCGCAAAACGCATCCGGACGTCTGAATGAAGCCTTACAGGGGCGTGATCAATGACTGTGGTGATCACCCCATATAGACTCCCTGATCACCCCCCTGTCATTGATTACCCCCCTGTAAAGCTCCATTCAGATGTCCGCATGATTTTTACGGATGCACTGATAGATGGATCGGATCCGCAAAACGCATCCGGACGTCTGAATGAAGCCTTACAGGGGCGTGATCAATGACTGTGGTGATCACCCCATATAGACTCCCTGATCACCCCCCTGTCATTGATTACCCCCCTGTAAAGCTCCATTCAGATGTCCGCATGATTTTTACGGATGCACTGATAGATGGATCGGATCCGCAAAACGCATCCGGACGTCTGAATGAAGCCTTACAGGGGCGTGATCAATGACTGTGGTGATCACCCCATATAGACTCCCTGATCACCCCCCTGTCATTGATTACCCCCCTGTAAAGCTCCATTCAGATGTCCGCATGATTTTTACGGATGCACTGATAGATGGATCGGATCCGCAAAACGCATCCGGACGTCTGAATGAAGCCTTACAGGGGCGTGATCAATGACTGTGGTGATCACCCCATATAGACTCCCTGATCACCCCCCTGTCATTGATTACACCCCTGTCATTGATCACCCCCCTGTAAAGCTCCATTCAGACGTCCGCATGATTTTTACGGATCCACTGATAGATGGATCGGATCCGCAAAACGCATCCGGACGTCTGAATGAAGCCTTACAGGGGCATGATCAATGACTGTGGTGATCACCCCATATAGACTCCCTGATCACCCCCCTGTCATTGATTACCCCCCTGTAAAGCTCCATTCAGATGTCCGCATGATTTTTACGGATGCACTGATAGATGGATCGGATCCGCAAAACGCATACGGACGTCTGAATGAAGCCTTACACGGGCATGATCAATGACTGTGGTTATCACCCCATATAGACTCCCTGATCACCCCCCTGTCATTGATCAACCCCCTGTCATTGATCACCCCCCCCTGTCATTGATCACCCCCCTGTCATTGATCACCCCCCTGTCATTGATCACCCCTCTGTAAGGCTCCATTCAGACATTTTTTTGGCCCAAGTTAGCGGAATTTTTATTTATTTTTCTTACAAAGTCTCATATTCCACTAACTTGTGTCAAAAAATAAAATCTCACATGAACTCACCATACCCCTCACGGAATCCAAATGCGTAAAATTTTTTAGACATGTATATTCCAGACTTCTTCTCACGCTTTAGGGCCCCTAGAATGCCAGGGCAGTATAAATACGCCACATGTGACCCCATTTCGGAAAGAAGACACCCCCAGGTATTCCGTGAGGGGCATATTGAGTCCATGAAAGATTGAAATTTTTGTCCCAAGTTAGCGGAACGGGAGACTTTGTGAGAAAAAAATAAAAAATATCAATTTCCGCTAACTTGTGCCAAAAAAAAAAAATTTCTATGAACTCGCCATGCCCCTCATTGAATACCTTGGGGTGTCTTCTTTCCAAAATGGGGTCACATGTGGGGTATTTATACTGCCCTGGCATTCTAGGGGCCCCAAAGCGTGAGAAGAAGTCTGGTATCCAAATGTCTAAAAATGCCCTCATAAAATGAATGTGGGCCCCTTTGCGCATCTAGGCTGCAAAAAAGTGTCACACATGTGGTATCGCCGTACTCAGGAGAAGTTGGGGAATGTGTTTTGGGGTGTCATTTTACAAATACCCATGCTGGGTGAGAGAAATATCTTGGTCAAATGCCAACTTTGTATAAAAAAATGGGAAAAGTTGTCTTTTGCCAAGATATTTCTCTCACCCAGCAAGGGTATATGTAAAATGACACCCCAAAACACATTCCCCAACTTCTCCTGAATACGGCGATACCACATGTGTGACACTTTTTTGCAGCCTAGGTGGGCAAAGGGGCCCATATTCCAAAGAGCACCTTTAGGATTTCACAGGTCATTTACCTACCTAACACACATTAGGGCCCCTGGAAAATGCCAGGGCAGTATAACTACCACACAAGTGACCCCATTTTGGAAAGAAGACACCCCAAGGTATTCCGTGAGGGGCATGGCGAGTTCCTAGAATTTTTTTATTTTTTGTCACAAGTTAGTGGAAAATGCTGATTTTTTTTTTTTTTATACAAAGTCTCATATTCCACTAACTTGTGACAAAAAATAAAAACTTCCATGAACTCACTATGCCCATCAGCGAATACCTTGGGGTCTCTTCTTTCCAAAATGGGGTCACTTGTGGGGTAGTTATACTGCCCTGGCATTCTAGGGGCCCAAATGTGTGGTAAGGAGTTTGAAATCAAATTCTGTAAAAAATGACAAGTGAAATCCGAAAGGTGCTCTTTGGAATATGGGCCCCTTTGCCCACCTAGGCTGCAAAAAAGTGTCACACATCTGGTATCTCCGTACTCAGGAGAAGGTGGGGAATGTGTTTTGGGGTGTCATTTTATATATACCCATGCTGGGTGAGAGAAATATCTTGGCAAACGACAACTTTTCCCATTTTTTTATACAAAGTTGGCATTTGACCAAGATATTTATCTCACCCAGCATGGGTATATGTAAAAAGACACCCCAAAACACATTCCTCAACTTCTCCTGAATACAGAGATACCAGATGTGTGACACTTTTTTGCAGCCTAGGTGGGCAAAGGGGCCCATATGCCAAAGAGCACCTTTCAGATTTCACAGGTCAATTTTTACAGAATTTGATTTCAAACTCCTTACCACACATTTGGGCCCCTAGAATGCCAGGGCAGTATAACTACCCCACAAGTGACCCCATTTTGGAAAGAAGAGACCCCAAGGTATTCGCTGATGGGCATAGTGAGTTCATGGAAGTTTTTATTTTTTGTCACAAGTTAGTGGAATATGAGACTTTGTATGAAAAAAAAAAAAAAAAAAAAAAATCATCATTTTCCACTAACTTGTGACAAAAAATAAAAAATTCTAGGAACTCGCCATGCCCCTCACGGAATACCTTGGGGTGTCTTCTTTCCAAAATGGGGTCACTTGTGGGGTAGTTATACTGCCCTGGCATTCTAGGGGCCCAAATGTGTGGTAAGGAGTTTGAAATCAAATTCAGTAAAAAATGACAAGTGAAATCCGAAAGGTGCTCTTTGGAATATGGGCCCCTTTGCCCACCTAGGCTGCAAAAAAGTGTCACACATCTGGTATCTCCGTACTCAGGAGAAGGTGGGGAATGTGTTTTGGGGTGTCATTTTATATATACCCATGCTGGGTGAGAGAAATATCTTGGCAAAAGACAACTTTTCCCATTTTTTTATACAAAGTTGTCATTTGACCAAGATATTTATCTCACCCAGCATGGGTATATGTAAAAAGACACCCCAAAACACATTCCTCAACTTCTCCTGAGTACGGGGATACCAGATGTGTGACACTTTTTTGCAGCCTAGGTGGGCAAAGGGGCCCATATTCCAAAGAGCACCTTTCGGATTTCACTTGTCATTTTTTACTGAATTTGATTTCAAACTCCTTACCACACATTTGGGCCCCTAGAATGCCAGGGCAGTATAACTACCCCACAAGTGACCCCATTTTGGAAAGAAGAGACCCCAAGGTATTCGCTGATGGGCATAGTGAGTTCATAGAACTTTTTATTTTTTGTCACAAGTTAGTGGAATATGAGACTTTGTAAGAAAAAAAAAAAAAAAAAAAAAAATCATCATTTTCCGCTAACTTGTGACAAAAAATAAAAAGTTCTATGAACTCACTATGCCCATCAGCGAATACCTTAGGGTGTGTACTTTCAGAAATGGGGTCATTTGTGGGGTGTTTGTACTGTCTGGGCATTGTAGAACCTCAGGAAACATGACAGGTGCTCAGAAAGTCAGAGCTGCTGCAAAAAGCGGAAATTCACATTTTTGTACCATAGTTTGTAAACGCTATAACTTTTACCCAAACCATTTTTTTTCTACCCAAACATTTTTTTTTTATCAAAGACATGTAGAACTATAAATTTAGAGCAAAATTTCTATATGGATGTCGTTTTTTTTGCAAAATTTTACAACTGAAAGTGAAAAATGTCATTTTTTTGCAAAAAAATCGTTAAATTTCGATTAATAACAAAAAAAGTAAAAATGTCAGCAGCAATGAAATACCACCAAATGAAAGCTCTATTAGTGAGAAGAAAAGGAGGTAAAATTCATTTGGGTGGTAAGTTGCATGACCGAGCAATAAACGGTGAAAGTAGTGTAGGTCAGAAGTGTAAAAAGTGGCCTGGTCTTTCAGGGTGTTTAAGCACTGGGGGCTGAGGTGGTTAATGAATAATGAAACACAAATTTTTCAGGTAGTCAGAAAATGAGTGAACAAGCAGGCATTTAGACCGATGTTTAGACTGTGGGCTAAAAAAGCTGGATGAACTTTTCTCCCTCCTCCAGTCTTCCTCAGGAGGCAGCCCATCCCCAACCCATTCCTGTATATTTTGGTTGCACCTTCATGTGGCACTTCTCCAGGGCATCAGACACCAAAGTAGTTTTGGTAAGAGCACGAAAGTTTGGGCAGATGAGTACCTCAACCATAAGAGCTAGGCCACATGGTCAGTTTCCTGCGTGCAGTTTCGGAAGCCAAAACCAGGAGTGGATTCAAAAAGGAGGAGAAGTCATATCTGTTCTGTATACTTTCTCTCCTTTTATGATCCACTCCTTATTTTGCCCCCAAAACTGCATGCAGAAAACTGACCGCTTGCCATCTGGATTTTGGTTCCCTGGGTGTGGCAAGTCCCAGTTTATTCCAACTGGACCCTCTAATAATTTACTATGGTCCTCTATCTGCTACACTCTTCATCAAAAGGGTAAACTCTTAATGAGTTTGTATTAGTTAAAGAGAAAAAGTTTCAAACATTAGCTGTTGAGTACATTATAATGAACAGCTCCCTCCTGAGAACACACTAGTCATAGAATCAAATCTGCTGTTTTCATGAAATGCAACATTTAGCAAGTTTCTCATTGATTTTAATGAGGTATAACCACAAAGTCATTTGGAAAGGTACATTGGAGCTGGCATAAAGTTAAAGAGCTATTGCTGTAGCACATATCATGCTGCATTTAACAAATGTAAATATGTGATAAAATACTTCCAATCCAGAGAGAGTTATCACTGACAATATAAAATATATCTATTGATGTGCCACTTAGAAAACTACTCGTGAGCAATAGAAAAAAAAATGAAACAAATTACTATAAATTGTGGTGATATAATCCCAAACAATTTAACCGGGTAATTTTGAGGGATGATTTAGGATCATGAAGTACGTTGAGATATAAGAGAATAAAACGTGCGCCTGTTTGACAACTTTTTCAGTGGGTTCCATTCTACATTATCTAGTGGAATGACGTAGAGATGTCGCGAACATAAAATTTTCCGTTCGCGACCGGCGAACGCGAATTTCCGCAAATGTTCGCGAACGGGCGAACCGCCATAGACTTCAATAGGCAGGCGAATTTTAAAACCCACAGGGACTCTTTCTGGCCACAATAGTGATGAAAAAGTTGTTTCAAGGGGACTAACGCCTGGACTGTGGCATGCCGGAGGGGGATCCATGGCAAAACTCCCATGGAAAATTACATAGTTGACGCAGAGTGTGGTAAGTTGAATTCGCATTGCGATTTAATATAACCTGCATTAATCGCATTGCGAATTCAACTTAGAGCTAAGTTCCTAATGGTTGTATTGCTAGAATATAACGAAGATTGAGAATATAGTGCTATATTCGTTATATTCGTCAATTCTAGCAATACAACCATTAGGAACTCAGATCTAAGTTGTAATCGCAATGCGATTAATACAGGTTATATTAATCGCATTGCAAATTCAACTTGGAGCTGGGTTCCTAATGCTTGTATTGCTAGAATTGACGAATATAACGAATATAGCACTATATTCTCAATCTTCGTTATATTCTAACAATACAACCATTAGGAACCCAGCTCTAAGTTGAATTCGCAATGCGATTAATATAACCTGTATTAATCGCATTGCGATTACAACTTAGATCTGAGTTCCTAATGTTGTATTGCTAGAATTGACGAATATAACGAATATAGCACTATATTCTCAATCTTCGTTATATTCCAGCAATATAACCATTAGAAACCCACCTCTAAGTTGAATTCGCAATACGATTAATATAACCTGTATTAATTGCATTGCGATTACAACTTAGATCTGAGTTCCTAATGGTTGTATTGCTAGAATTGACGAATATAACGAATATAGCACTATATTCTCAATCTTCGTTATATTCTAGCAATACAACCATTAGAAACCCACCTCTAAGTTGAATTCGCAATACGATTAATATAACCTGTATTAATCGCATTGCGATTACAACTTAGTAAAATTTGTGACACTGCAGCTTCAGAATGAATCTAAGATGGATGCTGTCCTTGCTTTTTGATAGGAGGTGGGAGGGTCTGGGAGGGAGGGTATGCTGATTTGCTGGAATGTGTCTGCTGACTGTGAGGTACAGGGTCAAAGTTTGCTCAATGATGATGTATAGGGGGCAGACCGAACATCGCATATGTTCGCCCGCTGCGGCGAATGCGCTATGTTCGCCGGGAACTGTTCGCCGGCGAATAGTTCGGGACATCACTAGAAATGAGCAGGGCCACTTTAACCATAGAATGAATGGTGCGGTTGCCCTGCGCCACACATAACATGTCAGGTAACCAGAGGCAGGAAATCAGGGAGGGCGATGTCATGATGTCTTTCTTGGCTCCAGCTGACAGTTACCTGTGAAAATATGACACTGACCTCAGCCTCACTAGGCTGAAAGTAAAGCAAGTTAACATGAGACCATGCTGCTTCAGGGATAGCCCAGCTTGTGCAAAACGACATGTATTTCATGAATGCTTAGGACTGTATCAATGCATGCAGGTAACTGTACTTATGTTATAATCATACATTATATTATATATGACATTTATTCTATGTCGTTATGTTTTCCATATACAAGGGATGTTCAATAAGTTATTTACCTGAATAGATGCCTTCAGAATAGAAGGAGACTTCTTGCTGCTGCAGGAACCCCGTATCATCAGGAAATCGTTGTTCTGTGTGGAGTGAATTCTAGTAATAAAACGCCTTGTGTATCCCAAAAAAATGTTGCTATGATCTTTCCAGCTCACTGTTGCATACAAAATGTCTTTGGAGTTGGTGACCCCTTGTGCTTTCATTGCATAGACTCTTGTTTGGTCTCAGGATCACGGTGGTGGACACATGTTTCATCACCCTAATAATTTGAGAATAGAAGACTCCAGGATTGTCTCTAAGCATGTCTAGATTCTCTTGCCTAAATTGCTGGTAACAGGTTTTTTGCTCAGGCGCCAACAATCATGGCACCCACCGTAAACTGAACTTTGACATCATCAAAACATTATGATTCATGAGCTATAACACTGACTTTCACCTGACGATCTTCCAAAATAATGGCCTCCACTTTAAGGCACATTTGCTCTGAAGATGCTTCAACAGGTCGCCCTAAACGGGAGTCATCGTCATCATTTGATTCCCTACCCCATTTTAACTGCTTGGCCCAAAACTTTAATTTGGTAGTAGAAAGGTTCATCATCAGCATATACAGCAATCCTCCTTTCATGGGTTTTTTAGGCTTCTTTTCTTCTTTTGTAAGGAATTTAATCACAGAACAAAGCCCCAAATACCTCACTTTCTTTTCTAAGGGATCACTCTTTTTAGCAGGGCGGCGATGACAGATTCCTCCTCTGACAACAGGGTTAAAGTCCAAGGGGTGCTTCATTTTGGCACTTCAGCACCAGCACAAACATAAACCAAAGTAAACACCTGCCCGTCTGGGCTCTACCTAATACATAGGTTGTCTCTACCTCACCTATAGAGCACAATTCACACATAGGGTATCAGGTTCTGACACTCAGTAGGTCAGCTCACCAGGCATAAGTCCCACACAGGGGAGAGATCCGGCTTCACACAGCCTCGTGGCCCCCCAGCCCCCCTGACTGGGACCACACCAAGCCTCACAGGCTTCCCCCTCTCTAGGGTAACTTCCTCTCTCCCAGACACATATACTGAGGGTTGGTTTTATCCCTCCATGATTAACCCAGCTGCCTCACCTGGGGGTAGGGAACCTGTAATGGACTAGGGGTGTGGACCGAGAGACTCCCACTACCAACCTGTCTCCCAGTCCAAAGAAATTCAGCCCATACAACTTTAAAAAAAACAGCTCCAGCAACTATGCCTTGCTGAAGCAATAAGATTACTAGATTCCAGTTATCTCTCCAAGCTAAACTGAAAACCTGGGTGAGATACACACCCTTAGCACACCTCTATCATGCACTTCACCACACTTTGTAGACCTTCCCTGTATTGCACTTTCCATCCTGTCTCTTCCAATGCTTTCATCAGACTGAACAGCTACTGTGTGTGTTGAATGTTCAGATGTTTCACCCTACACAGACAAGCTGAGCTCTCTAACACTGACAGAACATGCTGTGGTAGATAACTTATTGAACACCCCTTGTATGTTTTTCATTTGTGATTCCTATTAGGTGTAATATTAAAATGGAAAAAGAGAATGGCAGAGGTTTAATGTATTTCTACTGTGGGCTATGTACACTTGCTGCCAGCTTTAGCAGTAGATGTGCTGTCTATCACAAAGCCCAATCTGTGGTGAAAAATTATGTTCTGCTACACCTTCATGTGTGAACCTTTGATGAACATTCTTTTTGATACTTGCATCTAATCTATCACAGGTACCCAACAGAATGTCCATCAAAGGTGCATGTATATGAAGAAAATGTAAAAGGGCTGAATTTGTCACCACATGATGCCTTGTGATACTTGAGAATATCAGGGGTGGCCAACCTGCGGCTCCTTGCTCCTTCATTTGCGGCTCGCATGGGAGCGGTTCGGCCAGCTCTTACTAATGCACAGCCTAGTATCTCCTCTTGTAAGAGAACATGGCATGTGCCGCGCTCGGTGCGCGCTATGTTTTCTCCGGCCAGACAGTGGAGAAGGAGGGAGGGAGAGACGGAGGGAGTCCCTCCCTCCTATGACTAGGCCGCAGCTGAGCCCAATGAAAAGAGCAGGCTCTGAAGCTGCCCGCCCCACTGCCACCAATGAATGGGCGGCTAATTAAAGCAGGAGGAGGGACGGGGGAGGGAATAAACTGCTGCATTGTCAGAGCTAGTGAGCTCGGCAACAGCAGCAGCAGGAACCTCCTCCTCCTCCTCCTGAGTGTCCTGTCCTCAGCCCCGGAGTCAGAGGGCCAGATTTATCATGACTCTGACGGCTCACTCCACTTTCACATATGGCTAAAGTCAGTTTTAGCCAAGTCAGATTTATGATCGGCCCTTTAAGACTGTAATAAATGTGGTTTGACGGTAGCAATTTATCCGTCAGTAAGCAGCTTTACAAAAGTCGCACATCTTTACGAAAAAGTCTCACGTTTTTAAGAAAAAGTCGCATGTTCTATTAAAAAGTCTCATAAGATAAGCATGGTCCTCACTGGAGTGAAATTGCGACTTTTTTGAGACTTTTTAGCGACTTTTTAAATAGTCCCAATAGTAAATCTGTCTAGAGATTAATTTACATAAGAAAACACGCCCACTTTCAGAAAACTGGCGAGCATAGTGCAGAGCAGAAAAAAGTCGCAAATTTGTGCGCAGTTTTAGCGTTTGGGACTTTTTTTGGGACTTTTTCACTCCATTATTCTGACCCGAGCTAATGATAAATCTGGCCCAGTGTGCATTAGTGCACTGAGCAGCCAGCATAGCAGGTACCCCACCCCCACACAGTGCAAGAGTAGCCAGACAAAAAACATATGTATCAGGCAGCCTGTAAGATTGGGGTTAATGCGACTCATTAACCCCAGTCTTGCCACTGCCATGTTTTATTTTTGAATCGGTTTTTATTAATACAATTTTTCCAATGACAAGCAAATTGCATATCAAAATCATACGGTCCAGTACAATTCGGACCAACAAGAATGTCTCCTCCACAGCTCCCCCCCCCCCCCGAGACAGATAACAGATCATCTTGCATAAACCCAGACATACATAGCAGCAGTACCCAATGGCATTTAACTCTTTGTTCATTGAGAAGAAGAAGAGCAACGATATTCCCTAGGGGCAGCGACAGCAGATCATCAACAACACACATCCACCCAACATTCAACCGATTATACTTCTCAAGCTCCTATCAAGAGCCAGCCAAGGGCTGCACACTCCGGATCTATCTATCTATCTATCTATCTATCCATAGGCCCCAAATAGCCTCAAATTTCGAGAGACAGTTTCTTTTAAGATAAACCCCCTTTTCCGTCCGAATCACTATATTCAATCTTGCAATAAACTCTGCTACGACCGGAGGACGAGGCTGAATCCACTTCGCTGCCATTTTGGGATCAGGAGAAAAATGTGCGCTATATACAATATTTATCAAATGTAATATGTCATGCCAGTAAGCTCTCAAGGCACTACAGCTCCACAGCATGTGAAATAGATCAGCCTCCCCACACTTCGGACAGCAGGAATCTCTTCTATTAACGGTTTTAAATAGGAATATTGGAGTCTTGTATACTCTGTGTATCATGAACAGCTGTGACAATCTAGCTGCTTCACTAAGGGACAAGTTTGGAGTTAGCACTTACGTTTCTTCCCATTGGGTATCAGTTATTACTCCAACATCCTTTTCCCATTTCATTTTAACCTTAGTCGTGAATTTTTTCAGGAATTCCTCATGTAATAACCGGTAGACTTTCGAGATAGCTCCCTTTACTGTTCCCATTGCCACCACAGTATCAAGCGTCTGTTTTGTAGTGACGATCATTTGGATTGCACATCCAATGCGTGCCTCAGCTGCAGGTATTTATAGAAGTGAGTGGAAGGGAGGCCAAACTCAGAGCACAGCTGCTGAAACTGTTTTAGGAGTCCCTGACAATCTAGCTGCCCAATATTCCAAATTCCTCTTTTTTCCCATTGGGAAAACCCAGTCAATCGGGACAGCTCTGGTAGGGCAGAATTGTTCCATATAGGAGAGATATTTAACAATCCTGAAACACCCAGAACCTCTTTGGCCTTTGCCCACACCTTTCTCATAAGCCCTACAATCGGTGCAGATTTTATTCCAGAAATCACCTCTCCCTCCAGAACCGCCAGTGGTGTAGAATATCCCAATGCCCATTTTACCAGCTCTCCATCCTCCTGCCAACCCCCACCGTGCTCCATCCCTTAAAGTGTTGCAGCTGGGCCGACAGGAAGTATATTAAGGGGTTAGGCAGAGCCAGGCCTCCCGCATCCTTGCCTCTTTGCAGTGTTTCATATTTGATTCTACTCCTCTTATTTTTCCAGAGCAAGAATCAAAAGATTTGTTGTATTTTATAGAAGTAGTGCATGGGTATCCATACCGGTGAATTATGGAGCACATATAGGAGTTGCGGCATTAACACCATTTTAATCAGATTGCCCCTGCCTACCAGGGATATGGGCAGCTTATGCCAGGAGCCAGCCTTGAGTTTGAACTTAGCCAGTAACGGTACTATATTATCTGGTATGTACTGTTGAGGATCGGTGGATATTTCAACCCCTAGATATTTAAAGGAGGACACCACCCTAAGTTCAGTGTGAGCAAGACATAGGCTCTGTGGAGGCGGAGACAGTGGAAGTATCACAGACTTACTCCAGTTAATAAGCAGCCCGGATTGTCTACCAAATTCAGAGATGAGAGAAATAACGGTCTATGGGTGAGGCCAAATCGCCAACATACAGCAACATATCATCTGCGTAAAGCAGGCATGCTCAACCTGCAGCCCTCCAGCTGTTGCAAAACTACAACTCCCAGCATGCCCAAACATCCTACAGCTATCAGCCTACAGCAGGGCATTGTGGGAGTTGTAGTTTTACAACAGCTGGGGGGCCTCAGGTTGAGCATGACTGGCGTAAAGCGATACACGCTCCTCCACATTACCTCTTCTAAGGCCCCGCAGCACCGGCATGGTTCTAAGTAGACATGCCAAGGGTTCAATAGCGATAGCAAATAAAAGAGGGGATAAGGGGCAGCCTTGCCTTGTCCCCCTCTCTAGGGCCAGCGCTGGGGAGATCCCTCCCTTTATCTTAATCTTGGCCCTAGGCTGATTATAAAGTAATTGCACAGCTGAAACCAATTTTTGACATGACTGCCCAGAGATAATCCCACTCCATGCTGTCGAACGCTTTGGCAGCGTCTAGTGAGATCACAGCCCGGAATCCATCCTTAGCCAGCACCTTAATATCCGCCGTTAGCAAAGAAATAGGTCGGTAAGAATCTACCTGTGCAGGATCCTTGCCTGGTTTTGGAAGCACTAACACAATCGCCTCGCTCATCGAGCTGGGTAGAATACCATCCCGATAGGAGTCCTTAAAAACATTGAGGAGGTGTGGAAGTAAGTATTTCTGGTGCTTCTTATAGAATTCCCCCGGCAAGCCATCCCACCCTGGCACCTTATCATTAGGGAAGGATCTTAACGCTATCTCAAGTACTACTTCTACTAATTGGATGTCCCCATCTATCATTTCTTGATGCTCCCCAGACAGAATGGGCATTGAAATGCCCATTAAATACAGTTCTCTATCCGTTGGGCTAACCCTCAGCCTCGATCGATATACTTCTTTAAAGTGGGTATGGAATACTCCTACTATATCTTTATCTCCAGTAAATAGGTTTCCCTGCATATCCCTGATAGAGGTCACACAGGATGGGCCATATTGTGTTTTAATAATAGTGGCTAGTAAGTGACCGGCACTCTCACCTTCAGTAAAGTACTTCTGGGTCCTAAAAAATTGTTTATCCTCGGCTCTCACTATTAGATGTTCCTTTAAGAGGCCTTCATCTTCCTTCCAGTTATCAGCATTTTCCTGCGACGGATTTGCTATATATTTAGATTCGGTGCTCAGAGAAAGCCCTACTTTTCTTCTTGTGAATACTAATACTCTTAATATACATGCCTCTCATATACTCTTTCATTGTGTCCCACACTATTTTTACATTGGCAGACCCTATATTGGAGTTAAAAAATTCCACCAGCACATTGGAAATGGTATTGCCCGTGACTACCAACTGGAGACAAAATAAGTTTAGACGCCAAATAGGTCTTGAATTTTGCCCTGTTTCCCATACTCAACTGCACTAAAATGGGGGAATGATCAGATACACTGCGGGGGAGATAAGATACCTCTCGTATCATGTCCAATAAGGACAGTGATCCTAACGCTAAATCGATTCTGGATAATGAGTTATGTGAGGAAGAGTAACATGAATATTGCTGCTCCTCCCTATGCTTAACCCTCCAAAGTTCCCCATATCAACTTCCTTTAACAATCTAGCCAATAAGGTGGGTGAAGAGCCCAATACACCGGTGCCTGGAATGAACTTATCAATAGACTTATCCATACAAATATACACGCTTTATGTATCAGGTGCGTCTTATCTGGAGTAAGGTGTGTCTCAGATAGACAGAGGATTGCAGGTTGGTATATTTGTAGAGCATGGAAGACAGTGTGCCTCTTAGAAAACTGGCCCATTCCCCTTACATTCCATGCAACAATTTTAAGGGTACCCATCATCAAACCACTTCCACAACATCATTCTCATGCCGCCGCCTACCCCTGGGGAGCCACGATATGGCCAAACATCAATCATATACTCTGTCTCAAGTCCCCCCCCATCCCCCCACCCCACATAAACCAAAACAGAAATAAGACATTTCTCTCTATGATAGAGAAACTGGGGTACAAAAATTACCGGAACCTTAGTATAGACACAGACCACCAAGACTGACAATGGATCTGTTCCTGAAATACTACTTGGCTTCAGGTCCTGACTTTCCTTAGTATTGTTGTAACAACCTTAACCTGTAGAACAACCTTAACCTGTCAAGGCCGAGGATCAATGGGGGGGCCCCCAAACATAAGGGCACTCCACAAACAACCACCCACCCATTCTTATAGTAAAATTAACTCAGCAAGGATATACCTATAAGGAACTAGTACAGTACATGTCCCTTTGGTCCTCAGCAGCGCAGTTGACCTTCAGATACTATGTAGAAGACACAGTCATTTTATTTTTTTCAGGTGTTGCCACAGAGATCCTTCTCGTGTGCATCCAGCCATTGACACCATCTGAATTGTTGAACATATGCGTCTTCCCTTTCGTTACCACTCTCAATCTGGCAGGATATATCATTGAGTAAGGTAGTTGTAGGACTCTCAGCCGTTTCTTGACGTCTAAGAACTAAGAAGTGCGCTCTTCTTTTCTGGACTTCCGCAGAGAAGTCAGGGAACAGGGAAATGCGATTTACATTTATAGTAAGATCTGCACAGTCTCTTGCGCCTTTTAAAATTGCATCTCGATCTCTAAAATGCAGGACTTTAATCAGCAAAGACCTTGGCGGTGCCCCTGGTGGTGGAGGGCGGAATGGTACGCGGTGGGCCCACTCAATAGCGAAAAGCGGAGACCAATTTTCTCAGAAAGCAATTTTTCTATAAATGATACAGCATCTGTTCCCTTCGTATTTTCAGGCATACCAATTATTCGGACATTATTACGCCTTAGCTTGTTTTCCATATCATCAGATTTGGATATGAGTAGTGTGACATTGTGCATTACACGCTGCAGATCTCTCTTCACTGGTGCCATTTGATCCTCCACAGCGCTAATTCGACTTTACATTTCACCCATACGCTCCTTCACTTGCCTCATATCTTGCAATTGCATTATAAGTATAACGTCCTCTTTGAGGCTTCCCATGTGACTATTTAATGAGTTGAGCGCCATATTGCACTGCGCCACGGCTGAATACACATCTTTAACGGTGGGTCCCGCCTCTGAAGTAGCCCCTCCATCCACCAGTGCGCTAACCTCCATCTGTTCCACTGGTGCCGAGTATGAGCTGACAGTTCCAGCGGCCCCCTAAGAGTCCATTGCTTTGGCATCGTTTGGGTCCAGAGCGGTTACAGAGGGAGTTGAAGAGCGGGCAAATCAGATAAATTTGCAGCCTGCGCAGCGCCATTGTTCCCCTCCTTCTCCTTGGTCTTCTGGAGTGTCATTTAGCTGCTGAGGGATAGCGATTCACCAGGGGAACAACTTCTCTCCCTGGAATGGTAGGTTGCTCACCAACACAACACAAGTATAACACAGGAGATTTAGGCAGGAGCTCTGCGCTGCACGCACCGGTCAGGCCACGCCCTCGCCACTGCCATGTTTTAAACATAAACATATTTTTAATGTCAGGCTGGGCACATGCTTTTGGACTGGACCCCATGTGCCTCACAATAATAGTAAGTGACCCTCAAAGTACCATCTCACATAATTTGTTTGAAACCCCTGCTGGTGACAGATAAAGCAACAACTAAAATTGAGATGATTACTTACTGATGATTGTTACTGACACACATATTAGGATACTTTCACACTAGCGTTTTTGCTGCATCCGGCAGGGTTCAGCAAAAACACTTCCGTTACTGATAATACAACCATCTGGATCAGTTTGAACGGATCCGGATGTATTATCTTTAACATATTTTTAACATAGCAAGGATGGATCCTTCATGAACTCCATTGAAGTCAATGGGGGAAGGATCCGTTTTCTATTGTGGCAGATTGTGCCAGAGAAAACTGATCCGTCCCCATTGACTTGCATTGGGGGTCATGACGGATCCGTCTTGCTCCACATCCCAGGACGGAAAGAAAACTGCAGCATGCTGCGGTTTTCTCTCCGGACTGGGAAACCCACTGAACGGAACGGAATGTATTTTGGAGAATTCCGTTCTGTTCAGTTCAGTTTTGTCCCCAATAAATGGGGACAAAACTGAAGCGTTTTTTTCCCGGAATTTAGCCCCTATGACGGAACTCAATACCAAAAAACGTTAACGCTAGTGTGAAAGTACCCTTAAAGAATTGCCTCGAGTAGCAACGACTGAATACAAGGCAGATTTGAAACACATTGTGAAAAACAAAGATTGACAGAAGTAGGAAAGGTGGTTTAAATGCACTTTTAAATGTTTGAAAACACAATTGCAGTAATACTGTCGTGTGCACGCATATTTGTGTAAATGTGTAGCTTGTGGCTCCTGGCAGTCATACGTTTTTTTTTTTTTTTTTATGGCTCTTTGTGTCTGTAAGGTTGGCCACCCCTGCTTGAGATAGATTAAATATGGTTACTGTGAAGCAACAAAAAATAAATAAATTGTGCTGACCCTGTCTTTTGTCAATTTGGATCATATGAGGCCATTTTTTGATTTATTTCATAGCCAATGCATTCCTCTCAACAGTTTCCTGAAATAGTCAGCAGACTGGTAACTGTATGGAATCAACTCTGTAGCTTATGTAGTCAATCACAGAGCCACTTTCCCAGCAGACTGTAGGTAGCCAAAATGGGTGTTGTCCATTCTCTCATTGTTCACATTCTCCTTGGACATTGGAGCAAGTGTAGAGCAGCGTAATCTCTACATTCTGTGGTTACATCTGGTACGTTGTAGATATGTACAATACATTCAGAAAGTCTTCAGATGTTTTTACTTTTTCACATTTTGTTATGTTGTGGCCAGGGGCGGATCAAGTGCATGATAGGCTCGGGGATGTCAACCCAACTCGGGCCCCTCTCTCGATTTTAGTTTTTAAAAAATTCTGTATGAAGATGCTGAGGTGCTTTGTGAGCGGCACAGCCTCTTCCTAGGCCATATGACATCATATTCATCGTTCACATGGTCTAGGTGCAGCTCTGTCCCATCTAAATGATTGGGTCTGAGCTGCAATACCAAGCACAGTACTATCAAATGGACAGCGCTGTGCTTGGTAAGGGTCAAAGAGGCTGCGGCACTCACTGGAACACCGCGGTCTCCTCAAGCAGCTGATTGGCGGAGGTGCCAGGAGTCTGACCCCCACCATCTCATAACTCTCTGAGTACAGATGTCATAGATGTTACCTGCAGTCCTATGTAACACCCCACATACCACAGTGAATTAGTGCGTTATGTGGGGTGCTACATAGGACTGCAGGGAACATCTACTATGTTATCTGTACACAGAAAGTTATCACTGTTATCTGGACTGTTACAAATTTGCCAAATTGAAAATACAAAAGATTATAATAAAAAAGACTTGGAGGAGAATACAGCACGACATACCTCTTACATCCAGGGACATCTCCTGTCATGTAGACCTTCTCTTTCCTCTTCTCCTGCGTCTGGCCCAGACCACCATGACAAATTCTTTCAGCAGCATCTCGTCTCTACAGAGTTTGTTACATAGACATGTTAGATTTCGAAATTTTCCATCAACCTCCACATACTGGTGTCTCAACAATGTCATCCTGCTGCTGAAAAAATAGTGACCCCAGTAGACATAATGGGGTCATTTATCAAACTGGTGTAAAGTAAGGTAAAACTTAGTTAACCATAGCAGTCAATCATAATCCACCTTTCATTTTCCAAAGGAGCTGTCAAAAATGAAAAGTGAGATCTGATTGGTTGCTATGGGCAACTAAGCCAGTTTTATTTACACCAGTTTGATAAACTATCCCAAAGATCCCTATAGTGTCTACAGCAATTATAATGTCCCCTAGAGTGCCCCCAGTAATAATAACATCCTATATTGTGCTCCAGGTAATAATGCCTGAACATTGTCCCCAAAAATAATGTCTCCTAGTATGTCCTGTAATAGAAAGGCCCCTACAGTGCCTCCCCAATAGCAACGTCCCCCACACCACATAGTAATTTCCCCCGAACTGCCCCATATAGTAATTTCCCCCACATTTCCCCATATAGTAATTTCCCCCACATTGACCACATATAGTAATTTCTCTCACATTGCCCCCATATATATATACAGTAAAGACCAAAAGTTTGGACACACCTTCTCATTCAAAGAGTTTTCTTTATTTTCATGACTATGAAAATTGTAGATTCACACTGAAGGCATCAAAACTATGAATTAACACATGTGGAATTATATACATAACAAACAAGTGTGAAACAACTGAAAATATGTCATATTTTAGGTTCTTCAAAGTAGCCACCTTTTGCTTTGATTACTGCTTTGCACACTCTTGGCATTCTCTTGATGAGCTTCAAGAGGTAGTCCCCTGAAATGGTCTTCCAACAGTCTTGAAGGAGTTCTCAGAGATGCTTAGCACTTGTTGGCCCTTTTGCCTTCACTCTGCGGTCCAGCTCACCCCAAACCATCTCGATTGGGTTCAGGTCCGGTGACTGTGGAGGCCAGGTCATCTGGCGCCGCACCCCATCACTCTCCTTCATGGTCAAATAGCCCTTACTTTCAAAGTTTTCCCAATTTTTCGGCTGACTGACTGACCTTCATTTCTTAAAGTAATGATGGCCACTCGTTTTTCTTTACTTAGCTGCTTTTTTCTTGCCATAATACAAATTCTAACAGTCTATTCAGTAGGACTATCAGCTGTGTATCCACCTGACTTCTCCTCAACGCAACTGATGGTCCCAACCCCATTTATAAGGAAAGAAATCCCACTTATTAAACCTGACAGGGCACACCTGTGAAGTGAAAACTATTTCAGGGGACTACCTCTTGAAGCTCATCAAGATAATGCCAAGAGTGTGCAAAGCAGTAATCAAAGCAAAAGGTGGCTACTTTGAAGAACCTAGAATATGACATGTTTTCAGTTGTTTCACACTTGTTTGTTATGTATATAATTCCACATGTGTTAATTCATAGTTTTGATGCCTTCAGTGTGAATCTACAATTTTCATAGTCATGAAAATAAAGAAAACTCTTTGAATGAGAAGGTGTGTCCAAACTTTTGGTCTGTACTGTATATATAGACTCCAGCCAGATAGGTTCGGGGCAGTGCGTCGGCATGCCTCTTCTGTCCCACGCTCAGCTCTTACCACAAATATTGAAGGCTGGGTACAGCCTGTAATTGTGGGAGGAGCTGCCTCCTCTAGTTATATCCAGAGGCCGGGAGTCAGAGGGCGGTCGTTCTGTGCTTCTGTTCCTAGCTCGGCAAGCGATCGCGACATAACTTCCGGTTTTGGCAGCTTCCAGTTCGTCTCTGCAGCGTGCGGTGTCCGCGGTGAGTAAGTCCATCAGTGCTTCCAACCTGCCCCAGCCTCCCCGTAGCTGACAGCCGCTTCGCCCCCCAGCCGATGCGAGTCCACGGCCGGTCGCCCCCAGCAGCTGGTGGGGGCTCTCGACGCCGGATGGTTTGCTCCGGTTCAATGTCCCAGGCGGCCATTCCTGTCAGCAGGCAGCATTGCGCACACCATCCGGGTGCAAGGTTAGTCCGCAGATGTCACTTGGTCGGTGGTTGGGACCACGTCATTTACAGGGGTTGTGTTCTAGCAGGCCGCATTAGGCTCCCTCCATCGGGTGGGTTACTTGCTTAGCTGCACTAATCATTCGGGGTCCTAGAGCCAGGTGGGTTGATCCCTGTGACGGCCAGAAGGGGGTGCCGTGGTCTTCTCCTACTTTTCCTCCCCTGTTTCAATCGCTCCCTCATATCTCTCGGATGCGCAGGTACTGGTCCTTTTTCCGCAGTACCCGGCCGTTTCCCTTGTCAGGGTCGGCTCGGCTCCAGCAAGGTTCGCCCCGCTTAGTTGCAGGTCATACCTGGCGCTCGCAAGTCTCGTCCAGGTCATGCTGCACATCTCTCATGCGTCAGTCAGGTGGTTCATCCGGCAGGTGCCGCAGGTCCTGTTCGCTCAGGTGAGGGATCTCTTATAGACCACCTGTTCATGTAATTGCTTGGGTCACGTTTCAGCTGATGCGATATGGCGTACTGAGTCCCTCAGGTCTAGTTTCGTTGTCATCACCTGCAACGCTAAGGTCATCACTGAGGCAATGTACCATTGGTTCCTGACATAACTCAGGCCACATATCATTCATGCATTGCTGCCTGAATCACTCAGGTTATCCGCCTCACTAAGTCACGTTGGTCCCTGAATCGCTCAGGTCTAATGTTTTTGTCTATTTCGCTCAGATTTTCTTTCTGCAGGGGTTTGGTGGTTCCTAATACCATTCAGGCCAGGTATCAGTCATGTTTGTTTCCTGAATCACTCAGGTGCTGGTCGTAATGTCACGTTAGATCCTGATTCGCTCAGGTCATATGCTATTGCCTGAATAGCTCAGGTTTTCTTCTTGCAGGGTGGCGCTGGTCCCGGCTATCTCTCAGGTCAGGTAACAAGTAGTTTTTATTGTCCGATTCGCTCAGGTGGTCCGTTTTCCTTGGTACGTTTATTCAGGAGTCTCTCAGGTCAAATATCTATCCGATTGTGGCCAGGATCACTCAGGTCATTGGTTTTACAAAATCACGTTTTGTTCCTGATTCGCTCAGGTTTCATGTCATTTCCTGAATTGCTCAGGTTTTATGTATTTGACTGAATCGCTCAGGTTTCAGGTAATTGCCTGAATCGCTCAGGTTTTGTGTAATTGCCTGAATAACTCAGGTTTTGCGTAATTGCCTGAATCGCTCAGGTTTTATGTAATTGCCTGAATCGCTCAGGTTTTATGTAATTTCCTGAATCGCTCAGGTTTTTTGTAATTGCCTGAATCGCTCAGGTTTTATGAAATTGCCTGAATCGCTCAGGTTTTATGTAATTGCCTGAATCGCTCAGGTCTCTTTTTCCCGCGGTTTCCTGTTGGTTCCTGTTTAGCCCAGTTCATGTTTCCCGCATGAACAATTACCTGAACCGCTCGGCTCATTCTTCATGCGGCACGACATCAGTCCCTGATTCGTTCAGGTCAGGTGTCATTTGTAAGTTAACCAGCACCCAGGGTGCGGGCTTGGTTTGCCGATCCGCAGGCTCATACGATTATCTTCCTACGGTCTTTTCTGTGCATTCCTCTCCAGGTCTCGTGTCAACGCAAGCTTGTTTTTCATTTAAGCAGGGCCGCAGGCCACCGGAATTCCCGGTCCAGCTTCATTCGTTCCACAGTGCTTCTCCGTTACCGGTCATTCCACGGTGCCAGGTTCCAGGTCTCCGGTCCCGTCAGAGAAATTAGTCAGGGCCGACTGCTGGTCCGGGTAGGTTTGTGATTCATTTCTATGCCACGTTTTTCCTGTTTTCTCACCGCTCGCGCCCGGTCATTCTGTCACAGCTCGTCTTAAAAAAAAAAAAAATTGGGGGAGGAATTAAATATATATGTATATATGCTTCCCTCTTTCCCATGCAGCCTAAAGATGTCTCAAGCGTCAGATGTGGATGACAACATGTCATTACCCGGGTCCTCGGTGTCGGGACGCGCCAGTAACCAATCCCTTCGGAGCTGGACAATACCTAAGCTCATCTCGGAGATCAATAAGAGGGGAATTCATCATCCCGCGTCAGCGAGGAAGGCAGAACTCTACCGTCTTCTGATGACGGAGTCAGGGGGTTCAAACGAACAGCCCTCTCTCTCTTCTATTCAGCTATCCCTGCTGCAGCTGCAGTCCACCATCGGCAGCCTGGCCGGATCGGTGGCGGATATTCAAACAAGAATGGGGGAGTTGGAGTCCCGGCCTCCGTTGGTGTCACCGTCACCGGCTCCCCCACCCACCCCTTCCACTTCTCAGGACGCGGCTCAAGGTATGGTCTGTGCCAGCCCCCAGATCGCTCTGTCGCATTTCATCCCGGAAAACTTAAAAAGGGATATCCTAGCAGGAAAGGATGTTAATCTAGCATCCATTCTCATTGCGTCCCAGGACGTTTCTGAGAACAAGATAATTAATTGTGGGGAGGTGTCGGTCATGCTCAGAGCCAAGGACACTCGCTTGAATCGAAAGCTGTCGATTCCTGAATTTGTTCTAGCATTCAGCCTGTACAGAGACACCATTTGCTCGGTACAACCCCACAGGCGTGAGGAGTTGGATTCTTATTTGTACCGCATTACTGACTTAGGTTCTAAGTATGGTGGCACAAATTTTTACGACTATCATAGGTCATTCTCGGCCAAGGCAGCCGCAGCCCTTGCCCAGTTCCAGTTTATCACTGACTGGGCGAACCTCGACATGGAGCTCTTCTGTCAGCATTTCGCCGGTCTAAGAGCTCCTACTTGTGCAGCTTGCCAGTCGATCCAACATACCGCAGACTGGTGCCCCAACCTGCCCACCCTAGCCCGAGAGGGTTCCCTTCCAGGTCCCTCTAGCGCCCAGCGGTACCAGGCCTCAACAGATAAGCTGGGTAGACCAATTACTTATCTGGGACAGAGCCAAATCTGTAACAACTTCAATTCAGGGGGATGCGGGTTCAACAGTTGCAGAGCCTTGCATATATGCTCCCTCTGTTTCAGGGCCCATCCTCATTCTAGCTGCCCGAAAAAACAGCACAAGACACTATTACTAGCCGACATCAACATCGAGCTTTTAGGTGTTCTGTTGCAGGACCATCCTGACCGCCAGTTGACCCAGTTCCTTCTCTCCGGATTCGAGAGGGGTTTCCACACGGGTTTCATTGCCCTCCCTCAAGATTCCTGGGAGGGAAGGACCTTGCTGTCAGCTACTCTGGAGCCGGCGGCAGTAGATACCCTGTTGCAGGCGGAGGTCCAAAAAGGGTTCCTGTTGGGTCCGTTCCAGTCGATTAACCTTCGCGACTTGGAGGTTAAATCTGATTGGCCTGGTTACCAAGCAGTCCTCTAATATAAAGCGATTAATTTACGACTTGTCTGCTCCTCACATGTCATCCATTCCCAGTTTGAATTCTTTAATTCCATCCGAAGAATTCGCCATGAGGTACTCGTCCATCGATGAGGCCATCCAGTATATCTTGCTAGCTGGGGAAGGGGCTTGCTTGGCCAAGGCCGACATAGCGGATGCGTTTAAGTTGCTCCCTATTCTTCCCCAGTTATGGAAGTATTATGGCTTGTATTGGGCACACAGGTATTACTTCGCCAACCGGCTCACCTTCGGGTCTAAGAGCAGCCCATGGCTGTTTGATCGATTTGCGTGCGCTTTACATTGGATTCTGGTTCATCACGGGGGGTTGGACATGGTCATCCATTATCTCGATGATTTTTTGATCATCGAGAGCCCCCAGGGTGAGCCAACAGGTTTGGGAAGTTTGCTGCAACTTTTCACCAAGCTAGAGGTTCCCATGGTGGCAGCAAAGACTGAGGGGCCAGGTACCAGGGTTACCTTCTTGGGCATCATCCTCGATTTTGTCCGCATGGAGGCCAGCCTCCCCATAGCAAAGCTTTCCAAGATCCAGGCCGCCGTCTCCTCTGCGGCTTTGTCCCGGGTCCTGTCCAAGCGGGAGCTCCAGTCCCTGTTAGGTTCCCTAAACTTTGCCTTCAGGATCATGCCCCAGGGCAGATCATTCACGTCTAGGCTCCTCAGTCTCCTCCCTTCAGCTCCGGATCAGGATTCCACCATCCAACTGGACAATCAGGCTGTGGCGGACCTACGAATGTGGCAATCATTTCTTACCAGGTGGAACGGCATTTCTCTGTTCGTGCCTTCCCCGGATTCCGCGTCACCCACAGTCTTCACTGACGCCGCAGCCTCTCGTAGGTTCGCTGCCATATTCCATCCCCACTGGTTCGTTGGCAGTTGGCCGGTGGAATTCATCTCCGACGCCGGTTCTCTGAGGTCATCCCCATTATTAGAACTGTACCCGATAGTTGCAGCCGCCCAAGTCTGGGGTTCACTCTGGGCCGACAAATCTGTGATTTTCATGACAGACAGCCAGGTGTTAGTGGACGTCATCACGAAAGGGAGGGCAAAGTCCCAGAAAATCATGTCCCTCTTACGTAAGTTAGTTTGGCTGTCCTTGCAGTTTAATTTTCATTTCTTCGCATTTCACATTCAGGGGGCAAAGAATGTCGCGGCTGATGCATTATCCCGCTTTAATTACGCCATCTTTTTCCAGGAACTACCAGATGCAGACCCCGTCGGTACTCCAGCTCCGCCATTCAGCTCCCTCCTGATGGACTAGGGTCCCTGGTAGCCTCTGCACGGATTTTAGTTCAGCATTCTTTAGCAGCCAATACTGCCAGGAACTACAGAGCAGGATTTAAGGTCTTTCTTCAGTTTGTAGATACCCATCCACAGGGTGACTTGGACGAAGTCACTTTCCTCATGGCCTTCATAGCTCATTGTCATTCTCACCGCCACCTATCTTTTAATACTATCAAGCTGTATCTAGCGGGAATTCAGCACCATCGGATGCTCAGCGACCCCTCTGGCAAGTCCATTATGGCAAATCAGGCCATCAAAGCTACACTTAGGGGTATTCAAAAGGATAGCGCGGGGGTTCAGGTTCGCAGGCAACCGGTCTCAAGCGAGCTGTTCCGCAAGTTGTCTTTAGCCCTGGACGGTCTTCCTTTTGGGCACTCGGCCAGCATTACCATCAAAGCGGCCATGTACCTCGGGTTCTATGGGTTCCTTAGACCTGGGGAGTTCACCTGCAGCTCGTTCAGCCGTACCACCCTCCTCAAGCGGCATCTCATCTGGCATGATAACCACTTCACGCTGTACATTCCATCCACCAAAACTAACCAGGCAGGTCCTCCCACTGAAGTCGAGTTTTTTCCCACGTCCAATTGCTGGTGTCCTGTCAAAGTTCTCAAGGAACTTATAGCCTTACCTCAGTCAGCTGCCTTAGACGGCCCGTTGCTCCCGTTAGATGGCAGGCCCCTTTCTTCTGCCCGTTTCATCACTAACATACGCATACTAGCGGCAGGTTTAGGTTACAATCCTAGCGCAATTTCCGGGCACTCCTTCCGGATAGGAGTGGCTTCTGCGGCTTCCAGGCCTCAGGTCCCGGCTCATGTGATCCGTAAGATGGGTCGCTGGCGGTCATCATGTTACGCAAGATATATTCCTAATCCACAGGTTGAAATATCTAGAGCCTTTTGTTCTTTAGCTTTGTAATCTTATTTTGCTCAATAAACTATTGCACCCTCCACAGTGGCGGCCGTCATTATTTTGCCCACATATTTAGGCCTTACCTCGTACCTGGCTCCGGCCACACTCCAGCCAGATAGGTTCGGGGCAGTGCGTCGGCATGCCTCTTCTGTCCCACACTCAGCTCCATTTTCCATTTGTCGCAGGCATGTGTCACTTTATGTGCTAATAACTTCAGAATGCTTTTACTTATCCAAGCCAGTCTGAGATTGTTTTCTTCATGATAGTGAAACATTTTAGTCGATATACACTGACCAAAAATATAAACGCAACACTTTCGGTTTTGCTCCCATTTTGCATGAGCTGAACTCAAAGATCTGAAACATTTTCTACATACACAAAAGACCCATTACTCTCAAATATTGTTGACAAATCTGTCTAAATCTGTGTTAGTGAGCACTTCTCCTTTGCCGAGATAATCCATCATACCTCACAGGTGTGGCATATCAAGGTGCTGATTAGACAGCATGACTATTGCACAGATGTCCCTTAGACTAAGGCCTCATGCACACGACCGTATTTTTTTGCGGTCCGCAAAAACGGGTTCCGTTTTTTCCGTGATCCGTGACCGTTTTTTTCGTCCGTGGGTCTTCCTTGATTTTTGGAGGATCCACGGACATGAAAAAAAAGTCATTTTGGTGTCCGCCTGGCCGTGCGGAGCCAAACGGATCCGTCCTGAATTACAATGCAAGTCAATGGAGACGGATCCGTTTGACGTTGACACAATATGGTGCAATTTCAAACGGATCCGTCCCCCATTGACTTTCAATGTAAAGTCAGGAGTTAATATACCATAGGATCGGAGTTTTCTCCAATCCGATGGTATATTTTAACTTGAAGCGTCCCCATCACCATGGGAACGCCTCTATGTTAGAATATACCGTCGGATTTGAGTTACATCGTGAAACTCAAATCCGACAGTATATTCTAACACAGAGGCGTTCCCATGGTGATGGGGACGCTTCAGGTTAGAATATACTAAAAGAACTGTGTACATGACTGCCCCCTGTAGTTAACACATTGGTGGCCAGTGCGGCCGCCCCCCCCCCCTCCCCTGTAGTTAACTCCTTGGTGGCCAGTGGGCCCCCCCCCTCCAACGAGTTAACTACAGGGGAGGGGGGGAACGGCCGCACTGGCCACCAATGTGTTAACTACAGGGGGGGCTGCCCCCTGCTGCCCGGCAGCACCTGTCAGGCAGCAGGGGGCAGTCATATACACAGTTCTTTTAGTATATTCTAACCTGAAGCGTCCCCATCACCATGGGAACGCCTCTGTGTTAGAATATACTGTCGGATTTGAGTTTCACGATGTAACTCAAATCCGACGGTATATTCTAACATAGAGGCGTTCCCATGGTGATGGGGACGCTTCAAGTTAAAATATACCATCGGATTTGAGAAAACTCCGATCCTATGGTATATTAACTCCTGACTTTACATTGAAAGTCAATGGGGGACGGATCCGTTTGAAATTGCACCATATTGTGTCAACGTCAAACGGATCCGTCCCCATTGACTTGCATTGTAATTCAGGACGGATCCATTTGGCTCCGCACGGCCAGGCGGACACCAAAACGACTTTTTTTTCATGTCCGTGGATCCTCCAAAAATCAAGGAAGACCCACGGACGAAAAAAACGGTCACGGATCACGGAAAAACGGAACCCGTTTTTGCGGACCGCAAAAAAATACGGTCGTGTGCATGAGGCCTTAGTCTAAGGGACATCTGTGCAATAGTCATTCTGTCTAATCAGCACCTTGATATGCCACACCTGTGAGGTATGATGGATTATCTCGGCAAAGGAGAAGTGCTCACTAACACAGATTAAGGCTACTTTCACACTAGCGTTCGGGTGTCCGCTCGTGCGCACCGTTTGAAGGGGCTCACGAGCGGCCCCGAACGCATCCGTCTGGCCCCAATGCATTCTCAGTGGAGGCGGATCCACTGAGAATGCATCCGCCTGCCAGCGTTCAGCCTCCGCTCCGCTCAGTGAGCGGACACCTGAACGCTGCTTGCAGCGTTCGGGTGTCCGCCTGGCCGTGCGGAGGCGAGCGGATCCGTCCAGACTTACAATGTAAGTCAATGGGGACGGATCCGCTTGAAGATGACACTATATGGCTCAATCTTCAAGCGGATCCGTTCCCCATTGACTTTCAATGTAAAGTCTGAACGGATCCGCTCAGACAACTTTCACACTTAGAAAATTTTCTAAGTTTTAATGCAGACGCATCCGTTCTGAACGGATGCGAACGTCTGCATTATCGGAGCGGATCCGTCTGATGAAACATCAGACGGATCCGCTCCGAAAGCTAGTGTGAAAGTAGCCTTAGACAGATTTGTCAACAATATTTGAGAGTAATGGGTCTTTTGTGTATGTAGAAAATGTTTCAGATCTTTGAGTTCAGCTCATGCAAAATGGGAGCAAAACCGAAAGTGTTGCGTTTATATTTTTGGTCAGTGTATATCGACTAAAATGTTTCACTATCATGAAGAAAACAATCTCAGACTGGCTTGGATAAGTAAAAGCATTCTGAAGTTATTAGCACATAAAGTGACACATGCCTCCGAAAAATGGAAAATGGAGCTCAGCGTGGGACAGAAGAGGCATGCCGACGCACTGCCCCGAACCTATCTGGCTGGAGTGTGGCCGGAGCCAGGTACGAGGTAAGGCCTAAATATGTGGGCAAAATAATGACGGCCGCCACTGTGGAGGGTGCAATAATTTTTTGAGCAAAATAAGATTACAAAGCTAAAGAACAAAAGGCTCTAGATATTTCAACCTGTGGATTAGGAATATATCTTGCGTAACATGATGACCGCCAGCGACCCATCTTACGGATCACATGAGCCGGGACCTGAGGCCTGGAAGCCGCAGAAGCCACTCCTATCCGGAAGGAGTGCCCGGAAATTGCGCTAGGATTGTAACCTAAACCTGCCGCTAGTATGCGTATGTTAGTGATGAAACGGGCAGAAGAAAGGGGCCTGCCATCTAACGGGAGCAACGGGCCGTCTAAGGCAGCTGACTGAGGTAAGGCTATAAGTTCCTTGAGAACTTTGACAGGACACCAGCAATTGGACGTGGGAAAAAACTCGACTTCAGTGGGAGGACCTGCCTGGTTAGTTTTGGTGGATGGAATGTACAGCGTGAAGTGGTTATCATGCCAGATGAGATGCCGCTTGAGGAGGGTGGTACGGCTGAACGAGCTGCAGGTGAACTCCCCAGGTCTAAGGAACCCGGTTGCCATGGTTACTTAGCAATTTGTAGAACCATTATACTTACCTGCGAGCTGCGATGTCTGCATCCGGCCGGAAGCTCCTCCTACTGGTAAGTGACAGGTCATGTCACTTACCAGTAGGAGGAGCTCCCGGCCGGACGCAGAGATCGCAGCTCGCAGGTAAGTATAATGGTTCTACAAATTGCTAAGTAACCATGGCAACCGGGACAGCAGTAGCGTCCTGGTTGCCATGGTTACCGATCGGAGCCCCAGCGATTAAACTGGGACTCCGATCGGTACTCTCCGCTGCCACCAATGATAGGGGGGGGAGATTTTAATTAGGAGGGGGAGGGAGCGGAGAGGGCCCACTGGCCACAAACGAGTTAACTACAGGGGAGGGGGGGGGGGGGGGCCGCACTGGCCACCAATGTGTTAACTACAGGGGGGGGGCCCACTGGCCACCAATGTGTTAACTACAGGGGGGGGGGCTGCCCCCTGCTGCCTGGCAGCACCTGCCAGGCAGCAGGGGGCAGTCATGTACACAGTTCTTTTAGTATATTCTAACCTGAAGCGTCCCCATCACCATGGGGACGCCTCTGTGTTAGAATATACTGTCGGTTCTGAGTTTTCACGATCCGTCTGTATAAAAAGTAACCTACGGCCACGGATCACGGACACGGATGCAAATCTTGTGTGCATCCGTGTTCTTTCACGGACCCATTGACTTGAATGGGTCCGTGAACCGTTGGCCGTGAAAAAAATAGGACAGGTCATATTTTTTTCACGGGCAGGAAACACGGATCACGGATGCGGCTGCAAAACGGTGCATTCTCCGATTTTTCCACGGACCCATTGAAAGTCAATGGGTCCGCGAAAAAAAACTGAAAACGGCACAACGGCCACGGGTGCACACAACGGTCGTGTGCATGAGGCCTAAGAAGAAGGAAAGGAGAGCCATATGGATTTTGCAGGACAGATTTCACTGGGATAATTTTAAGTTGCCATATGACATTTAAAGACACCCTGATGCACCCCTATAGTAGAAACTCCTAAAAAAGTGACCCCATTTTGGAAATGATAGTATAAGGTGACACTTTTATTGGTATTATTTTGTGGTATATATGACTTTTGATTGCTCTATATTACGATTTTTGTGAGGCAATGTAACTAAAAAATGGCTGTTCTGGCACAGCTTTTATTTTTTGTTTTTTACAGTGTTCACCTGACAAGTTAGATTATGTGCTTTTTTTTATAGAGCAGGTTGTTATGGAGACGACAATACCAAATATGTCTACTTTTATTTTTATTTTGTTTCAGTTTTACATAATAAAGCATTTTTTTAATAAATAATGTTTTTGTGTCTCCTTTTTCTGAAAGCCATATTATTTCTATTTTTTGGGCGATTATCTTATGTAGGGGCTCAGTTTTTGACGTATGGGGTGACGGTTTTATTGGTACTATTTTGGAGTACATATACTTTTTGATCGTTTGGTATTACACTTTTTGTGATGTATGGTGACAAATAGGTCCTGGAATTTTTCATGCGAAAAGGTTGCCATGCTACAGATTTCCTCCATTCTATAGATTTATTGTAGCTTCTCTACCCATTCTCCTATGGACGGGGTGGAATCACTGAGACAATACCTGGGTATTACCAATTTGGCTGCCATTATGAGTTTAGTAGGTAAATGAGCCTTTTTGACAGGGCAAGATTGATCTGGCAAATTAAGTAAAGTTAAGGTAGGTGTTAAAAAGATGGAAGTGGAGCAAATCTGGTTGATGGCTTGGGTTACACTATTCCAAAAAGGGGAGATGTGTGGGCATTCCCACCAAATATGTAGAGTTGAGCCAAAAGCGCCATGGCATCTCCAACACTCCGCAGCAGGGAGTGAGGGACTAATTTTATGCAGAATTTCTGGGGTCCGATACCACTTGTATAAATTCTCCTGTATTCGGATGCACCTAGAGGTGCCGTATGAGTTTTGGAGGATTTGCATGATCTCAGTTTCTGAGAAAGAGAGAACTAGCTCCTTCTCCCATTGTGAAAAATATGTGGTCTTACAGGGCGAAGATCCCTCCAGAATCTTTTTATAAAAGAGGGAAATAAGATCTTTGCGCTGGGTTATAGATTCTAACAGTAACTTGTACCAGGTGGGATCTCTGACCCGCTCTATGACCTTTAGAAATTGGGAAAATAGTTTGTGAAAATGGCCATATTGGATGGCAGACCACTGCCTTGTGCAATGAACATCATTCAAGAGTTGTCCGCCAGTAAGTCCCCTATCAGAACCCTACATAGTGTAGGATAAATCCCTAAGTCATCTATGTAAATGTACTGTATTAGATAAGGGAGTAATTTAGCAGGAATAAGAGGTAAGGGAAAATGGGCAAGCTGTAGACAGGCCGCAAGGGCCTGCCAGGTATACAAGATGCCATTAAACAAGGGATGGATTGTCAGACCTGGTTGGTTGTTTAGGGATTTTCCAGAGATTAGCAAAGTCAGAGGGTGAGAGCGGCAGTGATGCAATATGAAGTCCTAATTTGCTGGTATGCGGGTTGAGTAATTCAGTATGCAGATGTAATTGGATGGCCCTATAATAATTTGCAACATCCGGAAGGCCAAAACCTCACAGACGTTTGGGCAGGATCAGGGATTTAATGAAAGGCGTGGGCGCAATTTTTTCCACACGAAGGAGGAAAATAACTTCCGTACCGAGGTCAGGAAACTAGGTGGCAAATTTGAGCAGATTGCTTGAGATATAATATTTTTGGGGCAATAAAGGTTTTCAGTAGTTTCTTACGGCCTATCCAGGTCATATAATGTATGTCCAGATTAGCTAATTGATGCTTAATCTCCTTCAGTAATGGAGGGTAGTTAAGCTGGTATAGGGCTTCTGTCTTGGGCACAACATTAATTCCCAAATAGGACATATGCGTGAGGGGCCATTGAATGGGAAATGACTGGGAGATTGAAAGTTTAATATATTGGGGCAAGTTAACACCAAGGGCAGAGCATTTAGGGAAGTTAATTTAGAAATTTGACAGAGATTCAAATCGGGTGAATAGTCTAAGTAGAGCGGGAAAGGCAACTACAGGGTCTTTGAGGAAGAGTAACATGTCATCTGCAAAAGCAGCTACCGTGTGAGTATCTTGTTTGATATTTAGTCCTTGGATAGAGGTATCTTGCCTAATGGCCTGAATTAGGGTTTTAAGGCTGAGGGTCAATAAAGAGGGGGATAAGGGGGAAGCCCTGTCTTGTGCCATTGTGGATATTGAAGGTGAGGGAAAGGATACCGTTACCCTGGCGTGTGGAGAAGAGTATAAAGACATAACTGCAGTGATAAATTGGGCTGGGAAGCCAAAATTTTGTAGGGTTAGTTCCAGAAACCACCAATCTACCCCATAAAACGCCTTTTTGGCATCAGTGCCAAGTAGGGTTAGTCTAGTTCCTGTGCGGTTGGCATATTCTATGGCTTGTATTACCGTACTCTAAAAGTGCTGTCCCTACCCTCCCTACCTCTGACAAACCCAGTTTGCTCAGGTTAGATCACTTTCTGGAGTAAGGGCGCTATCCTTGAGGCAAGGATCTTGGCCCACAATTTGGTATCTGCGTTCAAGAGTGAAATGGGCCTGTAGCTCGCTGTTAACGCTGGGTCCTTACCTGGTTTGGGCAAAACAACTATGTGTGCCTCCATAGTTTGTTTAGCAGGGGTTAAAAGCATTGTATTGTTCCAGGCGGGGGCCAATTATGGGAAATAATTTCTTATAGTAGGAGAAGGGTAGGCCGTCTAAGCCAAGGCTCTTGCCAGAGTGAGTGGAATATAGGGCAGATTTCGTTTTTTGTAATTGGATAGGGGACATAAAAGGGAAGTGGCATCATCCACTCCTAATGTGGGAAGCTTTAGTGAGTCTAGAAACTCCCTGATTTGTGAGGATCTGTCCGACACATCCGACTGTGATTCTTGTTGTCTCAGGTTATAAAGGGTGTGGTAATAAGCAGAGAAAGCAGAAGCAATGTCAGATGTGTCAGACAGGGGAGTGCCATTAGCTGCTTTAATAGATTTAATGTGTGTTTGCTCCTGCCTTTTCTTAATCAGGGCGGACATCATTTTATTCCCCTTTTCACTGTGTGCATAATGTTTGTGTTTACTCCGCAGATAGGCTCTGGCCGTTCTGACATTCAGTAGGTCTTTAAGAGAGTTCCAAAGTCTAACCAATTCTTCATGGTCACGTATCACAAGGGACCTTTTGTGGGATTTCTCAAGTGTGGATATGCTAGTTAGTAATGATGTGATTTGGAGCGTCTGTTGTTTCTTCAGGTAGGATTCTAAGGCAGTCAACTTACCCCTCACAATGGCCTTATGGGCTTCCCAAATGTAAGATTGGTTTGCTGAGGAGGTCGTGTTTTCTACAAAATACCTATTCAGTTTCTCAGAGAAAACTTGGACTGTGTCCGTGGAGTCCAACAGGGAAGCGTTGAGTCTCCACGTCCACAATCTTTAAGGAGTGTCCAGGAACGATAAAGTAAGCGCGATAGGTGCATGGTCCGATACAGAAATGCAATGGATATTAGCTTTCACTACCTGGGGGAGACACCCGCTTCCGACAAGGAAATAATCAAGTCTTTGGTAGGACCTATGAGCATTAGAGTAAAAGGTATAGTCTCTACCATCTGCGTTCAGGGTTCGCCAGACATCCCATAAATGTAAGTCTTGTAAGAGGCGTTGGACACCCCTCAAGGTTTTGTATGAGATAGCTGATTTTTGTGATGAAGAGGCAATTATAGGGTTCAGCATAAGGTTAAGGTCTCCTCGCAAAATAATGAGACCAACTGCGAAGAGAGAAATGGTATGTAGGGTCTCTTTCAGTCACTTCAAAGTGTTGGTGTACAGGCCTTGTCCCTGCCAGTAAATTCCAGCAGTATTCCACTAGTATCGTGACACAGGGGTGTACCTATATTTCTATATAGTGTATTTGTATTGTGCAGCATTTGTGTGCAGTCCGGCTGAGATACCGCAGCTATACAGACATCATTGGAACAACTAATTGCAACTGGTGTGATATAACAGTTGCCCCCAAAAAAATCTGATTGAGGTAGGGGTGCTATATACCTAGAATATAATTTCTAAATAGTGCATTTGTATTGTGCAGCATTTGTGTGCGGTTCTGCTGAGATACCGCAGCTATACAGACAGACAAACGCCATTGGAACAACTACAGTAATTGCAACTGGTGTGATATACCAGTTGCCCCCCCCCCAAAAAAAAATCTGATTGAGGCAGAAGTGTGATATACCTATAATATAATTTCTAAATAGTGCATTTGTATTGTACAGCAGTTGTGTGCGGTTCTGCTGAGATACCACAGCTATACAGAGAGAGACAAACGCCATTGGAACAACTAATTGCAACTGGTGTGATATACCAGTTGCCCCCAAAAAATACTGATTAAGGGGTTCTATATACCTGCTTACACAAATACTGCTCTTCTATAAGGACTTTGTCACAGGGTCATTTTGAAAATGACAGGCAGAGGAAGAGGCAGGCCATTCCGCAGGGGTGGTAGGGGTCGGGTAGGTGCACCAGACCAGAGCCAAGTGATAAGTTGGAGATGGTGCGTGCGATTATGTCAAAGGACGCACCAGAGTTGGTTGAGTGGCTCACTCAGCCTTCTGCTTCTGCACCCTCCTCATCCTCTGTATCTGCACCCTCCTCACTCTCTGCTGTGTGCACCCCCAAAGACACCACCACCACCCCCATAGCTCCTCCACTCGAGTCAGAGGAATTATTTTCCAATCAATTCCCAGACCTTACCGATGTGCAGCCATTCTTGGCATCGCATGAGGAAGAGGAGTTAGCAACGACCGCCACCCAGCGGTCTGACGACAGAACCCAGATCAGCCCAAGGAGGCTGGTCCCCGCTGTTGCTGCCTACTCCGAGATCTCTAATGTCAGTGGTGTTGAAGGTGACGATGATGACGTGTCGATGGACATCATGTGGGTGCCCACAAGAGAGGAAGGGGAGGGGAGTTCAGAGGGAGAGACGGAGCAGCAGATAGGGAGGAGAAGCAGGCAGTGCACAGAAAGCAAAAAGCAGACTGCAAATGTATCTGGAGCGAACCATCCACCATGCACGGTCACATCTTGCGCTCCCAGAATGCCGGCACATGGCTCCGCAGTGTGGGCTTTTTTTAACGTGTCAGTTGCTGATAATAGTGCCATCTGCAGCCTGTGCTGTCAATGCATAAGTCGCGGTAAGCCCAACACTCACCTAGGGACGACAGCCTTAAGAAGGCACCTGACCTCCCGTCACCGAGCCCAGTGGGAGAAACGCCGTCAGAACCCACAAAGCCACACTCCCGGTGCTCCACGTCCTGCATCTTCTCCTCTCTCCTCCCATTTGTCCTCCACTCCACCTTCCACAGTACCGTCGTCGAGTTCATCTGGCACAATGCAGGATTCTGTCGCCCAAATGTCGCCCACTGGGTGAACCTTCTGACGACCGTCAAGCATGTAACCCGTGGCACCCATGTGGATTTGGTGTTACCGCCACGGATTGCATGCAGGCCTGCCTCTTCTTCTCCTCCTACTCCATCCTCCATCTCCTCCTCAGCTGACTCCTCCTTTTCCACTGCTACCGCCTCTTCCGCTGCACCCCCCAAGCTACCCAGAACCTTTTCGACTTGCCAGGTGATACGTTGCCAGGCTGTGCTGTGGCTGTTGTGCCTGGAAGCCAAGAGCCACACTGGTCCTGCACTTCTTTCAGGTCTGCGGTCCGAGGCCAATCAGTGGCTAACCCGCTCAATTTGACAGTTGGTAAAGTGGTGTGGGCCAACGGTGCCAATCTGCTGAGCGCGCTGAAACAGGGCAAAATGACACACGTGCCGTGCATGGCACACGTCCTGAACTTAGTCGTGCAGCAATTTGTTGCCAAATACCCCGGGGTTCAGGATGTCTTGCGGCAGGCCAGGAAAATCTCTGGCCATTTTAGAAGATCTTACACGGCCATGGCTCGCTTTGCAGACATTCAGCAGCGACACCACTTGCCCGTCAGATGTCTGATATGTGACTGCCCGACGTGCTGGAACTCAACCTTGTATATGCTTGATAGGCTTCTCCAGCAGAAACGTGCCGTTAATGACTACCTTAACGAATTCTGCGACAGGATAGGTTCTGGGGAATTTAGTTTTTTTTCACAGCGCCAGTGGCTGCTCATGCGCAACGCATGCAGACTTCTGCGGCCATTTGATGAGATCACAAAACTGGACAGTCGGAGCCAGGGCGCCATCAGTGATATCATACCTTACGCCTTCTTTCTGGTGCGTGCATTGCGGCGTGTCATTGATCAAGCCGTCGAGGAGCAGGAGCAGGAAGATGAGGAAGTCGCAATGCTGAATAAATTCCCAGGGGGGCTACTCCATCTGAGACAAGTCAGCAGGAGTCTGAAGAGGAGTCAGGAGGATGGTGCCTGGGGGAGGAGGAGCAAGCTTTCTGGGATCCCTGGTGTTGTCCGTGGATGGGGGGAGGAGACCGAGGACGACATTCTCCTGGGCGATGAGCAGGAGCCACGCCGCTCCACCGCTTCCAATTTAGTGCAAATGGGGGCCTTCATGCTCCAGTATTTAAAGAGGGACCCCATATAAAAAGTATAAAGGGCAAGGACCAGTACTGGGTGGCAGGGCCAGACTGGCCATAGGGCAGACCGGGCATTTGCCCGGTGGGCCGGGCCGAACACAATCAGCCAGGCCGCCGGCTGAGTTTTTTTAAATTTTTTATTAATGTGGCAGCAGCCGGGCAGGAGTGGAGATGAGCGCTTCCATTGTGAAATGGAGCCATACAGAGCGGGACACAAGCCGGAAGAGGCCTGCATCGCATCACTGACAGCAGCATGGAGGTAAGTATATGAGTTTATTGTTTTTATTATTTAATTTTATACTATACTGTGGCAAGAAGGGGGGTGGGGGCCCTATATACTGTCACAATATAGGGGGGGGGGTCGGCACTATGCAAAAGAGGGGAAGCACTATGGGGCCCTATATACTGGCACAATATGGGGGGGACACTATGGAGAAGAGGGGAAGCACTATGGGGCCCTATATACTGGCACAATATGGGGGGGGTCGGTACTATGGAGAAGAGGGAAAGCACTATGGGGCCATATATACTGGCACAATACGGGGGCACTATGGAGAAGAGGGGAAGCACTATGGGGGCCCTATATACTGGCACATTATGGGGGGGCACTATGGAGAAGAGGGGAAGGAGCACTATGGGGGCATCTACTGGGGGCCCTATATACTGGCACGCATTATAGGTGGGCACTATGGAGAAGTGGGGGACAAGAGCACTATGAGGGCATTATATAGGGGCATTTAATACTGGCACCCATTTTGATGCCACTATGGGGAAGGGAGGAAAGGAGCATTATGGGGGTATCTATGTGGGGCAGTCTATAGGGGCATTTTATAGTGCCACATTATGGAGGGCACTATGGAGACGGGGAAGGAGCACTATGGGGGCATCTTCTGGGGGGGACTATATAGGAGTATTTTATACTGGCACAAATTATAAGGTCACTATGGGCACCTAAGCTCAACTGGTGGCACTAAGTGTTTTTTGTAGTGGCACACAGTACGGGTCATTGGAACACATGAGGGCACTCTGGGGACATTGGCTCTACTGGGGGCACTAAGAGGAGGTATTTCTTTTTTTACTGCCACACAACGAGGCATTTTTTGTACTGGTGCACATTATAAGGGGGGGGGGGTTCTACTGTCAAACATTATAAAGAGAATTATTACTATCGGGGCATTATGGTGGGCTTTATTACAACTGGGGGACTATGGGAGCATTATTACTTGTGGGACACAATTACTGTTGGGGGCACTGTAGGAGCACTATTACTACTAAATGCACTCTGGCAAAGAAATAATTACTATTGTTGGGACTTTGAGAGCACCATTACTTTGGGGGCACCCTGGCACAGCATCAGCTTAGCACAGTTCTTTTTGCAGTATAGTTTTGGGGAGCACAGCTTCTCAGTATTGGGGGTGCATGATGGGATGTTAATTGGAGGATGATGGAAAAGTAGGAAACTAAGATGTCTGTCAAACTCTGCAGAGACGTGAGATGGCTGAAAGAAATTATCACGGTGGTCTGGTCTGAATGGAGAAGATGAAGAAAGAGAACATCTACATCAGAGGAGACGTCACTGGATATAAGAGGTATGGGGCGCTGTATTAGGCTACTTTCACATCTGCGTTAGTGATCCTGGCAGACTGTTCCAGCTGAGAATTCACTGGATCCGGCACTGCTGGATGCAGACAGAATGCCCGCCAGCCCCAATAACTATAATGGGGTACGGCAGAGATCCGGACACAATCTGGGAAAATGCAGAGAATCAGCGGGACATAAACCGCTGCATGCTGTGCTTTGTGTCCAGTCGATTCCTTGCATTTTCTGCCGGATTAGGTGGCCGGATCGTACTAAGACCCCTAATGTCACCTGGGGACCCCCAAAGAAGCTTGTGTGTTGGCTAAAGCCTTCCTATCTTACTGGTGACTGGCCCTGCCTCTCAATTGTGCTTCCAGTTTTGGCTCCGCCCCTAGACTGCAAGGGGGTGGGGCCTGTTGGGGGTCATGTGATTGGGCTGCTCAGTCAAAAATGCCCGGGCCTATTTTTTGTCCCAGTCCGGCCCTGCTGGGTGGCAACCCAACCAGTACTGGGTGGCAACGTACTGGGTGGCAAGAACATTATCAATTTTTCTTTTCTGTACGGTGAATTAATAATTTTTGGGGCCTGTAGTACACTGGCCTGCAGTATAATTGATATCCATTGATCGTCTAATATACCTCCGGCCACATAATCACTAGATTTTTTATGTATGGTTAATGCATGATTTTTGGGGCCTGTAATCTAACTGGCCAACAGTAAAATTGTTATACGGTGACCGCCTAATGTACCTCAATGCACATTATCAATTGTTCTTTTCTGTACGGTGAATGCCTAATGTTTGGGGCCTGTACTCCACTGGCCTGCAGTAAAATTGATATCGAATGACCTTCTAATATACCTCCAGCCACATAATTACTTGTTCTTTTCTGTCCAGTGAATGCCTAATGTTGGGGGCCTGTATTCCACTGGCCTGCAGTAAAATTGATATCCATCGACCGTCTAATATACCTTCAGCCACATAATCACTTGATCATTTATGTACGGTGATTTTTGGGGCCTGTAATCTAACTGGCCAACAGTAAAATTATTATACAGTGACCGCCTAATGTACCTCCAGCCACATTATCAATTGTTCTTTTCTGTACGGTGAATGAATAATTTTTTGGCCCTGTTTGGGGCCTGTAGTCCACTGGCCTGCAGTAAAATTGATATTGAATGACTTTCTAATATACCTCCAGCCACATAATTACTTGTTCTTTTCTGTCCAGTGAATGCCTAATGTTTGGAGCCTGTACTCCACTGGCCTGCAGTAAAATTGATATCCAATGACAGTCTAATATACCTCCAGCCACAACATAATTACTAGTTTTTTTCTGTCCGGTGAATGCCTAATGTTTGGGGCCTGTAGTCCACTGGCCTGCAGTAAAATTGATATCCAATGACCGTCTAATATACCTCCAGCCACATAATCACTTGTTCTTTTCTGTCCGGTAAATGCCTATTGTTTGGGGCCTGTACTCCAGTGGCCTACATTAAAATTTTTGTCCATTGACCGCATAATGTACCTCAAGCCACATAATCACAATTTCTTTTATGTCAGGTGAATGCCTAATTTTTAAGGACCGTACTCCCGTGGCCTAAAAGAAAATTTTTCTAGGCTCCAGCAGGGCACGTTTCTGAGAATTTCCCTTTAAGACGCATAAAAATGGCCCCTGATTAAAATACATATTTTTGGGGGGAATTTTTGCCATTGATCCCCCTCTGGTATGTCACTGTCCATGTTGTGGGATGATTTTTGCACTTCTTTTAAGTATTTGGTGGCTGCAAATATGACCTGAAGCTTTTTCAGGTTTCGCCTGCCATTAAAGTGAATGGGGCGGTTCGTGAATATTTGATCGTGAATCGTCCTGGCCGATGTTCGTCCATCACTACCCTTCAGGATCATCAAGCTTGGCAGATAATGAAAAGGGTACATTTTTATGAAGACCGATGCTCCTACCCTAAAATGCATTTCCTGCAACATGATGATGTCAGAATCTGCCTTCCGCAGCATCGGGGAGTTGCATCCCTTGAAATTGAAAGAGGCAAGAGTAAGGCTACTTTCACACTAGCATTTCTATTGTCCGGAATTGAGATCCATCTTAGGGTCTGAATACCGGAAAAAAACGCCTCCGTTTTGTCCCCATTTATTGTCAATGGGAACAAAACGTACCTGAACAGAACGGAATGCTCCAAAGTGCATTCCGTTCCGTTTGGTTGCGTTCTTATACCGGAGAGCAAGCCGCAGCATGCTGCGGTTTTCTTTCCGTCATGGGATACGGGATGGGATGTGTCATACACCATCTGACACAATAGAAAATGGATCCGTCTCCATTGAATCCGTCTTGGCTATGTTAAAGATAATACAACCGGATCCGGTCATAACGGATGCAGATGGTTGTATTATCAGTTACGGAAGCGTTTTTGCTGAACCCTGCCGGATCCAGCAAAAATGCTACTTTTCACACAAGATGAAAAATAGATGACATATTGGTCACCTTGACATCTTTCGGGCTCTTCAAATGTAATATGGTACGCAAAAAATATTCCTGGAAAAATATGCCCTCCAAAATCCAAAAGGCACTCTTTCCCTTCTGAGCCCTGCAGGGGGTTTCTATAAACCACAGAATCAGGGTAAGAAATATTGAGGTTTGTTTTGCTGTTAACCCTTGCTATGTTACAAGAATAAATTGATTCTAATGAAAAATCTGCACAAAAATGAAATGTTTAAATTTCACCTCCATTTTGCTCTAATTCCAAGATTCTAAAATCTGTTTCGAATAATTTGAGGGATGTAGTTTCTAAAATATGGACATTTATGAGTGATTCCTATTAAGTAAGCCACTCAAAGTCACTGGTCCTTCTTTAAAAAAGTTGATTTTGGAAATTTTCTTGAACATTTGAAAAATCTTTTTTATCCTTATTATGTCCTAAAAAAAAAAATAGAAGTGGAACGAGGAATCCGTCAAATCCACGAATCCCTTGAATTTTGCTGGATTCGTGGACTCGAATCCCGACGTAATTTACGTAATTTACAAATCCGACTAATCTCGCGCGATGCCACGTCCCCGCGCCATGTCCCTGCGCCTCCCGAGACGCCTGCTATTTCGCTACCGGTGAACTTTCCCTAGTAAAACCCTAAGCAAGCACCGCATAACAGCAGCCTGAGGAGCGCACTCACCTCGGGTCCCGGGCGGCCGCCTCTGCCGTGCCCGGGCAGCAGGTGACACTCTCTGGACTTGTTTGCACAGCTCTCCTGCCAAGTTTTTTTTCTCCACCCACAAAAGAGGGAGGAGGAGGAGGTTCAGACAAACTGACACGGTTTGAGCCTCTTCAGCCGCCGTCCTTGAGGTTGTTGGTTCTCTGACGGCTTCCGTAGTCTTATCTGCTGGCGCCTTATCTGCTGACTGCTGCACTGCAGAGATGTGTTTGTGAGCTCTGGGGTAAGTTGTGTGCGCAGCTCTGTGTTCTCCTATGTTTCTCATTACACTCACTGAACTGCTTTGTGTCTCATAGCAAGTCCGTAGTTCAGCCTTTTGAAACTACAGCACCAAGCATGCTGTCAGGAGAGGGTTGGAGTAGTAGTAGTGACTTCTTGTAAGTTGTGTTGTGCTGGTGTGCTGCTGTCTATTGATATGTGAGTGGCAGGCTGATGATGGGGGTCATAGTACCAATGCACTTCCCAATGATCCTGTCACTTTTCTGTAGACACAAGAAGTCCCTCTCTTATGAGACATGCAGAGGGTGCAGTCTAACTGTGACTGCACAAACCTGAAGCTGTCCTATAGACCAAGCCTGTGGTCCTCATTACAGGCAGTTATTGGGAACTTTGGGAAGTAACTGCCTGCTCCTCCGAGAAGGTGAGAGCTGCATCTACATGTAGTGATCCTTTCCTCTGTACGGGGATGATTCTTATGTACAGGATTCGTAGGATTCGAGATTCGAAAGATTCAATATATTCGAGAACCTTTTTGGATTCGGATTCAAATTTTTTTTTATTCGTCCCACCTCTAAAAAAACAGTTACATGACACTTACAATATTATTCCAAAATTTTGTAGACATGGCAAATTTTATTTAAAGGGGTTGTAGGAGTTATTTTTTTGTTCTTTGTGTGTTTCTAACTAGGCAAATGTAAGGATGTTTCTGTACATGAGACGTCACTGTGCTGGCCACACACCCCTGCACTGGCCGCTGCTGCTGTCTGCTCTCTCCCTGCATTCTTCAGAAAAAACTTTAACCCCTTCAGCAGCACAGACTCATAGCTGAAGGCTTTACTGAGTAGCTGCAGGCAGTGAGGAGACAAATGCTAGGCACAGTAGCTGACAGACTGGAGGAGTTCTGCAGAGCATTGCACAAGAACAGGTAGGGGGAAGATCCTGTGTGTATCAGCAGTGTCATTGTACAGCTGGGGCTCATAATCCTACACATACAACATGCTGCTGAGTCTCCCAGCAGGCAGACATGTCACTCAGGGCCGGACTTGTATTCACTCCCTTAGCAGAGCAGGAGGAGGGGCACAAATATTCATGAGGAAAACTTCAGAGATTGTTTCTATTGCAGGTAAACAAAGGGCCAGAAGAGAACCAGGGAAATAAGAAAATATATTTGTATATAATATAAATAATATAAATATAAAATATATTTGTTTGCCTAAAACTTGCTTAGCTTATTTATTTATTGCTGCCCATCAGATTTACAGTGCTATATATTTTTTTCATAACTCTGACATCCCCCTTTAATTAATTTTGTGAGGTATGACTATCTGCCTTAAAAGCAGAGAAATTTAGAAAATTGTTAATTTATAAAAACTTTCTGTAAAATTGGGATTTTTTTATAAATAAAGGTAAAAAATATCGACCCAAGTTAGACACTAACTTGACATATGATGTCATAGAACACATCAATAGGAAGTCGCACTAGCCAGATCTTACGGTCGTCCGGAATGCAGCAGCCAACCTGGAGCCCTAGATCCACAGAGGCTCCTGAATGTACAATCCAATAAACGATGACGGAGGCAGCATGTCCGGTGAATATGCCTTTATTGGGAACTGCTTACATGCAATACGTGGTTACAAAAAGTTGCTATAGCCTTTATCAAGCACAGTGTGATCCCCAAATGATCCTGCTTATAAAGTACAAGCCACACCTCCCCAAACGGCCATGGCCAATCACATTGTTACATATTACACCATTCTTCCACAATGTATCACAATGTGTTCACATACATTTGCTTAAAATATATATTAATCCTCCCATGTGAAAAGTAACACTCTCACCTGATGATCTATGGAACACATGCCTCCGTGATGCACGCTTACAGCACGTCCCCCTGTACCCAGTGCGCATGTCCAGGGAGGAGGAAACGTTCCCTCACGTGACTGACACTAATCACATGATCGCAAACTAACCCATCCATGCGATCATCAGTGCAGTCGAGCCGCTTCCTACTCCTCCCCCAGGCTGTGCTCCTTTACTAGGGACGCATAACAAACCACCTGCCCCCATCCAGAACCGCTGGCAACAGACATACCCACAATTTATTTATGGACCAGCGATCATACATCCATTCCCAGTTATGGAGGGGGCAAGTGATATTCACCGGACATGCTGCCTCCGTCATCGTTTATTGGATTGACGTATGATGTGTCATGAGAAAACGGTCCTAGAATCGCTGGGATGAGTAAAAGCATTCCAAAGTTATTCACTTGTGACACTTGTCAGAATTTCAAAATGAGGCTTCTGAAATTTGATCAAAACATAAATTGTGTATCCCATATTCATTATTAATGGTTAAAAAAAAAGACTTATACATCTTCCTCTATGTTTACGTTAACCATATTTAATATCTGTAGAACAGGGACAGATGAGGACAGTTAGTCCCTAAACAAAACCCACCCTACTGTCCCTACCTACTTGCAGTATTAGCCCTAAACGGCAGAACGGCAACTGGACGATGGCCTCTACCCTATACAGGTGCAGAGACGAACAACAAACACACAGACAGACAAACACAAAGGTCGAGTCGACAGAAATGGGTAAGAAGTTAAAGAACCAAATGAGCTACGCAGTGCCAAAACAGAGACAAAGAAGGCTCAGGAGACCCTGATACTCTACTTCATACTCTATTTCACATTAGATTACCATTGGATCAAGAGGTTTAGTTGGAGTATTCACAGAAGGAATATGTTTCTTAAGCAATGATTTATGGAAAACATTATGTACCCTGAACGAGGATGGTAATTGAAGATGGAAAGATACCGGGTTTATTATTGAAGTGATCTTATATGGACCAATCAATGTAGGAGCGAGTTTACCAGATGGTTCCCTAAAAAGCAAATTCTTAGTAGAAAGCCATACAAGATCTCGCAGAGCAAAATTTGTACTCATGGAACACTTTTTATTGGCTTGTTTATACTGGATGCCTTGAGCTTTTTCCAGGCACTTGCGAGCCTGGGCCCAAACTTATGATGTCATCCACCACAGGACTCACAGAACTTAACTCAGAAACTGGGATTAAAACCATAATTACAATTGAAAGGTGAGATGCCACTAGAGGAGCTGACATGGCTGTTGATAGCAATAGTCAGATACAAAGCATCTCAGAAACTATTCAAAAACCTGGTTGACCCTTTCAGTTTGTCCATTAGTCTAAGTGTGGAATGCAGATGAGAAGGACAGTTTGAAACCCAATCTCTTACTAAATTGTTTCCAGAATCTTGAAACTTACTGCTCTCCTCTATCTGAGACAATAGACTCAGGTATCCCATATAATTTGAGAATATTATCAACAAACAAGGTGGCGTCAGGAGTTGTTTTTTTAACAGAATCAGGTGACATATTTTAGAAAACCCATCAAGACTACCCAGACAACCATCTTTTCCTGGGAGAAAGGAAATTCAGTTATGAATTCCATAGAGATTTGGATCCAGGGTAGAGATAAGTGAACCAGTCGAGATTTGTTTCGGGTATGGTTCACAAAATGTTTAAAAAAGTTCAGTTCGGACCCGAATTGTTACAGGCTGAACCGAAGTTGCTCCAATTGCCCTGAAACTTGGTATATAACCCCCTCTAGTCCTCTAGAACTCTCATTCTTTGGAAAATGTATCTCTTGTCATTTATGTTTTATGATTTTTTTCCCCCTCCCTCCCGAAGCTCTGGCATGCAATGACAGGAATAATAAATGATGTCTGAGTGATACTGACAAACATAGTTATGGGTAAACGCACATTTGATGGCATTAACATACAATATGTATAAAAAGACACCGTGTTGGCACGTCTCGTGCTTTTTCATTTTCCAAAGCTTCCAAAAATTGTCTCTAATCAAGGGCAGATGATGTTTAAGCACACATGGTGTTATGAGTTAACACCATGCCCTTCCTTATCCTCATCATCGTTATCCTCCTCCTCCATGGCAGATTCTCTTTATGTGTCCCCAACAGCTATAGGGCGTGCAACAAAATGTGTCAGCTGCTCTTCTTCCGCTGTGGTCCCCTGCTGCATGAGAGTCAGTTTCTGTTTTAAGATAAATATGAGAGGGATGACTTTGTTCATGCCACAGTTGTCACTGCTGACAAACTTTGTGGCCTGTTCAAAGGGCTTCAGCACCTGACAAGCCTCACGGGTGAGCTGCCACTGCCTGACGTCGAAGCAACACATGCTCCCTGCTGTTGAGGCTGTCTAGAACATGAAAACTCGTTCATGCCTTTCTGTTGCTCATACCGATGTTCAACTAAGTGCAATGTTTAAATCCAGTGAGTTGGCATGTAGCGGATAAAGCTGTGTAGCAGCAGGCTGTTCTGTCGCTGCATGTCCAGGAGAGTGTTCCTTGCCACATAAGAGTGGCTGAAGTTCTTGGACAGTCGCCTGGACTTTGCCAGCACCTTTTGCAAGCCAGTTTACTTTTTTAGAAAGCGCTGCACCACTAGGTTGATGATGTGTGCCATACAGAGAGCATGTGTTATTTTTCCCAGGTGGCCACAATGTTGCGCCCATTGTCGCTGACCACCTTGCCAAGCTGGAGTTGGCGGGGTGACAGTCAGTGGGATGTTTGCTGCTTGATGTACTTAAGCAACTGCTTGACTTTGTGGATACTCTCTCACAGGCCGATCAGCTCCAACATGGTGTGACAATGCTTGACCTGACACGTGATAAGAAGAAGGGGTAGCGCAAGCAACCCTGTGCCCAACTGCTGTTGGGGACAGGAACGTGTCCATGGAGGAGGAAGAGGCGGATAAGTGCCTGGTGTGGGAGCCAGGCTGACGAAATTTTGGGGGGTCAAAAGGACCTGGCCTAGTTGCCAGGGTGCTGCCTCGCCGCTGCCAGAAAAAAACATTGACCCAGTTGGCCGTGAAAGACATGCATAAGAGCTGCTCCAGATGTCCACTGTGGCGTGAACCTTGCCGAACAGCAAGTGTCACAGGGAGGGGCCCACGTTGTCCGCCCTTTGAGAGTACAAGGCAGAGATTGCTTATTGGGAGAAATAATGCCGGCTAGGAATCTTCCAGTGAGGCTGACCGCACACCATTAGCTCCCTCCCTTCGCACTCTACTATATGGTACACCAGCAACTGCACCGCTAACAACTTGGCCAGGTGGGAATTAAGCTTGCGCACCATTGGATTGCTGGGCATGTAGAGTTGTTTCCTGGCCATGCATTCCGTTATCCATCGCTGATGATGGAGTGGAGGAGGAGGAGTTGCGGGAGAAGCAGAAAGGGATGATGATGTGAAAGACACGTGGATGCGGCCTGGCTGCCGCAAGCTGGACCGGGAGAAGGAGGGAACTCCAGCCGCAGTGGCTTGCTGTCACCTCTTTTTGCCCACGAAATGGAATGATGCCACTTCATGTGGTTTAACATAGCTGTGGTGCCTACGTTTGTGTTTCCCTGCCTATGTTCTATTTTGCTCTTGCACAAGCCAATGCTTTGGTTTTTTGGCAGCGTAGAAAAAAACTGCCAGATAGGAGATACTCACGCAGGGGTAGAGGCAGCCGAGCTGGGCTTAGCTCTGGCACGTTTTGTGCCTAAACCACCCACTATGTCATCGGTATCAGCTGATCCTGAAGCAGACGTGGCTCTGGCTGTTTTTTGGGAGGTACGTAGCCTCTGTTGGACTCTGAAGTCACCTCCACGTCGTCCTGTTGCAATTGAGAGGAGGAGTGAGCCATCCAATCCACTACCTCAAGCTCTTTCTCCTCAACTATAAAGTTGCGCATTTCCGAAGCCAGCAGGGACAACTGCGTCCTACTACTACTATCACTAATACTTCTGGATGGATACCTGGTGCTGCTACTATCCACATTATGGGTCCGGGTCTTTCGCTTGGAACTTTTTCATAGCCCGGACAATTTTGGGCCTCTCAGATAATAACCCCTCCACCAAAAAAAAACAAAAAAACTGATTAAAAACGTGTGACATAGGGAAACAGATTTGGGGGTCTAAATTCATTATCACTCTCAGATACTTTTGTGTGCTACCCTGTCTATTGGTGTAGTAATCACATACGTGTATATATATATATATATATATATATATATATACTGCTAGTTTAAATATAATCAGTCCCCAATAAAAAATATAAAAAATAGAGTTGATTGGAAATGTCTTTGTGAACACAGAAATAAAGGAAAACTGATATAGGCCTAAATTTGTTATCTCTCACAGATACTATTGTGTGCTGGCCTGTGTATTGGTGTTGATCACCTATATGCTGGTTTAATTAAATTTAACAAGTCCCAAAAAACATTTAAATTCCAACCGTGTGGAAACTGAAAATATGTAAATTGACTTAACACACACAGGTAGATTGCTGCCACGCCATGGGTATTGTTGTAGTAATCACATATATATATTCTGCTTAATTAAACTGAAAGCATCCCCCCAAAAAAATATAATTGCGACCGCGTGGAAACTGAAAATACGTCAATGGAGAATGGACTATTGAGACTTGATGCTCAATTTTAACTTAAAGAGGTGGTCTCACTTCAGCAAATGAGCATTTATTATGCAGAGAAAGATAATACAAGGCACTTACTAATGTATTGTTATTATCCATATTGCTTCCTTTGCTGGCTGGATTCATTTTTCCATCACATTATACACTGCTATTTTCCATTGTTAGGACCATCCTGCAATCCATTGGTGGTGGTCGCGCTTGCACACTATAGGAAAAAGTGCTGGCCTCTCTGGTGGCTGGGACCGTGGAAGTGCAAATAGTCTACTGCTTTTTTATATAGTGTGTAAGCCTGGCCAGCAATAATGGATTGTAGGATGGTTGTAACCATGGAAACAAGCAGTACATAATGTGATGGAAAAATGAATCCAGCCATCAAAGGAAGCAATTTCGATAATAACAATACATTAGTAAGTGCCTTGTATCAACTTTCTCTACATAATAAATGCTTTTTGCTGAAGTGAGACAACCTCTTTAACACACAGAGGTAGACTGCTGCCACACTGTGGGTATTGCAGTAATTATGTATATAAGCTGCTTAATTAAACTGAAAGCACCCCCAAGAAAAATGTAATTGTGACCGTGTAGAAACCGAAAATACGTAAATGGAGAATGGACGATTGAGGCTTGATGCTCAATTTCAACTTAACGCACACAGGTATATTGCTGCCACACCCTGGGCATTGCTGCAGTAATCGCATATATATATATATAGGCTTGACAAAGTCCTCATTGAGTGGGCTGAAACGTTGCCTGGGAATAAATTGGGTCATTACCTTTCACTTTTATTTGGAGTGCTGACTAATTTTTGGGAAATATATATATATAGTGGGGATTTGCTCTGGTAGACAGGCTAGTGGACGCAGAATAGAGGCAACCACATAGTCTTTAACTTAAACAGCTCAGTGTTTTATTCACACATAAGGAAAAACTAAAAGTGACTAGGTGTTTGTTCACACCATGAAAAGTCCACAGAACAAAAACCTTCACCTGGTTTGCAGTTTCTCCACCTGTGGTCCACAGCAGGCTTTAGGGGCCTGTTTATTAGCATGCAGCTCCCAACCCTTTTGCACGGCACAAGTTTTCAGATCCCAAAACACACAGGGACTGACAGCGCTCCACAGTCAGAGAGAAGTAATCCACACCCAGCTGAGACTGCTGGCTGGATTTGATACAAGCCAGTAAAGACCCGGCCTGGAGCGTAGGGAGAAGCCACCCACCCAGCACTTTGGCTACTCCCAGTAAGAGACGGCCCGCATCAGCTTACAGCCATACTAAAAGAGCAACGTGTCAACCAGCACTAGCTGCCGCTGACACTTTAAGATACCGGCTCTTACTTCACCGAGGCCAGGAACCTCGGTGACACATACCTTCCATCAACGACAGACCCTTGCGCCTTCCTACTATATATATATATATATATATATATATACAGTGAGGAACAGAAGTATTTGAACACCCTGCGACTTTGCAAGTTCCTCCACTCATGGAGGGGTCTGAAATTTACATTGTAGATGTATTCCCACTCTGAGAGACAGAATAAAAAAAAAATTCGGGAAATCACATTGTATGATTTTTAAAGAATTTATTTGTCTTGCACTGCTGAACATAAGTATTTGAACACCTGAGAAAATGAGTGTAAATATTTGGTACAGAAGCCTTTGTTTGCAATTACAGAGGTCAAACATTTCCTGTAGTTCTTGACCAGGTTTGCACACACTGCAACGGGGGTTTTGGCCCACTCCTCCACACAGATCTCCTCTAGATCTGTCAGGTTTCAGGGGCTGTCACTAAGCAAAACGGTTTTAGATCCCTCCAAAGATGTTCTATTGGATTTAGGTCTGGAGACTGGCTAGGCCACTCCAGAACCTTTATATGCTTCTTAAGGAGCCACTCCTTGGTTATCCTGGCTGTATGCTTCGGGTTGTTGTCATGTTGGAAGACCCAGCCACGACCCATCTTCAATGCTCTGACTGAGGGAAGGAGGTTGTTGCTCAAAATCTCACAATAAATGGCCCCATTCATCCTCTCCTTAATACAGTGCAGTAGTCCTGACCTCTTCACAGAAAAGCACCCCCCAAAGCATGATGTTACCACCCCCATGTTTCACAGTAGGGATGGTGTTCTTCGGATGCATTCATCCTTCTTTTTCATCCAAATACGACGAGTGAAGTTTAGACCAAAAAGTTCTACTTTAATGTTTAATCTCATCTGACCACATGACTTTCTCCCATGCCTCCTCTGGATCATCCAGATGGTCATTGGCAAACTTCAGACGGGCCTGAACATGTGATGACTTGAGCAGGGGAACCTTCCGTGCAATGCATGATTTGAAACCATAACGGCGTAGTGTTCTACCGACAGTGACCTTTGAAACTGTGGTCCCAGCTCTCTTCATGTCATTGACCAGCTCCTCCCTTGTAGTTCTCGGCTGATTCCTCACCTTTCTTATAATCAGTGATACTCCACGAGGTGAGATCTTGCATGGAGCCCCAGTCCGAGGGAGACTGACAGTTGTCTTTAGCCTCTTCCATTTTCTAACAATTGCTCCAACAGTTGATCTATTTTCATCAAGCTGCTTGGCAATTGCCCCGTAGCCCTTTCCAGCCTTGTGGAGGTCCACAATTTTGTCTCTGGTGTCTTTTGACAGCTCTTTGGTCTTGCCCATGGTAGTAGTTGGCGTCTGACTAAGTCCTCTTTCACACGACCGTATGGCTTTTTCAGTGTTTTGTGGCCATTTTTTCCGAATCCGTTGTTCCGTTTTGGTTCCGTTTTTCCATTCCGTTTTTCCGTATGGCATATACAGTATACAGTAATTACATAGAAAAAATTGGGCTGGGCATAACATTTTCAATAGATGGTTCCGCAAAAAACGGAACGGATACGGAAGACATACGGATGCATTTCCATATGTGTTCCGTTTTTTTTTTGTGGACCCATTGACTTGAATGGAGCCACGGAACGTGATTTGCGGGCAATAATAGGACATGTTCTATCTTTCAACGGAACGAAAAACAAAAATACGGAAACAGAATGCATATGGAGTACATTCCGTTTTTCTTGCGGAACCATTCATTTCAATGAGAGAGAGATTGTATGTATGTATGTGTATATATATACAGTACAGACCAAAAGTTTGGACACACCTCATTCAAAGAGTTTTCTTTATTTTCATGACTATGAAAATTGTAGATTCACACTGAAGGCATCAAAACTATGAATTAACACATGTGGAATTATATACATAACAAACAAGTGTGAAACAACTGAAAATATGTCATATTCTAGGTTCTTCAAAGTAGCCACCTTTTGCTTTGATTACTGCTTTGCACACTCTTGGCTTCAAGAGGTAGTCCCCTGAAATGGTTTTCACTTCACAGGTGTGCCCTGTCAGGTTTAATAAGTGGGATTTCTTTCCTTACAAATGGGGTTGGGACCATCAGTTGCGTTGAGGAGAAGTCAGGTGGATACACAGCTGATAGTCCTACTGAATAGACTGTTAGAATTTGTATTATGGCAAGAAAAAAGCAGCTAAGTAAAGAAAAACGAGTGGCCATCATTACTTTAAGAAATGAAGGTCAGTCAGCCGAAAAATTGGGAAAACTTTGAAAGTAAGGGCTATTTGACCATGAAGGAGAGTGATGGGGTGCTGCGCCATATGACCTGGCCTCCACAGTCACTGGACCTGAACCCAATCGAGATGGTTTGGGGTGAGCTGGACCGCAGAGTGAAGGCAAAAGGGCCAACAAGTGCTAAGCATCTCTGGGAACTCCTTCAAGACTGTTGGAAGACCATTTCAGGGGACTACCTCTTGAAGCTCATCAAGAGAATGCCAAGAGTGTGCAAAGCAGTAATCAAAGCAAAAGGTGGCTACTTTGAAGAACCTAGAATATGACATATTTTCAGTTGTTTCACACTTGTTTGTTATGTATATAATTCCACATGTGTTAATTCATAGTTTTGATGCCTTCATAGTCATGAAAATAAAGAAAACTCTTTGAATGAGAAGGTGTGTCCAAACTTTTGGTCTGTATTGTATATATATATATATATATATATATATATCTCAATTATATTTTGAACCTCACAAAAAAAAAGATTTGTGTGAAATTGGGAAAACGAAAGTATTTGCTTGTAAGTAGGTGGTTTTGAGGTGCACAGCACTTCTGATAGAAGGCACAGCCACAGGTCCTGTCTCCTCTCTCTCTCTGTCTGTCAGCTGCCCTGCTCCTCTCTATTGTACAGTCGTGGCCAAAAGTTTTGAGAATGACACAAATATTAGTTTTCACAAAGTTTGCTGCTAAACTGCTTTTAGATCTTTGTTTCAGTTGTTTCTGTGATGTAGTGAAACATAATAACATGCACTTCATACGTTTCAAAGGCTTTTATCGACAATTACATGACATTTATGCAAAGAGTCAGTATTTGCAGTGTTGGCCCTTCTTTTTCAGGACCTCTGCAATTCGACTGGGCATGCTCTCAATCAACTTCTGGGCCAATTCCTGACTGATTCCAACCCATTATTTCATAATCACTTCTTGGAGTTTGTCAGAATTAGTGGGTTTTTGTTTGTCCACCGCCTCTTGAGGATTGACCACAAGTTCTCAATGGGATTAAGATCTGGGGAGTTTCCAGGCCATGGACCCAAAATGTCAAAGTTTTGGTCCCCGAGCCACTTAGTTATCACTTTTGCCACTTAGTTATCACAGTGCTCCATCGTGCTGGAAAATGCATTGTTCTTCACCAAACTGTTGTTGGATTGTTGGAAGAAGTTGCTGTTGGAGGGTGTTTTGGTACCATTCTTTATTCATGGCTGTGTTTTTGGGCAAAATTGTGAGTGAGTCCACTCCCTTGGATGAGAAGCAACCCCACACATGAATATTCTCAGGATGCTTTACTGTTGGCATGACACAGGACTGATGGTAGCCCTCACCTTTTCTTCTCCGGACAAGCCTTTTTCCAGATGCCCCAAACAATCGGAAAGAGGCTTCATCTGAGAATATGACTTTTCCCCAGTCCTCAGCAGTCCATTCACCATACTTTCTGCAGAAGATCAATCTGTCCCTGATGTTTTTTTTGGAGAGAAGTGGCTTCTTTGCTGCCCTTCTTGACACCAGGCCATCTTCCAAAAGTCTTCGCCTCACTGTGCGTGCAGATGCGCTCACACCTGCCTGCTGCCATTCCTGAGCAAGCTCTGCACTGGTGGCACTCCGATCCCGCAGTTGAATCCTCTTTAGGAGACGATCCTGTCGCTTGCTGGAGTTTCTTGGACGCCCTGAAGCCTTCTTAACAAGAATTGAAACTCTTTTCTTGAAGTTCTTGATGATCCTATAAATTGTTGATTGAGGTGCAATCTTAGTAGCCACAATATCCTTGCCTGTGAAGCCATTTTTATGCAACGCAATGATGGCTGCACGCGTTTCTTTGCAGGTCACCATGGTTAACAATGGAAGAACAATGATTTCAAGCACTGGTGGCACTCCGATCCCGCAGTTGAATCCTCTTTAGGAGACGATCCTGTCGCTTGCTGGAGTTTCTTGGACGCCCTGAAGCCTTCTTAACAAGAATTGAAACTCTTTTCTTGAAGTTCTTGATGATCCTATAAATTGTTGATTGAGGTGCAATCTTAGTAGCCACAATATCCTTGCCTGTGAAGCCATTTTTATGCAACGCAATGATGGCTGCACGCGTTTCTTTGCAGGTCACCATGGTTAACAATGGAAGAACAATGATTTCAAGCATCACCCTCCTTTTAACATGTCAAGTCTTCCATTTTAACCCAATCAGCATGACATAATGATCTCCAGCCTTGTGCTCGTCAACATTCTCACCTGAGTTAACAAGACGATTACTGAAATGATCTCAGCAGGTCCTTTAATGACAGCAATGAAATGCAGTGGAAAGGTTTTTTTGGGATTAAGTTAATTTTCATGGCAAAGAAGGACTATGCAATTCATCTGATCACTCTTCATAACATTCTGGAGTATATGCAAATTGCTATTATAAAAACTTAAGCAGCAACTTTTCCAATTTCCAATATTTATGTAATTCTCAAAACTTTTGGCCATGACTGTACACAACACACACAATTCTTTTTTGCAATCCTAGACTTTCCCTTCACTTTCTGTCAATAAGCTTGATTGATTGATTGATTTCTGACTGGTCCTGATTGATTTTTCACTGTCCCTGACTCCCTAAGATCATTTTCAGGGGAGGAAGCGATATACGAAATGCGTGTCGGGGTTTGAGCCATACTGGTCAGTATTACATTTATTGTGCATTCACTGATGAATTGTGTATAGGATATATTGCACTAGGCACTTTTAGATGTGATTTGTTGTAGGAATTTGTCTATCCCCCCCCCCCCCCCCAATGCATTTTTGCATGAAAGGGTTTGCACTATGCAATTGTGGATATTTATCCAATCCCTTCTAAGGGCGTACAGCGGGTCTGCAATACACGGGCACCAGCCGTGTGCACCCCGCATCACGGATGCGGACCCATTCACTTGAGTGGGTCCGCAATCAGGAGATGCGGTGAGGTGCGGAACGGAAGCACGGATCGGAAGCCCACGGAAGCACTACGGAGTGCTTATGTGGTGTTTCTGTCCGTGCCTCAACACCGCAAAAAAATAGAACACGTTCTTTTTTTTTTATGGTGCGGACGGATCACGGACCCATTCAAGTTGAATGAGTCTTGATCCATCCTGGCCACCGCACGGATGTTGCCCGTGCATGGTGGTCCCCAATGCACGGAACGGCCGCACAACGGCTGTGTGCATAAGCCCTAATGGTGGGGAGGGGTATTACACAGTAGCGCCAAATTCATTAATGGGATTCTTTTTTGGTATATGACACGCCCATTGTGCTTCTTTTCTTCTCTTTTGTATATGTATGCCGCAGCTACTAGATTTTTAAATGCTATTTGATATGGAATTAATGAAATACATATTTTGATTAATTATGTGCTATGTATTTGTAACGTTTGTTTTGGTGTGGCGATTCTAGTTATACACAGTAATCATCGGATTGGAACCAGTGTAATTTGGTGTCGGTCAACCAGAGTAATCCCCAAATGACATCAGTAGATAAATTTGTCATGACATATAAGGAACACTTTTCAGAATTAATAGAACCAACCGTCATTACAAAATCAAAAGTCATAGGGCACAACTACACTGCAACAAGTGTCGCACGATATTAGTGCGACAAAATGTCACGCGACACATGTCGTGTAGCCCTAGCCTTATACTCAATAAGCTCTCTGGCCAAGGGAGTAGAATCCACCCAGAGACTGTAATGGGTTCGGGTAGTCTAGGTAATCCAAATCCCAAGGCTGACACAAAATCGAAATTAAAACAGCTAACTGCAGCCCCAGAGTCCACAAACTCTAAACCAGAAACTGACTTCTTAAATGGAATGTGTCATCAGAAAATGACCTGCTATTTAATTCACTTTTTATGTTTAACATACACTGCCTGTCCCAAAAAAAAGTCCCCACCATAAAAAAGTCACTCTAATAGTTTGTTGAACCGCCTTTAGCTTTGATTACGGCACGCATTCCCTGTGGCATTGTTTCGATAAGCTTCTGCAATGTCAAGATTTATTTCCATCCAGTGTTGCATACATTTTTCACCAGGAACTTGCATTGATGATGGTAGAGTCTGACTGCTGCGCAAAGCCTTCTCCAGCACATCCCAAAGATTCTCAATGGGGTTAAGGTCTGGACTCTGTGGTGGCCAATCCATGTGTGAAAATGATGTCTCATGCTCCCTGAACCACTCTTTCACAATTTGAGCCCGATGAATCCTAGCATTGTCATCTTGGAATATGCTTGTGCCATTAGGGAAATAAAAATTAATTGATGGAATAACCTGGTCATTCAGTATGTTCAAGTAGTCAGCAGACCTCATTCTTGGAGCACTTACTGATCCTGAACCTAGACCTGACAAACTGCAGCAACCCCAGATCATAGCACTGCCCCATAGGCTTGTACAGTAGGCACTAGGCATGATGGGTGCATCACTTCATCTGCCTCTCTTCTTACCATGATGCGCCCATCACTCTGGAATAGGGAAAATCTGGACTCATCAGACCACATGACCTTCTTCCATTGCTCCAGAGTCCAATCTTTATGCTACCTAGCAAATTGAAGCCTTTTTTCTGGTTTACCTCACTGATTAGTGTGTCACGAGGCGCCGGCTTTACGTTTCCCCTCCTCAGTGCCGCCGGCGCCCTGTGGCTAGTACGGAGCGAGGACGTGCGCTGCGTCCTCGTCTCCATGGCAAAGGGGGGAAGGAAGGACCCAGCCGCACTCACCTCCTTAGCGCGGTCAGCATCCTCCACTCCCATGGCAACTGTAAGGAGTCTGAGCGCTGAGCTGAGCACTCGGCGCTCGGCTGGTTGCAGGGGAATGAGTCATGTGGCGCTGGCCACCTCATATGACTCCTCTTGCTGGGAATGAGTCATGTGGCGCTGGCCACTTCACATGACTCCTCTTTCCCACTATATATACAGGCAACCTGCTGACCACAGGTTGCCTGTGAATAAGGTCCTATCCAGAGTTCCTAGTGTGATTCCGTGGCTTTTGACTCCCGACTCGTTGATCGTCTCCGTCCTTGCTTGCTCCTTGTGTCTGCTTCGCTTCTCCTGGTTTTTGACTTTGGCTTGTTTTTGACCCGTCTTTGTTTATCCTCTTGTACTGACCCGTCTTTGCTTATCCTCTTGTACTAAGGCTCATAACAATTTGCTTAGTTAAATCCAGGTGGCGACTTTTTTTGTGGATAGGCAGTGCATTTTAAAGAATTTATGATAATGTTGTTTTCAATTTTAATTTTTTTCCATATATTTAACCACTTCCCGACCACCCATTGACTATAAACGTCCTGGGCGGTCGGGTTTATATCTGAATGGACGTTTTGGAACGTCCATTCAGAGATTGCAGCTGCACACTAATCGTGCAGCTGCCGAGCGGGGTGCCCGCTGTCAGTAACAGCAGGGCACCTCAGAGAGCAGGCAGGGACCGTTCCTGGGTGTCCCTGCCTTATAGATTGCTGTATACACGAGTTCCAGACTTTGAAATATCTATGCATAAGCATTTATAAACAATAATCTCTGGAAGATGACAGACTTTGGGCTCAGATAAATACCTTTATGTCCTGTGGCTGAGATTTAGTTACTGTCTATGGTTAGGAATAGTGTTGAGCGAACCCGAACTGTAAAGTTCGGGTCCGTACCGAACTTTGCGAGTTCGGATACCCGGACCCGAACCCGAACTTTGCTGGAAAAGTTTGGGTTCGAGTTCGGTGTTCGGGCATTTAATAAAGCTTTTGAAAGGCTACAGGGCAGCCAATTAACAAGCTTTCAAGCTGTGTGCCCTTAGAAGCCATCACAGCCATGCCTAGTAATGACATGGCTGTGATTGGCCGGTTCATCATGTGACCCAGCCTCTATACAAGCTGGATCACCTGTAGCACTGCCCATCAGCTCTGAGTAGTGCAGGGACAGGAAGCAGGCAGCTGAAGCGAGGGAGAGTGTTCGGAATCTGACTATTTGTTTTGTGGGTGACCTATAATGATTTTTGTGGGTGCAATACACCAGCTTTGTACCCCTGACACAGAAATATAATAATTAATCTGGCTGTTAATTCTTTGGTTGACCTATAGTGATTTTTGTGGGTGCAATACACTAGCTTTGCACCCCTGACACAGAAATATAATATTAAATCTGGCTGTTATTTCTGTGGGTGACCTATAGTGATTTTTTTGTGGGTGCAATCCACCATCTTTGTACCCCTGACACAGAAATATAATAGTTAATCCGTCTGTTAGTTTGATGGGTGACTTTTACCCATTTTTGGTGTGAGGTACACCTGCACTGCATATGTCACAGGGAAATGAACATCTTTAAACTGACTGTTAGTTTGGCCGGTGACATATACTCATTTTTGGTGTGAGGTACACCTGCACTGCATATGTGACAGGGAAATTAATATAGTTAATCCGTCTGTTAGTTTGGCCGGTGACATATTCCCATTTTTGGTGTGAGGTACACATGCAGGGCCGGCGCTATAATAAGGCAGACCAAGCGGCTGCCTGAGGGCATAAAGAAAGGGGGGCGCCGGGGCGGAAAAATATAACTTTTTAAAAAAATAAATAACTTGCGAAGTTGCGCCGCAGTACCGCCGGCTGCCCACCCCTAGGTGGAACTGGTAGGTGATGAGCGCAGAGCGGAGCGTATAATGTTTTTACATGACAGAACATTAATGGGGGGGTGACATGATGGGAGGGGGTACGGGACAAGACAATTGGACAAATGTCTGTAGTTTGTCTGTGTGGCCCGCGGGGAGAAATGTGACATGGTGGGGTGTGGTGAAATGGACATGATGGAGGGGGAGAAATGTAACATGGATGGAGGGGGAGAAATGTGACATGGGGGTGTGTGGTGAAAAGGACATGATGAAGGGGGAGAAATGTGACATGGAGGGGGGAGAAATGTGACATGGGGGGGTGATGTGACATGGGGGGAATCTGACATGGGGGAGAAATCTGACATGGGGGAGAAATCTGACATGGGGGGTGATGTGACAGAGGGGATTATGTAAAAAAGAGGGGAAGAAATGTGACATGGATGGAGGGGAGAGAAATGTGACATTGAGGGGGTGAAATGAGACATGGAGGGCTGATGTCACATAGGTGATTTGACATGGAGGGGGATAAATGTGACATTGAGGGGGAGAAATGTGATTAATATAGTTAATCTGTGGCTGACCTCAATGAATGAGGAGAGCATCAAATAAGGGACGTGGCCCTGGTCGTTGTGCTGCTGGGGTTGGTGGAGCTCCTGTTACAGGGAGAGGACGTGGTCGATCTGTGCCAGCTACACGGCCAAATGAAACACCTTCCTCGGGTGCACATAGGCAACAGGACGTTCAGCGTTATTTTGCAGGCCCGAATACCGGTGTACGAATGGTGAGGCCAGAACAAGTAGAAGTGTTAGTAGATTGGATGGCTTACAGTGCTTCCAGTTCCTTCACATTGTCTCCCACCCAGTCTCCTGCTGAAAGATCAGAGTTGGCACCTGCAGCCCATGGGCATCTGTCTTTCACCTCACCCCCTTGCAAATCAGCCAAGCAGTTTGAGCCCCAAGTCATACAGCAAACTCTTATGCTTTTTGATGACTCTGCTGGCGGGGTTTCCGTGGGCCATCCACATAGCCCTGCCCCAGAAGTGGAAGAGATTAAGTGCACTGATGCCCAACCACTTATGTTTCAGGATGTGGACATGGGAAGACCAGCGCAGCACGTCTCTGATAATGATGACAAAACACAGGTGGCAACTTCTCCTGTTTTCTGCCATGTGCAGACAGGCAAGGAGGGCAGGGGTGAAGAATGGGTGGAAGATGATGTGGAGGATGATGAGGTCCTAGACCCCGCATGGAATCAAGGTCATGCAAGTGACGTGTGCAGTTTGAAGGAAGAGGAGGTGGTCACATAGCGTCAGCCACACAGCAAAAGAGGGAGCAGTGTGCAAAAGCAGAGTGGCCGTCCCCTAGCCACGAGAGTCGCAATAGCTAAAAGATGAAAAAATAGGGAACTTCCACCCATCTCCGAAATTGTAGCCAAAGTACACTATAATTATAGCATGGAATTGCTAATTGCCAAAAAGTTGAACCAGTTACCCAGGTACAATACAAGATGGAATAAGTGGTCTGTATTTGTGGCTGACAGGGAGGCAACTGCACAGCAGTGTCACTAGGAAGTTGGAGAGGGGTAAGAGAAGTGGTTACATGAGGGCACACACACAAGATGAACAGACTCCTGAAGTCTTCTCGCCCCTCTCCAACTTAGCAGCACTGCACCTCGCTGGCGCTACATTGAAGAGGAGCAGGCCTGTACAGAAGCATCACAACCAGAAACACCCCCCAAGTAGGGATGAGCGAACCCAAACTGTATAGTACAGTAAAAGTCCGGGTTCGGGTTCGGTGTTCGGCGCTTTCTTGGCGCTTTTTGAAAGGCTGCAAAGCAGCCAATCAACAAGCATCATACTACTTGCCCCAAGAGGCCATCACAGCCTTGCCTACTATTGGCATGGCTGTGATTGGCCAGTGCAGCATGTGACCCAGCCTCTATATAAGCTTGGGTCACGTAGCGCTGCACGTCACTCTGCTGATACAAGCGTAGGGAGAGGTTGCAGCTGCGACGTTAGGGCGAGATTAGGCAGATTAACTCCTCCAAAAGACTTCATTCTGTGATCGATCTACAGCTGTGGATCATTAAACTGCTTCTATTCAATTGCTCATTGTTTTTAGGCTGCCCAGAGCGTTTTTCAGTCACTTTTTTCTGGGGTGATCGGCGGCCATTTTGTGGCTTGTGGTGCGCCAGCACAAGCTACCACCAAGTGCATTTAACCATCAATAGTGTGGTTATTTTTTGCTATATCCTACATCAGGGTCAAGCTTTCATCAAGTGCATTTAACCATCAATAGTGTGGTTATTTTTTGGCCATATACTACATCAGGTGCAGGCTGAGCCTGTGTCACCCAAGTGCATTTAACCATCAATAGTGTGGTTATTCTTTGCTATATCCTACATCAGGATCAAGCTTTCATCAAGTGCATTTAACCATCAATAGTGTGGTTATTTTTTGCTATATCCTACATCAGGGTTAAGCTTTCATCAAGTGCATTTAACCATCAATAGTGTGGTTATTTTTTGGCCATATACTACATCAGGTGCAGGCTGAGCCTGTGTCACCCAAGTGCATTTAACCATAAATAGTGTGGTTATTTTTTGGCCATATACTACATCAGGGGCAAGTTGAGCCTGTCACCCAGCGCCTAAAAAATAGGCCTGACATTTATATTCCTCCAAATAAGTACTGTTTTAGCTGGTCAAGTTATTTTTAGTGACCGTAAAAGCACAGTTTTTGTTCTGGGTTGAAAAACAATTCCCAAATTTGCCATTCTCAAAATTAGTGGTTTCTGCTGTATCAGGCCTACTTTAAATCTATCCCTAAAAGGGTATATTAGATTCAAGGTGCTGATAGGGTCATTCTGAAAAACTTAACACACACGCTACAGTGCAGATACAAGTCTAATTCTGTGATTAAACGTATACCTGTCACACAGCGCCTAAAAAATAGGCCTCACATTTATATTCCTCCAAATCAGTACTGTTTTAGCTGGTCAAGTTATTTTTAGTGACCGTAAAAGCACAGTTTTTGTTCTGGGTTGAAAAACAATTCCCAAATTTGCCATTCTCAAAATTAGTGGTTTCTGCTGTATCAGGCCTACTTTAAATCTATCCCTAAAAGGGTATATTAGATTCAAGGTGCTGATAGGGTCATTCTGAAAAACTTAACACACACGCTACAGTGCAGATACAAGTCTAATTCTGTGATTAAACGTATACCTGTCACACAGCGCCTAAAAAATAGGCCTCACATTTATATTCCTCCAAATCAGTACTGTTTTAGCTGGTCAAGTTATTTTTAGTGACCGTAAAAGCACAGTTTTTGTTCTGGGTTTAAAAACAATTCCCAAATTTGCCATTCTCAAAATTAGTGGTTTCTGCTGTATCAGGCCTACTTTAAATCTATCCCTAAAAGGGTATATTAGATTCAAGGTGCTGATAGGGTCATTCTGAAAAACTTAACACACACGCTACAGTGCAGATACAAGTCTAATTCTGTGATTAAACGTATACCTGTCACACAGCGCCTAAAAAATAGGCCTCACATTTATATTCAGCTAAATCTGTCATTACTGGTGTGCCTGTATTAGTGTAATACGGTACCTAATTAGATAGCCAGACAGTGTTAGGTGTCTGTAAAAAAAAGGCCTGAATTTTAATTCAATACATTGGCCCGAATAATATTTTTCTTATTGTGGTGAACGGTAACAATGAGGAAAACATCTAGTAAGGGACGCGGACGTGGACATGGTCGTGGTGGTGTTAGTGGACCCTCTGGTGCTGGGAGAGGACGTGGCCGTTCTGCCACAGCCACACGTCCTAGTGTACCAACTACCTCAGGTCCCAGTAGCCGCCAGAATTTACAGCGATATTTGGTGGGGCCCAATGCCGTTCTAAGGATGGTAAGGCCTGAGCAGGTACAGGCATTAGTCAATTGGGTGGCCGACAGTGCATCCAGCACGTTCACATTATCTCCCACCCAGTCTTCTGCAGAAAGCGCACAAATGGCGCATGAAAACCAAGCACATCAGTCTGTCACATCACTCCCATGCATATCAGGGAAACTGTCTGAGCCTCAAGTTATGCAGCAGTCTCTTATGCTGTTTGAAGACTCTGCTGCCAGGGTTTCCCAAGGGCATCCACCTAGCCCTTCCCCAGGGGTGGAAGAGATAGAATGCACTAACACACAACCACTTATGTTTCCTGATGATGAGGACATGGGAATACCACCTCAGCACGTCTCTGATGATGACGAAACACAGGTGCCAACTGCTGCGTCTTTCTGCAGTGTGCAGACTGAACAGGAGGTCAGGGATCAAGACTGGGTGGAAGACGATGCAGGGGACGATGAGGTCCTAGACCTCACATGGAATGAAGGTCGTGCCACTGACTTTCACAGTTCGGAGAAAGAGGCAGTGGTGAGACCGAGCCAACAGCGTAGCAAAAGACAAAGAGGGAGCAGTGGGCAAAATCAGAACACCCGCCGCCAAGAGACTCTGCCTGCTACTGACCGCCACCATCTGGGACCGAGCACCCCAAAGGCAGCTTCAAGGAGTTCCCTGGCATGGCACTTCTTCAAACAATGTGCTGACGACAAGACCCGAGTGGTTTGCACGCTGTGCCATCAGAGCCTGAAGCGAGGCATTAACGTTCTGAACCTTAGCACAACCTGCATGACCAGGCACCTGCATGCAAAGCATGAACTGCAGTGGAGTAAACACCTTAAAAACAAGGAAGTCACTCAGGCTCCCCCTGCTACTTCTTCTGCTGCTGCCGCCTCAGCCTCTTCTGCTCTTTCTTCCTCTGCCTCTGGAGGGACGTTGGCACTTGCCGCCCAGCAAACATGGGATGTACCACCAACACCACCACCTGCGTCACCAAGCATCTCAACCATGTCACACGGCAGCGTTCAGCTCTCCATCTCACAAACATTTGAGAGAAAGCGTAAATTCCCACCTAGCCACCCTCGATCCCTGGCCCTCAATGCCAGCATTTCTAAACTACTGGCCTATGAAATGCTGTCATTTAGGCTGGTGGAGACAGACAGCTTCAAACAGCTCATGTCGCTTGCTGTCCCACAGTATGTTGTTCCCAGCCGGCACTACTTCTCCAAGAGAGCCGTGCCTTCCCTGCACAACCAAGTATCCGATAAAATCAAGTGTGCACTGCGCAACGCCATCTGTGGCAAGGTCCACCTAACCACAGATACGTGGACCAGTAAGCACGGCCAGGGACGCTATATCTCCCTAACTGCGCACTGGGTAAATGAGGTGGCGGCTGGGCCCCAGGCGGAGAGCTGTTTGGCGCACGTCCTTCCGCCGCCAAGGATCGCAGGGCAACATTCTTTGCCTCCTGTCTCCTCCTCCTCCTACTCAGCTTCCTCCTCCTCTTCTTCCACCTGCTCATCCAGTCAGCCACACACCTTCACCACCAACTTCAGCACAGCCCGGGGTAAACGTCAGCAGGCCGTTCTGAAACTCATATGTTTGGGGGACAGGCCCCACACCGCACAGGAGTTGTGGCGGGGTATAGAACAACAGACCGACGAGTGGTTGCTGCCGGTGAGCCTCAAGCCCGGCCTGGTGGTGTGCGATAATGGGCGAAATCTCGTTGCAGCTCTGGGACTAGCCGGTTTGACGCACATCCCTTGCCTGGCGCATGTGCTGAATTTGGTGGTGCAGAAGTTCATTCACAACTACCCCGACATGTCAGAGCTGCTGCATAAAGTGCGGGCCGTCTGTTCGCGCTTCCGGCGTTCACACCCTGCCGCTGCTCGCCTGTCTGGACTACAGTGTAACTTCGGCCTTCCCGCTCACCGCCTCATATGCGACGTGCCCACCAGGTGGAACTCCACCTTGCACATGCTGGATAGACTGTGCGAGCAGCAGCAGGCCATAGTGGAGTTTCAGCTGCAGCACGCACGGGTCAGTCGCACTGCGGATCAGCCCCACTTCATCACCAATGACTGGGCCTCCATGCGAGACCTGTGTGCCCTGTTGCGCTGTTTCGAGTACTCCACCAACATGGCCAGTGGCGATGACGCCGTTATCAGCGTTACAATGCCACTTCTATGTCTCCTTGAGAAAACACTTAGGGCGATGATGGAAGAGGAGGTGGCCCAGGAGGAGGAGGAGGAAGAGGGGTCATTTTTAGCACTTTCAGGCCAGTCTCTTCGAAGTGACTCAGAGGGAGGTTTTTTGCAACAGCAGAGGCCAGGTACAAATGTGGCCAGACAGGGCCCACTACTGGAGGACGAGGAGGACGAGGATGAGGTGGAGGAGGATGAGGATGAAGCAGGTTCACAGCGGGCTGGCACCCAACGCAGCTCGGGCCCATCACTGGTGCGTGGCTGGGGGAAAACGCAGGACGATTACGATACGCCTCCCACAGAGGACAACTTGTCCTTACCTCTGGGCAGCCTGGCACACATGAGCGACTACATGCTGCAGTGCCTGCGCAACGACAGCAGAGTTGCCCACATTTTAACGTGTGCGGACTACTGGGTTGCCACCCTGCTGGATCCACGGTACAAAGACAATGTGCCCACCTTACTTCATGCACTGGAGCGTGATAGTAAGATGCGCGAGTACAAGCTCACGTTGGTAGACGCGCTACTGAGAGCATTCCCAAATGTCACAGGGGAACAAGTGGAAGCCCAAGGCGAAGGCAGAGGAGGAGCAAGAGGTCGCCAACGCAGCTGTGTCACGGCCAGCTCCTCTGAGGGCAGGGTTAGCATGGCAGAGATGTGGAAAAGTTTTGTCACCACGCCACAGCTAACTGCACCACCACCTGATACGGAACGTGTTAGCAGGAGGCAACATTTCAATAAGATGGTGGAACAGTACCTGTGCACACCCCTCCACGTACTGACTGATGGTTCGGCCCCATTCAACTTCTGGGTCTCCAAATTGTCCACGTGGCCAGAGCTAGCCTTTTATGCCTTGGAGGTGCTGGCCTGCCCGGCGGCCAGCGTTTTGTCTGAACGTGTATTCAGCACGGCAGGGGGCGTCATTACAGACAAACGCAGCCGCCTGTCTACAGCCAATGTGGACAAGCTGACGTTCATAAAAATGAACCAGGCATGGATCCCACAGGACCTGTCCATCCCTTGTGCAGATTAGACATTAACTACCTCCCCTTAACAATATATTATTGTACTCCAGGGCACTTCCTCATTCAATCCTATTTTTATTTTCATTTTACCATTATATTGCGGGGCAACCCAAAGTTGAATGAACCTCTCCTCTGTCTGGGTGCCGGGGCCTAAATATGTGACAGTGGCCTGTTCCAGTGGTGGGTGACGTGAAGCCTGATTCTCTGCTATGACATGAAGACTGATTCTGTGCTGACATGAAGCCAGATTCTCTGTTACGGGACCTCTCTCCTCTGCCTGGGTGCCGGGGCCTAAATATGTGACAGTGGCCTGTTCCAGTGGTGGGTGACGTGAAGCCTGATTCTCTGCTATGACATGAAGACTGATTCTGTGCTGACATGAAGCCAGATTCTCTGTTACGGGACCTCTCTCCTCTGCCTGGGTGCCGGAGCCTAAATATGTGACAGTGGCCTGTTCCAGTGGTGGGTGACGTGAAGCCTGATTCTCTGCTATAACATGAAGACTGATTCTGTGCTGACATGAAGCCAGATTCTCTGTTACGGGACCTCTCTCCTCTGTCTGGGTGCCGGGGCCTAAATATGTGACAGTGGCCTGTTCCAGTGGTGGGTGACGTGAAGCCTGATTATCTGCTATAACATGAAGACTGATTCTGTGCTGACATGAAGCCAGATTCTCTGTTACGGGACCTCTCTCCTCTGCCTGGGTGCCGGGGCCTAAATATGTGACAGTGGCCTGTTCCAGTGGTGGGTGACGTGAAGCCTGATTCTCTGCTATAACATGAAGACAGATTCTGTGCTGACATGAAGCCAGATTCTCTGTTACGGGACCTCTCTCCTCTGCCTGGGTGTCGGGGCCTAAATATGTGACAGTGGCCTGTTCCAGTGGTGGGTGACGTGAAGCCTGATTCTCTGCTATGACATGAAGACTGATTCTGTGCTGACATGAAGCCAGATTCTCTGTTACGGGACCTCTCTCCTCTGCCTGGGTGCCGGGGCCTAAATATGTGACAGTGGCCTGTTCCAGTGGTGGGTGACGTGAAGCCTGATTCTCTGCTATAACATGAAGACTGATTCTGTGCTGACATGAAGCCAGATTCTCTGTTACGGGACCTTTCTCCTCTGCCTGGGCCTAAATATGTGACAGTGGCCTGTTCCAGTGGTGGGTGACGTGAAGCCTGATTCTCTGCTAAGACATGAAGACTGATTCTGTGCTGACATGAAGCCAAATTCTCTGTTACGGGACCTCTCTCCTCTGTCTGGGTGCCGGGGCCTAAATATGTGACAGTGGCCTGTTCCAGTGGTGGGTGACGTGACGCCTGATTCTCTGCTATAACATGAAGACTGATTCTGTGCTGACATGAAGCCAGATTCTCTGTTACGGGACTTCTCTCCTCTGCCTGGGTGCCGGGGCCTAAATATGTGACAGTGGCCTGTTCCAGTGGTGGGTGACGTAAAGCCTGATTCTCTGCTTTGACATGAAGACTGATTCTGTGCTGACATGAAGCCAGATTCTCTGTTACGGGACCTCTCTCCTCTGCCTGGGTGCCGGAGCCTAAATATGTGACAGTGGCCTGTTCCAGTGGTGGGTGACGTGAAGCCTGATTCTCTGCTATAACATGAAGACTGATTCTGTGCTGACATGAAGCCAGATTCTCTGTTACGGGACCTCTCTCCTCTGTCTGGGTGCCGGGGCCTAAATATGTGACAGTGGCCTGTTCCAGTGGTGGGTGACGTGAAGCCTGATTATCTGCTATAACATGAAGACTGATTCTGTGCTGACATGAAGCCAGATTCTCTGTTACGGGACCTCTCTCCTCTGCCTGGGTGCCGGGGCCTAAATATGTGACAGTGGCCTGTTCCAGTGGTGGGTGACGTGAAGCCTGATTCTCTGCTATAACATGAAGACAGATTCTGTGCTGACATGAAGCCAGATTCTCTGTTACGGGACCTCTCTCCTCTGCCTGGGTGTCGGGGCCTAAATATGTGACAGTGGCCTGTTCCAGTGGTGGGTGACGTGAAGCCTGATTCTCTGCTATGACATGAAGACTGATTCTGTGCTGACATGAAGCCAGATTCTCTGTTACGGGACCTCTCTCCTCTGCCTGGGTGCCGGGGCCTAAATATGTGACAGTGGCCTGTTCCAGTGGTGGGTGACGTGAAGCCTGATTCTCTGCTATAACATGAAGACTGATTCTGTGCTGACATGAAGCCAGATTCTCTGTTACGGGACCTTTCTCCTCTGCCTGGGCCTAAATATGTGACAGTGGCCTGTTCCAGTGGTGGGTGACGTGAAGCCTGATTCTCTGCTAAGACATGAAGACTGATTCTGTGCTGACATGAAGCCAAATTCTCTGTTACGGGACCTCTCTCCTCTGTCTGGGTGCCGGGGCCTAAATATGTGACAGTGGCCTGTTCCAGTGGTGGGTGACGTGACGCCTGATTCTCTGCTATAACATGAAGACTGATTCTGTGCTGACATGAAGCCAGATTCTCTGTTACGGGACTTCTCTCCTCTGCCTGGGTGCCGGGGCCTAAATATGTGACAGTGGCCTGTTCCAGTGGTGGGTGACGTAAAGCCTGATTCTCTGCTTTGACATGAAGACTGATTCTGTGCTGACATGAAGCCAGATTCTCTGCTATGGCATGAAGAGACTGATTCTCTGCTGATGTGAAGCCAGATTCTCTGCTATGGGACCTCTGTCCAATTGATATTGGTTAATTTTTTTTTATTTTAATTCATTTCCCTATCCACATTTGTTTGCAGGGGATTTACCTACATGTTGCTGCCTTTTGCAGCCCTCTAGCTCTTTCCTGGGCTGTTTTACTGCCTTTTTAGTGCCGAAAAGTTCGGGTCCCAATTGACTTCAATGGGGTTCGGGACGAAGTTCGGGTCGGGTTCGGATCCCGAACCCGAACATTTCCGGGAAGTTCGGCCGAACTTCTCGAACCTGAACATCCAGGTGTTCGCTCAACTCTACCCCCAAGTTCATCCCTGAAAGCATTCATAGAAATGTTTATTCTCAAAAATTGTTGTATATTGTGCTGCAGATCATTCAACAAAAGAGCAAACAGATTATTGTATATTTTATTCAGAATAAAGGATGCCTGATTATCAGATCTAGTTATTCTTGGAATTTGATATGAGGTGATATGATCCACTGCTCCCCTCTGATGCAAGGAGGCAACCGGAAAAAGGACAATCCTATACAATATCAAAAATAGCGGCAGCATTTTAGACAACATTATCTTTGAACTCAATTATTCATTTAAATAATCATATTAATGTGCAAAATGTACAGAAAGTGCAAAATTGTAAGGAGGACATGGAAGTGGCAGGTAGCCAGAAATATGGTTTTAAAGGGATTCTGTCACCTCTTTTTACCCTATAGAGCTGCGGACATGCACGGCTAGATCGCTGCTCGCATGTCCGCAATATACCTGTCCCATATCTCGGAGTGGTTTTATTGAGTGTAAAAAATGATTTTATATATATGTAAATCAGCCAGGTAAGGAGCCCAAGGGGTTGTACTAGCCGTTCTGAAGCCCAGCCACACACTCCTGTGAAGGAGCCCAGCACCGCCTGTAACCAGGAATCTCCTCCTTGTCCACAAAGTCAGATCGCCGTAATCTCGCGGTGCGCGAGCTCACGCATGCGCAGTTCCTTCCCTGAGGCTGATGCCAGCACAGGGAAGGAACACTATGCCGACACTGCGCATGCGCGAGCTCGCGCATCGTGAGATTACGGCGATCTGACTTTGTGAGCAAGGAGTAGATTCCTGGATACAGGCGGTGCTGGGCTCCTTCACAGGGGGTTGTGGCTGGGCTCCAGAACAGTTAGTGCAGCCCCTTGGGCTCCTTACCAGGCTCATTTACATATATACAAAATCATTTTTTACACTCAATAAAACCACACAGAGATATGGGACAGGTATATTGCGAACATGCTAGCGGCGATCTAGCAGTGCATGTCCGCATCTCTATAGGGTAAAAAGAGGTGACAGAATCCCTTTAAAGCTCCTTGGTTTGGGCAAGAAGCCAGAGCTCTTAACCATCTCTATTTCTCGTTGAACGCTCTCCATGCACATATTCTACTTATTTCTATTTTTCACTCTAATTCTCTTTATCTTTGTAAAATCTCTTATAGTCAGCCTCCATGCTTAAAACGTTGCTCTGTGTGAGACAAGAGACCTTTATTTACAGAAGTACCGGAAGTGCTAGATTTTTTTTTTAACAATCGGCACTCATCACACCTGAACATCAAGCAGTGTAATAGAGCCGCTAGTCCCTCTAAATTTTTTTAGAAGAATAAAAGCCAGCAGATAACCGATATAAGAATAATTTTCAGCTTACACTCTTATACATGCTGTTTTGTCTCAGTCAGATATGTAAATGATTACAGGTGTGGTCTGATTAGACACTGAGTCTTGCCACAAAAGGGAAAAAAGTGCTTTCCCATCTGCCCTATGAAAAGCTACTTTGGAGAAGTGTAACTCTTGGGGAGAGATCGTTGACTGCTAAACATGCTTCTACGATGCATTCAAAGACATTCCACCTAATGGACCTAGCTGTTTGGAGGTGTTGGGAGCAATGTTGACGTGAGGGTTCGCACACATGGCGAAAGGCTCTGGACAGCCCAGAGAGGCCAATAGTAAAGTGGACTGTTTGATCTGCCAAGCATGAGTATCTTCCACAGTTTTGTTGTCCACCATCCAAACACAGGTGGCACCTTCATTACACCATTACACATGGATGTCCTTACTCAGATCATTTCCAGATGCTTAGCAGAAGGAAATTTGGTGCTATAGTGCCCATTATGTGTCTTGCCATTAACAGCCAGCCACAGTCACTTTTTTTTGCAGTAGTGTAGTGAATGAGTAACCTGGACTGGAACCCTATCTTCTATAGCAACAAATCCAGCTTCTGTTTGGGATTTGATGACGGTTGGGTTCAAGTATGGAGGCCTGGTGGAGAGAGCTTCAATCCTGAGTTTGTTGTAGAGTGACATACTGCCCTGATGATCTAGGGAGCTTACAACAGTCAGTCCCTCCTAGTAGTGATACAATGGACACTAACAGGTCCGCAATATGTGCAGGACACCTGGCAGCCACATGTGATGATTGCTGGGCTTCCAACTGGCATTTTTCATCAGGCGAATGATTGAGAACAAACAGGAAGGATTTCCCAAGAATGTCTCCGTCAGATTGAAACACTTCCATTTCCTGCCTGGTAGCCCAATTTATCACCAATCAAGCATTTATAGGACCAGCTGGGACACCAGCTTCGGCAACCTATGAGTGTGCAGGATCTACAGGCCCAACTACATCTGTGGGCAAATGTGTGCAGTATACCAAATGGAACCTGTATGCCGCCATGCCCAAGCATATCTCATCTTGTATCCAGGCTAGAGGCGGCCGAACAGGATACTAGACCCTCCTTTCAATGGCACAGTTTTCCCGAATAAACTAATCTTTATAATATTGCAAACAATTACATATATCATCATTACAGTCACACATATAAAAGTTTATTGTATTCCCACGATTCACACAGCAATGGTTGCCTGGACATGTCTCAGTCAGATTGCAACACTTCTTTATCCTGCCTGGTCACCCAATTTATCACTAATCGTGAATTTATGGGACCAACTGGGACGCCAGCTTATGAAACATGCGAGTGTGCAGGACATATACATAACAAGGTGTAAAATAAAAAATAAAAAAAAATCATACTTACCTGCTCCATTTGTTTGCGACGGATTGGCCACTGCCATCTGGCTTGAAGATCTGGCGAAATCTCATGCGGCTTGGGTTTTCGTGCGAGATCTTCAAGCAAGATGGCGGCGGCCAGCCCGTCATGAGTAATTGGAGCAGGTATGATTTTTATAGTTTTTTGGCATTTCAGGTTAAATCGATTCACTACCACGAAGCACAAGGAAATTCGGCTTTCGGCTTTATCCTGTCCACTTTGTGGACTTCAATTCGCTCCTGTCCACTTTGTGGACTTCAATTCGCTCCTGTCCACTTTGTGGACTTCAATTCGTTCAACACTAATCACTTCCATCATCATCAGCCGTCTTTAGGATATGCTCCATAATGAAGAGTGGTGAAGCCTACAACAGAATAGGAAATAATTTTTTTCTGGCACTATATAAAGAAGTTATGAAAATTACAACAGTTCAAGAAAGTTTTTCTCTAATGATAAACATCAATGTATTGTCTTCTAAAACAAATGTAACATACTAATCGTAACTGCTATTAAGGATAAAGTTCCCACAGTGACATCATTCTCTCACAAAGTCAAACATCGCTTCTGATCCCACTGACATCACCAGAATAGATTTATCTCTAGACATAATGTCTTGCAGCCAATGGCAGTCCAGCAGTGCTGAAGCCATCACCCTCATCACACATTATCACATCATAAAATCCCTGCGTCTGGTCGTCCATTTCTTCATATGAAGGTGGCAGACAGGCTACTTAAAATACATTTATAGTAATAATAATAATAATAATAATAATATAATAATGATAATCTTTATTTATATAGCGCCAACATATTTCGCAACACTTTACAATTAGAGGGTTCATGTACAAACAAAAGCATACATTAAATAGTAAACTCATACATTACATAGTAAAATTATACAGTACATGACAAACAAGTCAACAATTAAAACAAGAGGAAAGAGGTTACAATCTATAAGGAGTTAAGAGTGACACAACAGATAAAAAGTGATTGTTTTGTATAATAAGTAGTGGTTAGACAGTTAAATGAGCCTGGCTACTGCATTCAAAATGGATTAAAAAGGGGAGAGATGAGAGTTTTTGTTGTTTCCATGGTAAGAAAAGGGTGAATTCTAGGGATGTTTTTGAGGTGTAGGTGGCATAAGTGGGCGAGTGATAGGTGGTGAAGGGAAGATCAGTGTCAAACATGACACCAAGACAATGAGCATGCTGCCTAGGCGTGATGGTAGTGCCATACACTAAGAGGAATATCAGGTTTAGGTGGATTAGTAGATGAAGTAGTTCAGTGTTTAAAAGATTCAATTTCAGAGAATCATCGGGTATTTTGTAGTTGTACAGTAGAGAGAGAGGAATAATTCAGCATGTGATCTGTAGTAGTGCAGAAGGGATGTCATTGGATTAAGTGTATAATTGGGCGTTGTCAACATAGAAATCTACTGATAGTCTGTCCAATAGGGGCTGAGTAGAGAGAAAAGAGGAGAGAACCTAAGACTGAACCACCAGGAACTCCAACAGCAAGAGGAAGATGAGAATAAGTAGACCAGATGATACACTGAAAGAGTGGTCATAGAGATAGGTAGAGAACCAAGAGAGAGCAGTGTCCTTAAAAGGGTTATTTTGAGAAAGCACCAGCGTTCCTATGAGCACAGCAGCCTTCTCTGTGCTCACCAAGCACAGCGCCATACATTGTATACCAGCTGTGGTTGGTATCGCAGTTCAGCCCCATTCACTTCTATGGGGCAGAGCTGCGCGCATAGGACATATGACCAATGAACGCGTCGTCACTCGGCCTAGGGAAAGCAGCGAGATGGCCGTGGCGCTACTGTGAGCACCATTGTGTTCTCAAAAAGCTGATGGCGTGGATCCCAGGTATCAAATTCAAAGAATAGGTCATCAGTATAAACATCTCAGAAAACCACTTTAAGGCCAATAGACAGAGCATGCCGAGTAGGAGAAGGTGGTCTACAGTGTCAAATGCTGCAGAGAGATCCAGAAGAATGAGTAGAGAGTAGTCACCATTGCATTTACCGTATATTTCGCCCCATAAGACGCACTTTTTCTCCCCCCAAAATGGGGGTAAAATGCCCCTGCGTCTTATGGGGCGAATGCCTGCAGTTTTACATCGCAAGCTGCGATGTACGAGCGAGCGGGGACTCGGGGAGGGACTGGGAGGAGGAGCTGGGGGCCGGCAATAGCGGCGGGGCGGTGCAGTCAGTGTACTATAGCCCCGCCGCTCCGGTATACTAATATAAGATGTCTTATTCAATTATTAGTTATTAAACATGCCCCCTCACTCCTAATAGTACCTTACATCCTAACCGCTTCTGTAGAATGCAGAATGCAGGCAGGCGTAACTCCCTGATGTCATGCGCCGCCTACTTTATAAATGAAGCAGGCGGCGCAGGCAAGTGACGTCAGTGAGTGACGCGCCGGCCGCCCAGCCTGCCTGCCTGCATTGTACTGAAGCGGTTAGGATGTAAGGTACTATTAGGAGTGAGGGGGCATGTTTAATAACTATTAATTGAATAAGACATCTTATATTTGTATACTGGAGCGGCGGCGGGGGATCTGTGGATGACATTTTTATGGGGGACATTTGTGGATGGCACAGTTATGGGCTGGGGGGGTCTGTGGATGGCACTGTTATGGGCTGGGGGGGGTCTGTGGATGGCACTGTTATGGGCTGGGGGGGTCTGTTATTGGCACTGTTATGGGCTGGGGGGGTCTGTGGATGGCACTGTTATGGGCTGGGGGGGTCTGTGGATGGCACTGTTATGGGCTGGGGGGTCTGTGGATGGCACATATATAACAGTGCCACCCACAGATCCCCCCTGTAACAGTGCCATCCACAGATCTCCCCTGTAACAGTGCCATCCACAGATCTCCCCTGTAACAGTGCCATCCACAGATCCCCCCTGTAACAGTGCCAGCCACAGATCCCCCTGTAACAGTGCAAGCCACAGATCCCCCCATAACAGTGTCCGTCATCCACAGATCCCCTCCATAACAGTGTCCGTCATCCACAGATCCCCTCCATAACAGTGTCCGTCATCCACAGATCCCCCCATAACAGTGTCCGTCATCCACAGATCCCCCATAACAGTGTCCGTCATCCACAGATCCCCCCAAAACAGTGTCCGTCATCCACAGATCCCCCATAACAGTGTCCGTCATCAACAGATCCCCCACATAAGTGTCTGTCATCCACAGATCCCCCCATAACAGTGTCCGTCATCCACAGATCCCCCCATAACAGTGTCCGTCATCCACAGATCCCCAGTAATAGTGCCATCCACAGACCACCATTAGTTCCAAACCCACAGCACACCTTTTGGTTAAAAATATTTTTTTTCTTATTTTCCTCCCCAAAAACCTAGGTGCGTCTTATGGGCCAGTGCGTCTTATAGGGCGAAAAATACGGTAGCTGTCAGGAGGTCATTTGTCACTTTTGGCAGTTTCTGTAGGGTGTACAGTGCGAGAACCAGATTCTAAGGGATCAAAGAGTGAGTTACAAAGAGATGGCAAATGAGGTTAGAGTAAACTAAGGATTTCAGAAATTTAGAGATTGAAGGGGAGATTAGAGACAGGTCTGTAGTTAGTTGTGCAAGATAGATCAAGAGATGCTTTTTCAGTAATTGGTCTATGACAGAATGTTTGAAAAAGGAGGGGAAGATGCCAGAAAAGAGAGACGATGACAATGAAAGAGTTAAAAAGCTATATAGATGCTTCTAGAAATGTCTATAAGGCCTCATGCACACGACCGTTTTTTTTTGTGGTCCGCAAAACGGATTTCCGTTGTTCCGTGATCTGTGACCGTTTTTTCTTCCATGGGTCTTCCTTGATTTTTGGAGGATCCACGGACATAAAAAGTGAAAAAAAAAACTAAGTCAAGTTTCCATTGAAAATGATAGGAAAAACGGACACGGATCACGGACACGGATCACGGACACGGATGACTATCTTGTGTGCATCCGTGATTTTTCACGGACCCATTGACTTGACTGGGTCCGTGAACCGTTGTCCGTGAAAAAAATAGGACAGGTCATATTTTTTTCACGGACTGGAAAAACGGATCACGGACGCGGAAGCCAAACGGTGCATTTTTCGATTTTTCCACGGACCCATTGAAAGTCAATGGGTCCGCAAAAAAAACGGAAAACGGAACAACGGCCGCGGATGCACACAACGGTCGCGTGCATGAGGCCTAAGGCCTCATGCACACGACAGTATTTTTTTGCGGTCCGCAAAACGGGCTTCCGTTGTTCCGTGATCCGTGTCCGTTTTTGCTTCCGTTGTGTTTCCGTGTTTCCGTTTTTTTTTGCGGACCGTCATAAAAGAAGGAATGGTGTTAAAAATAAAATTTTAATAGCTCCACCCAGGATACTGGTATAAATGAAGTTCACCTGAGTTTGGTTTTGTGGCCATTTTCTGGAGTCTTCACAGAGTACAGAGGTTATTTTGGCTGCTTGTCTTTGCTGTTTCACCATGGATGATGCATGTGAGGACGAGGTCTTAATGCATTGGCTTGTTTCTCGGCGATGGGGACCGCGCACTCCTTTGTTGCCTGAGGAACCTACTAGAAGGTGTAGATTTTGGGTCCATCCGATTGTTTCGCAACGTTACCGGAAAGGACACTTTCATACCCTCTACAAAGATCTGCGGCTGCATCCAGAGAAGTTTTTCTCCTTCTGCAGGATGTCAGTCAATACATTTGATCGCTTGCTGTCGTCTCTACGTACTGTCCTTTCTTTTATGGACACCAATATGAGGCGCAGCATTTCTCCTGTGGAAAGGCTCATCGTCACGTTGAGGTAAGCAATATTTAATTTGTCAAGCTTCAGCAGTAATGTGCAGTGCTTCTGTCTGGAGGAACATGTCTTTGAAAATGGCTGCTGTTCGACATGTGCTTCTGTTTGCTGAAGTAACCTTTCTTTGGCCCTAATGTTTTGTGCGAATTATTTGTTTGTTTTTGGATTGAATAACCGTTAGTCCCTGGCACATATTCAAATATTGAAGGTTGTCTATTCTTTGGTGCAAGTTTTCAAAATGGGTTAAGCTAACGTCCTCCAGACACTCCACTAATCCTCAGCACATTCCAGTATTTTGAGCCAAAATGGAGTTTGAGGTCAGTCAGGCAGCCAGGTTACAGCAGCCTGTATCCTGGCTGTGTGAGTGACGAAATATAAATTTTTAAACAAACTATTGTTGACTGCATCGGATTATTGGAGTGTGTTGAAGCTTTGGTACCCTCACTCAGGATCACTATCTGCGTGCATCACCCTGCTTGAAGCCTGTAGACTGGTCTGTACCCTATTTTGTGGGATTGTGGTGTTGGAAAAACCCTGTGTTTTACAAATATCGTCCTCATCATGCATAATGTTTCCCTATTTTTGAAGTCACCAATACCTTACAGCATTTCCAAGGTGCAAAAGACAGTAGTTGTAACTTTAAGATGCGGTCGTAATGCCCACACCCCATTAGCTAGTAGTGTTTTGCTCGAAGACCCCAATTTTTTTTTTTACATTTCGGATAAGTCCACAATGGACATAGGGTGTTTGCAATCATATCTTGTGTACAACATTATACGTCATACATGTATCTGATGTTCCCTTTGATTTGCTGTTGTCTGATTTTCGTTGTTTCCATTTTTCCACAGATTCCTTGCAACGGGGAACTCATTTGCATCCCTGCATTTTGAGTTCCTTTTGGGAACCTCGACGATCTCGCGAATTGTACAACACACTTGCCAGGTCATCTGGCAGCAACTCCGAGAGACGGTGATGCCGCAGCCCAAGGTGGACGATTGGCTTCGGATTGCTGAGGGCTTCCAAATTTCGGCGCAGTTTCCAAACTGCCTCGGGGCAATGGATGGCAAGCACATCCGTGTGACGAAGCCTCCTCACTCAGGGTCCCGATTCTTCAATTATAAACAGTATTTTTCGGTAGTGCTGATGGCTGTTGCTGACAGTAACTACCGGTTTATAATGGTTGATATCGGGGCCTATGGAAGTACTGCTGATGCTCGCATCTTTAGTTCTTCTAGAATGGGTGAGCGGCTTCGTGCCAACCAGCTTGCCCTGCCCGAGTCCAGAAGACTGCCCGGATCTGCTGGTCCACCGGCTCCATTTGTTATCGTGGCGGATGAAGGGTTTGCATTGACTCACCATGTTATGCGGCCCTTTCCAAAGCGTGGTTTGGATGTCAGGAGGCGTATTTACAACTACCGGTTGACTCGTGCCCGTCGGTATGTTGAGTGCGCTTTCGGGATACTCTCTAGCAAATGGAGGGTGTTTTTGTCATCCATACAGATGGATCCGGAGAATGCTACCCTGGTGATTCAAGCTTGTGTTGTTCTACACAACTTCACCAGGATTCACGAGGCTTCCTCTTCTGTTGACATGGAAGATCTTCCAACGTCATCAGATTTGGGTTTGGAAAGGACCCTGCATAGACGACCTGGGACTGCAGGCATTGCAGTTCGAGAACTCTATGCAGACTACTTTTTAAGCCCAGAGGGGTCCTTGCCATGGCAGAGGGACGCGATTCGTGGCAGTGTTTGATTTCTTCTGTGCTCGGTAGTTTTTTATTTGTTTTCTAGATAGCTTCTGTAATTTCAGACATAGTTGAGTGTAGGGACTCGCAAGACAATGAGGACCCTTGACGTGGGCTTGCGGGCTGAGGTTTTTACGAACTAAAAGTTATTAAATCGATTTTATCCAAATAAAGATGTTTTTTATTTTAAATATTAAAACATCATTAAAGGATTTGCTCTATGTTTCTAAAAACCTTCTAATACCTCTATAATTTGCTTTTTGACAGTGGGCCACACCATGTAAAATAAACTTTGTTTACTAATACAAGTATTGTTGGTGTCTTTTGGAAGTGTCTGATTAGATTTGAATGTTATAGTTTTCATATCAAGCTGTAATTTATCAATTCAATCACTCTCATATTCTACATGTATTCCATGTATATAATCATGATGTGTTTTTGGGGCACACAAACACTCAATAGTAAGTGTTGTTTGATTGCAAAATCACATATCCAATAGGATTTCAGTACAACCATTAGAATAAGATTATATTTCTCAAACAACCAAATCGAAATCCAAGGGAGGTTTGTGCATTTGTGCCTTCTACTCTCATCTATTCTTAGTTTCCATTGCTCCCCATACAAACTGATGTTGGGACGAACACCAATTCAAATGGTCTATCACAGTGATGGCTAACCTTGGCACTCCAGCTGTGTTAAAACTACAACTCCCAAGAGGCCCCCCTTGCTTCGCTGCTTTACAACCCCGCTACTACAAAATGGATCATGCTGGGTGTTGTAATTTTACCACAGCTGGAGTGCCAAGGTTTGCCTTCGCTGCCCTATATAATTTGTTTGGCTACTACACCATCCCAAGGTTAAGTTGTTTGTAAAGCCACATCACATATTTTTTTGGAGTTTAGTTTTCCGTCCCAATTGTTTATGTTTGTTAAAAAAAAACAAGACACATTGGGTTGGAGGTAATTTTTTAACTTCGGAAACACAAGGTCTCCAGAGAGATTAGACCAAATGTAGTATGGTCCTAAAAAGGCAATAAAACATTATTAAACACAATATAAACTTAAACATAAATCGAACTCTAAAGTTCAAATAAATCCCTGGTAAAGGGACCAGGCTGGAACGAACTACCTGACCTAGCCTGAGGCTGTTGCTGTGGGGCAGTGGCATAGGTGGCAGCCTGGGGATAAAAATGGGATGTCTGTTGGCTAGGTTCCTGTGCCACCTGGTAAGATGGGCCACGTACAGGTGGGCCATGGTGTGGGGGTTGTGGATGTCTTGGCATCAAAGCCTGGTGTGAGCGCGCTGCCAGAATGTTGCGCCTCACATTATATATTTCAGCCACAATGTCTTCCTCGTAGGGGGAGGAAAACAATTCTATCACCATCGCAAGCCCTGCGACACAAGGGCTCAATCTGTGGGCAGGGACGCCCCTTAGTAAAGGACCCAGGCCCCTCACCACTGCTTCTTCCGGTCCCTCACTCCTCCTCTTGGCCAGAAATTCAATGACTCTAGCGTCAATTTGCTCCCGAGTTTCTGGGACCGCGGAAGCCTGGGGGACACTACGACGCCGCCTTGGGTGAGGCTGCTGTGTCGTGTCCATTGTCCCCTGGGAAAGGGTTGGCGGCGCAACTGTTGGCGTCTCTGTCTCCTCCGCCTGTGTATGGGTGGGGCTACTTTCTGGCGAGAAAATAGCTGGTGTGTCGCTGCCACCCACATCCGATTCCTCAGGATCATCATCCAAGCTGTCTACTGTACTGTATGGAAACATTCAAAAGAAACATATATTAAATCTATGTATTCCCAAAATTGGGCTTTGACATTAGGTTAAAAACTTATTTAAATTAAAAAATTGGGCTCTAGTCGTAGTGTCTCCCAGTCCAAATTGGAAAAATGTGCAAAATCAGCGTGAGATGAGAATTTAACACATCCATCTAAACACAAATTCTCAGAGGATTCCTATTTGGAGCAGCAACACAATTTTACAAACAAACTCGAAGCTCAATGATAGTAGTTTGGGTATGTCCTGGCCGAAAACTGGTGGACACATTCGAGGAGCTAACCAAGTGCTGAAATTCAGTACATCTGCATTGGACGTGTTTGAACACAGTCACACTCGTTTATGTATATTAAAGTGGAAAAAATACAACTTCCTGAACATTTGTAATGCTTCATAAGACCATGGTTGAAGTTTATAATCAAATTGTGCAGCAGGAACGCAGTTGGTGCATCATTAATCTATGTATAATAGTACAAAGTATTGTGCCTTTTTATTATAATCTGTTTCCAAATAGATTTTCCCAAAGAAATAAAACTTGCAAATACTGTAAAATTAAATATACATTGCAACGCGGTCCTTTTTTCATTTGGATTTGAACAGAAACAAATTCATTTAGGTCCAAAAACAAAGGAATACAGAGACCAATTCCAAAATGGGAACACTATGCAGGCACCTAGTTTTGCTAAGGCCTTGGACAAACGTTATCATATTTGGAAGATATCCAATGTCAAGGTACACATTATCATATTGACGAAGTACAAACTCCGGTAAAAATATATGCCAATCAGCCATATGAATAGAAAATACGTGCAGTGCACAAGTGGCATCTCCCTTCTCATTTCCAGCACTGATAGTACTCTATCCCATCAAATATCTGTGACTACATTTAACATAAAGTGCCACACAGGAGGAAGAGAGACGGCAGAGGGCAGGGCAGGTGTGATGTGGTTGTGTTGACTCGTCAGACTGCTGAAGAGCGTGGGTGTTCGTTGGTGTGTTTATTTGGGTTTGCAAAAATTGGACCGACCCAGAGGTGAGAGATGATCAATAGTCAAACACCATAATAACCATACTTACGTCCTCAAATCCATCACTGGTTTCAGGAATTCCAACTGGGCCGTGTAAATATAGGGCCTTTTCCTGGCTCCACCCTCACCACTGCGTCCCCGATCATTTAGCTCCCGCCTAAACTGATCCCGACAGCTGTTCCAACGGGTCTTGGTCTGCTTTACTATTGGGATAATTTCAAAATTCCAGTTTAGAATTATAAAGGGTCCCAAAAACATTTAGAAAATTGATTAAAAGTAAAAATAGGAAGAAAATACACCACATGCTACAGTAGTGCCAGTGTAGCTATACTAATGAAATACATTCATGAAAGCATCGAAAATTTGTGCGAGCCATTGGTATGTAAATTTAGGCACAATATGCGTAAAGTACAAACAATTGTATGCTCAATTAAAACTCAAACAAGTGCCACCCACTAGCAGGTGCACATGCATAGTATCCATTACTACAGTTTACAGTATCCTAGCTAGGGCCAGGCATTTAAAATACACCCAATGGTAGTAGTATATGGTATTTAGTTTCCATTTTTTTACAAAATTCCAAATATAGACGTTTCTAAAGTAAAGAAGACAATTTAAAAATACAGTTTAGGATCAAGGAGCTAAGCGTTCCGCCGTAACATGGCCTAGCATCGTGTTGAGAACAGGAGTTCACACCATCATTGGTTGCTATGACGCCGTGCGCTTAGTCCCGCCACTGCAGTACCATTATACACTCGTATGATCTATACCAGTGTCTGACTGTACTTCATTGTCGACCCAAAGCACACCGCATCATAGCAATAAAAGAGGATGCCAGGCTGAGATACGGCAGAGCGCTCACCTCCGTGTTCCACGCTCGTAAGCAGTTGTTAAGACATCATGGAATTAATAGCAAGTTCAAAAGTGACAAGACTGGGGCCAGGACAGTGCAATAACATTGCTGGCACTTACCTAAATCTGCCCGGACTCTGGCATCGGCTTTTTGCCATTCCACCCGCCTCATGGAACGGGCCACCTTCTCCCACGAGACCTCCTTGCGGACCTTGTCATGGTACACATTCAGCCTGCTGTCCCAAAGCTCTGGCCTCTCCTGGACCAGAGTTATTAATTTTTCCACATTCCATTTTGGCATGATGAAAACAGTTTGCAAAATGATCCACCAAACACCACACAAGCAGTATCACCACAGGTCACCAGCAAACTGCTATGAGGTAACCTATGACCTGCAGCTTCCTTCCTGTATTGAAATTATTTTTTTTTTGTTTTATTTGGCACAAATCTGGCAGACAATTTTGCCATGTTAAAGATTAATAAAACGGACGCGGACGCAGATGACAAACGGTTGTGAAAAAAAAAAAAAGTATACATATTAGGTATCGCCACGTCCGTAACAAACAGCTCTATAAAAATATCACATGACCTAACCACTCAGATGAACACCGTAAAAAAAAAAAAAACTGTGTAAAAAAAAGCAATTTTTGTCACATTACATCACAAAAATTGCAACAGCAAGTGATCAAAAAGGCGTTTGCCCCCCAAAATAGTAACAATCAGACCATCACCTAATCCCGCAAAAAATTAGACCATACCTGAGAGAATCTGTCAAAAAATAAAAAAGCTATGGCTCTCAGACTATGAGACACTAAAATATGATAATTATTTTCTTCAAAACTGCTATTATTGTGCTAAAGTGAAAAAAATAAAAAAAGTATACATATTAGGTATTGGCACGTGCGTAACGATCTGCTCTATAAAAAAGTCACATAACCTAATCCCTCGGTTAAACGCTGTTAAAAAAAAAAAAAAACTGTGCCAAAACATCCATTTTTTTGTTACCTTGCCTCACAAAAAATGTAATATAGAGCATTAAAAAATCATATCTACCCCAAAATAGTACCAATAAAACTGGAACCTTATCCCGTATTTTCCAAAATGTGGTCACTTTTTTGAGTTTCTACTGTAGGGGTGCATCAGGGGGGCTTCAAATGGGACAGAGCATCTAAAAACCAGTTCAGCTAAATTTGCCTTCCAAAAACCATATGGCGTTCCTCTCCTTGTGCTGATGGCTGTTGCTGACAGTAACTACCGGTTTATAATGGTTGATATCGGGGCCTATGGAAGTACTGCTGATGCTCGCATCTTTAGTTCTTCTAGAATGGGTGAGCGGCTTCGTGCCAACCAGCTTGCCCTGCCCGAGTCCAGAAGACTGCCCGGATCTGCTGGTCCACCGGCTCCATTTGTTATCGTGGCGGATGAAGGGTTTGCATTGACTCACCATGTTATGCGGCCCTTTCCAAAGCGTGGTTTGGATGTCAGGAGGCGTATTTACAACTACCGGTTGACTCGTGCCCGTCGGTATGTTGAGTGCGCTTTCGGGATACTCTCTAGCAAATGGAGGGTGTTTTTGTCATCCATACAGATGGATCCGGAGAATGCTACCCTGGTGATTCAAGCTTGTGTTGTTCTACACAACTTCACCAGGATTCACGAGGCTTCCTCTTCTGTTGACATGGAAGATCTTCCAACGTCATCAGATTTGGGTTTGGAAAGGACCCTGCATAGACGACCTGGGACTGCAGGCATTGCAGTTCGAGAACTCTATGCAGACTACTTTTTAAGCCCAGAGGGGTCCTTGCCATGGCAGAGGGACGCGATTCGTGGCAGTGTTTGATTTCTTCTGTGCTCGGTAGTTTTTTATTTGTTTTCTAGATAGCTTCTGTAATTTCAGACATAGTTGAGTGTAGGGACTCGCAAGACAATGAGGACCCTTGACGTGGGCTTGCGGGCTGAGGTTTTTACGAACTAAAAGTTATTAAATCGATTTTATCCAAATAAAGATGTTTTTTATTTTAAATATTAAAACATCATTAAAGGATTTGCTCTATGTTTCTAAAAACCTTCTAATACCTCTATAATTTGCTTTTTGACAGTGGGCCACACCATGTAAAATAAACTTTGTTTACTAATACAAGTATTGTTGGTGTCTTTTGGAAGTGTCTGATTAGATTTGAATGTTATAGTTTTCATATCAAGCTGTAATTTATCAATTCAATCACTCTCATATTCTACATGTATTCCATGTATATAATCATGATGTGTTTTTGGGGCACACAAACACTCAATAGTAAGTGTTGTTTGATTGCAAAATCACATATCCAATAGGATTTCAGTACAACCATTAGAATAAGATTATATTTCTCAAACAACCAAATCGAAATCCAAGGGAGGTTTGTGCATTTGTGCCTTCTACTCTCATCTATTCTTAGTTTCCATTGCTCCCCATACAAACTGATGTTGGGACGAACACCAATTCAAATGGTCTATCACAGTGATGGCTAACCTTGGCACTCCAGCTGTGTTAAAACTACAACTCCCAAGAGGCCCCCCTTGCTTCGCTGCTTTACAACCCCGCTACTACAAAATGGATCATGCTGGGTGTTGTAATTTTACCACAGCTGGAGTGCCAAGGTTTGCCTTCGCTGCCCTATATAATTTGTTTGGCTACTACACCATCCCAAGGTTAAGTTGTTTGTAAAGCCACATCACATATTTTTTTGGAGTTTAGTTTTCCGTCCCAATTGTTTATGTTTGTTAAAAAAAAACAAGACACATTGGGTTGGAGGTAATTTTTTAACTTCGGAAACACAAGGTCTCCAGAGAGATTAGACCAAATGTAGTATGGTCCTAAAAAGGCAATAAAACATTATTAAACACAATATAAACTTAAACATAAATCGAACTCTAAAGTTCAAATAAATCCCTGGTAAAGGGACCAGGCTGGAACGAACTACCTGACCTAGCCTGAGGCTGTTGCTGTGGGGCAGTGGCATAGGTGGCAGCCTGGGGATAAAAATGGGATGTCTGTTGGCTAGGTTCCTGTGCCACCTGGTAAGATGGGCCACGTACAGGTGGGCCATGGTGTGGGGGTTGTGGATGTCTTGGCATCAAAGCCTGGTGTGAGCGCGCTGCCAGAATGTTGCGCCTCACATTATATATTTCAGCCACAATGTCTTCCTCGTAGGGGGAGGAAAACAATTCTATCACCATCGCAAGCCCTGCGACACAAGGGCTCAATCTGTGGGCAGGGACGCCCCTTAGTAAAGGACCCAGGCCCCTCACCACTGCTTCTTCCGGTCCCTCACTCCTCCTCTTGGCCAGAAATTCAATGACTCTAGCGTCAATTTGCTCCCGAGTTTCTGGGACCGCGGAAGCCTGGGGGACACTACGACGCCGCCTTGGGTGAGGCTGCTGTGTCGTGTCCATTGTCCCCTGGGAAAGGGTTGGCGGCGCAACTGTTGGCGTCTCTGTCTCCTCCGCCTGTGTATGGGTGGGGCTACTTTCTGGCGAGAAAATAGCTGGTGTGTCGCTGCCACCCACATCCGATTCCTCAGGATCATCATCCAAGCTGTCTACTGTACTGTATGGAAACATTCAAAAGAAACATATATTAAATCTATGTATTCCCAAAATTGGGCTTTGACATTAGGTTAAAAACTTATTTAAATTAAAAAATTGGGCTCTAGTCGTAGTGTCTCCCAGTCCAAATTGGAAAAATGTGCAAAATCAGCGTGAGATGAGAATTTAACACATCCATCTAAACACAAATTCTCAGAGGATTCCTATTTGGAGCAGCAACACAATTTTACAAACAAACTCGAAGCTCAATGATAGTAGTTTGGGTATGTCCTGGCCGAAAACTGGTGGACACATTCGAGGAGCTAACCAAGTGCTGAAATTCAGTACATCTGCATTGGACGTGTTTGAACACAGTCACACTCGTTTATGTATATTAAAGTGGAAAAAATACAACTTCCTGAACATTTGTAATGCTTCATAAGACCATGGTTGAAGTTTATAATCAAATTGTGCAGCAGGAACGCAGTTGGTGCATCATTAATCTATGTATAATAGTACAAAGTATTGTGCCTTTTTATTATAATCTGTTTCCAAATAGATTTTCCCAAAGAAATAAAACTTGCAAATACTGTAAAATTAAATATACATTGCAACGCGGTCCTTTTTTCATTTGGATTTGAACAGAAACAAATTCATTTAGGTCCAAAAACAAAGGAATACAGAGACCAATTCCAAAATGGGAACACTATGCAGGCACCTAGTTTTGCTAAGGCCTTGGACAAACGTTATCATATTTGGAAGATATCCAATGTCAAGGTACACATTATCATATTGACGAAGTACAAACTCCGGTAAAAATATATGCCAATCAGCCATATGAATAGAAAATACGTGCAGTGCACAAGTGGCATCTCCCTTCTCATTTCCAGCACTGATAGTACTCTATCCCATCAAATATCTGTGACTACATTTAACATAAAGTGCCACACAGGAGGAAGAGAGACGGCAGAGGGCAGGGCAGGTGTGATGTGGTTGTGTTGACTCGTCAGACTGCTGAAGACCGTGGGTGTTCGTTGGTGTGTTTATTTGGGTTTGCAAAAATTGGACCGACCCAGAGGTGAGAGATGATCAATAGTCAAACACCATAATAACCATACTTACGTCCTCAAATCCATCACTGGTTTCAGGAATTCCAACTGGGCCGTGTAAATATAGGGCCTTTTCCTGGCTCCACCCTCACCACTGCGTCCCCGATCATTTAGCTCCCGCCTAAACTGATCCCGACAGCTGTTCCAACGGGTCTTGGTCTGCTTTACTATTGGGATAATTTCAAAATTCCAGTTTAGAATTATAAAGGGTCCCAAAAACATTTAGAAAATTGATTAAAAGTAAAAATAGGAAGAAAATACACCACATGCTACAGTAGTGCCAGTGTAGCTATACTAATGAAATACATTCATGAAAGCATCGAAAATTTGTGCGAGCCATTGGTATGTAAATTTAGGCACAATATGCGTAAAGTACAAACAATTGTATGCTCAATTAAAACTCAAACAAGTGCCACCCACTAGCAGGTGCACATGCATAGTATCCATTACTACAGTTTACAGTATCCTAGCTAGGGCCAGGCATTTAAAATACACCCAATGGTAGTAGTATATGGTATTTAGTTTCCATTTTTTTACAAAATTCCAAATATAGACGTTTCTAAAGTAAAGAAGACAATTTAAAAATACAGTTTAGGATCAAGGAGCTAAGCGTTCCGCCGTAACATGGCCTAGCATCGTGTTGAGAACAGGAGTTCACACCATCATTGGTTGCTATGACGCCGTGCGCTTAGTCCCGCCACTGCAGTACCATTATACACTCGTATGATCTATACCAGTGTCTGACTGTACTTCATTGTCGACCCAAAGCACACCGCATCATAGCAATAAAAGAGGATGCCAGGCTGAGATACGGCAGAGCGCTCACCTCCGTGTTCCACGCTCGTAAGCAGTTGTTAAGACATCATGGAATTAATAGCAAGTTCAAAAGTGACAAGACTGGGGCCAGGACAGTGCAATAACATTGCTGGCACTTACCTAAATCTGCCCGGACTCTGGCATCGGCTTTTTGCCATTCCACCCGCCTCATGGAACGGGCCACCTTCTCCCACGAGACCTCCTTGCGGACCTTGTCATGGTACACATTCAGCCTGCTGTCCCAAAGCTCTGGCCTCTCCTGGACCAGAGTTATTAATTTTTCCACATTCCATTTTGGCATGATGAAAACAGTTTGCAAAATGATCCACCAAACACCACACAAGCAGTATCACCACAGGTCACCAGCAAACTGCTATGAGGTAACCTATGACCTGCAGCTTCCTTCCTGTATTGAAATTATTTTTTTTTTGTTTTATTTGGCACAAATCTGGCAGACAATTTTGCCATGTTAAAGATTAATAAAACGGACGCGGACGCAGATGACAAACGGTTGTGAAAAAAAAAAAAAAGTATACATATTAGGTATCGCCACGTCCGTAACAAACAGCTCTATAAAAATATCACATGACCTAACCACTCAGATGAACACCGTAAAAAAAAAAAAACTGTGTAAAAAAAAGCAATTTTTGTCACATTACATCACAAAAATTGCAACAGCAAGTGATCAAAAAGGCGTTTGCCCCCCAAAATAGTAACAATCAGACCATCACCTAATCCCGCAAAAAATTAGACCATACCTGAGAGAATCTGTCAAAAAATAAAAAAGCTATGGCTCTCAGACTATGAGACACTAAAATATGATAATTATTTTCTTCAAAACTGCTATTATTGTGCTAAAGTGAAAAAAATAAAAAAAAGTATACATATTAGGTATTGGCACGTGCGTAACGATCTGCTCTATAAAAAAGTCACATAACCTAATCCCTCGGTTAAACGCTGTTAAAAAAAAAAAAAAACTGTGCCAAAACATCCATTTTTTTGTTACCTTGCCTCACAAAAAATGTAATATAGAGCATTAAAAAATCATATCTACCCCAAAATAGTACCAATAAAACTGGAACCTTATCCCGTATTTTCCAAAATGTGGTCACTTTTTTGAGTTTCTACTGTAGGGGTGCATCAGGGGGGCTTCAAATGGGACAGAGCATCTAAAAACCAGTTCAGCTAAATTTGCCTTCCAAAAACCATATGGCGTTCCTCTCCTTGTGCTGATGGCTGTTGCTGACAGTAACTACCGGTTTATAATGGTTGATATCGGGGCCTATGGAAGTACTGCTGATGCTCGCATCTTTAGTTCTTCTAGAATGGGTGAGCGGCTTCGTGCCAACCAGCTTGCCCTGCCCGAGTCCAGAAGACTGCCCGGATCTGCTGGTCCACCGGCTCCATTTGTTATCGTGGCGGATGAAGGGTTTGCATTGACTCACCATGTTATGCGGCCCTTTCCAAAGCGTGGTTTGGATGTCAGGAGGCGTATTTACAACTACCGGTTGACTCGTGCCCGTCGGTATGTTGAGTGCGCTTTCGGGATACTCTCTAGCAAATGGAGGGTGTTTTTGTCATCCATACAGATGGATCCGGAGAATGCTACCCTGGTGATTCAAGCTTGTGTTGTTCTACACAACTTCACCAGGATTCACGAGGCTTCCTCTTCTGTTGACATGGAAGATCTTCCAACGTCATCAGATTTGGGTTTGGAAAGGACCCTGCATAGACGACCTGGGACTGCAGGCATTGCAGTTCGAGAACTCTATGCAGACTACTTTTTAAGCCCAGAGGGGTCCTTGCCATGGCAGAGGGACGCGATTCGTGGCAGTGTTTGATTTCTTCTGTGCTCGGTAGTTTTTTATTTGTTTTCTAGATAGCTTCTGTAATTTCAGACATAGTTGAGTGTAGGGACTCGCAAGACAATGAGGACCCTTGACGTGGGCTTGCGGGCTGAGGTTTTTACGAACTAAAAGTTATTAAATCGATTTTATCCAAATAAAGATGTTTTTTATTTTAAATATTAAAACATCATTAAAGGATTTGCTCTATGTTTCTAAAAACCTTCTAATACCTCTATAATTTGCTTTTTGACAGTGGGCCACACCATGTAAAATAAACTTTGTTTACTAATACAAGTATTGTTGGTGTCTTTTGGAAGTGTCTGATTAGATTTGAATGTTATAGTTTTCATATCAAGCTGTAATTTATCAATTCAATCACTCTCATATTCTACATGTATTCCATGTATATAATCATGATGTGTTTTTGGGGCACACAAACACTCAATAGTAAGTGTTGTTTGATTGCAAAATCACATATCCAATAGGATTTCAGTACAACCATTAGAATAAGATTATATTTCTCAAACAACCAAATCGAAATCCAAGGGAGGTTTGTGCATTTGTGCCTTCTACTCTCATCTATTCTTAGTTTCCATTGCTCCCCATACAAACTGATGTTGGGACGAACACCAATTCAAATGGTCTATCACAGTGATGGCTAACCTTGGCACTCCAGCTGTGTTAAAACTACAACTCCCAAGAGGCCCCCCTTGCTTCGCTGCTTTACAACCCCGCTACTACAAAATGGATCATGCTGGGTGTTGTAATTTTACCACAGCTGGAGTGCCAAGGTTTGCCTTCGCTGCCCTATATAATTTGTTTGGCTACTACACCATCCCAAGGTTAAGTTGTTTGTAAAGCCACATCACATATTTTTTTGGAGTTTAGTTTTCCGTCCCAATTGTTTATGTTTGTTAAAAAAAAACAAGACACATTGGGTTGGAGGTAATTTTTTAACTTCGGAAACACAAGGTCTCCAGAGAGATTAGACCAAATGTAGTATGGTCCTAAAAAGGCAATAAAACATTATTAAACACAATATAAACTTAAACATAAATCGAACTCTAAAGTTCAAATAAATCCCTGGTAAAGGGACCAGGCTGGAACGAACTACCTGACCTAGCCTGAGGCTGTTGCTGTGGGGCAGTGGCATAGGTGGCAGCCTGGGGATAAAAATGGGATGTCTGTTGGCTAGGTTCCTGTGCCACCTGGTAAGATGGGCCACGTACAGGTGGGCCATGGTGTGGGGGTTGTGGATGTCTTGGCATCAAAGCCTGGTGTGAGCGCGCTGCCAGAATGTTGCGCCTCACATTATATATTTCAGCCACAATGTCTTCCTCGTAGGGGGAGGAAAACAATTCTATCACCATCGCAAGCCCTGCGACACAAGGGCTTAATCTGTGGGCAGGGACGCCCCTTAGTAAAGGACCCAGGCCCCTCACCACTGCTTCTTCCGGTCCCTCACTCCTCCTCTTGGCCAGAAATTCAATGACTCTAGCGTCAATTTGCTCCCGAGTTTCTGGGACCGCGGAAGCCTGGGGGACACTACGACGCCGCCTTGGGTGAGGCTGCTGTGTCGTGTCCATTGTCCCCTGGGAAAGGGTTGGCGGCGCAACTGTTGGCGTCTCTGTCTCCTCCGCCTGTGTATGGGTGGGGCTACTTTCTGGCGAGAAAATAGCTGGTGTGTCGCTGCCACCCACATCCGATTCCTCAGGATCATCATCCAAGCTGTCTACTGTACTGTATGGAAACATTCAAAAGAAACATATATTAAATCTATGTATTCCCAAAATTGGGCTTTGACATTAGGTTAAAAACTTATTTAAATTAAAAAATTGGGCTCTAGTCGTAGTGTCTCCCAGTCCAAATTGGAAAAATGTGCAAAATCAGCGTGAGATGAGAATTTAACACATCCATCTAAACACAAATTCTCAGAGGATTCCTATTTGGAGCAGCAACACAATTTTACAAACAAACTCGAAGCTCAATGATAGTAGTTTGGGTATGTCCTGGCCGAAAACTGGTGGACACATTCGAGGAGCTAACCAAGTGCTGAAATTCAGTACATCTGCATTGGACGTGTTTGAACACAGTCACACTCGTTTATGTATATTAAAGTGGAAAAAATACAACTTCCTGAACATTTGTAATGCTTCATAAGACCATGGTTGAAGTTTATAATCAAATTGTGCAGCAGGAACGCAGTTGGTGCATCATTAATCTATGTATAATAGTACAAAGTATTGTGCCTTTTTATTATAATCTGTTTCCAAATAGATTTTCCCAAAGAAATAAAACTTGCAAATACTGTAAAATGAAATATACATTGCAACGCGGTCCTTTTTTCATTTGGATTTGAACAGAAACAAATTCATTTAGGTCCAAAAACAAAGGAATACAGAGACCAATTCCAAAATGGGAACACTATGCAGGCACCTAGTTTTGCTAAGGCCTTGGACAAACGTTATCATATTTGGAAGATATCCAATGTCAAGGTACACATTATCATATTGACGAAGTACAAACTCCGGTAAAAATATATGCCAATCAGCCATATGAATAGAAAATACGTGCAGTGCACAAGTGGCATCTCCCTTCTCATTTCCAGCACTGATAGTACTCTATCCCATCAAATATCTGTGACTACATTTAACATAAAGTGCCACACAGGAGGAAGAGAGACGGCAGAGGGCAGGGCAGGTGTGATGTGGTTGTGTTGACTCGTCAGACTGCTGAAGAGCGTGGGTGTTCGTTGGTGTGTTTATTTGGGTTTGCAAAAATTGGACCGACCCAGAGGTGAGAGATGATCAATAGTCAAACACCATAATAACCATACTTACGTCCTCAAATCCATCACTGGTTTCAGGAATTCCAACTGGGCCGTGTAAATATAGGGCCTTTTCCTGGCTCCACCCTCACCACTGCGTCCCCGATCATTTAGCTCCCGCCTAAACTGATCCCGACAGCTGTTCCAACGGGTCTTGGTCTGCTTTACTATTGGGATAATTTCAAAATTCCAGTTTAGAATTATAAAGGGTCCCAAAAACATTTAGAAAATTGATTAAAAGTAAAAATAGGAAGAAAATACACCACATGCTACAGTAGTGCCAGTGTAGCTATACTAATGAAATACATTCATGAAAGCATCGAAAATTTGTGCGAGCCATTGGTATGTAAATTTAGGCACAATATGTGTAAAGTACAAACAATTGTATGCTCAATTAAAACTCAAACAAGTGCCACCCACTAGCAGGTGCACATGCATAGTATCCATTACTACAGTTTACAGTATCCTAGCTAGGGCCAGGCATTTAAAATACACCCAATGGTAGTAGTATATGGTATTTAGTTTCCATTTTTTTACAAAATTCCAAATATAGACGTTTCTAAAGTAAAGAAGACAATTTAAAAATACAGTTTAGGATCAAGGAGCTAAGCGTTCCGCCGTAACATGGCCTAGCATCGTGTTGAGAACAGGAGTTCACACCATCATTGGTTGCTATGACGCCGTGCGCTTAGTCCCGCCACTGCAGTACCATTATACACTCGTATGATCTATACCAGTGTCTGACTGTACTTCATTGTCGACCCAAAGCACACCGCATCATAGCAATAAAAGAGGATGCCAGGCTGAGATACGGCAGAGCGCTCACCTCCGTGTTCCACGCTCGTAAGCAGTTGTTAAGACATCATGGAATTAATAGCAAGTTCAAAAGTGACAAGACTGGGGCCAGGACAGTGCAATAACATTGCTGGCACTTACCTAAATCTGCCCGGACTCTGGCATCGGCTTTTTGCCATTCCACCCGCCTCATGGAACGGGCCACCTTCTCCCACGAGACCTCCTTGCGGACCTTGTCATGGTACACATTCAGCCTGCTGTCCCAAAGCTCTGGCCTCTCCTGGACCAGAGTTATTAATTTTTCCACATTCCATTTTGGCATGATGAAAACAGTTTGCAAAATGATCCACCAAACACCACACAAGCAGTATCACCACAGGTCACCAGCAAACTGCTATGAGGTAACCTATGACCTGCAGCTTCCTTCCTGTATTGAAATTATTTTTTTTTTGTTTTATTTGGCACAAATCTGGCAGACAATTTTGCCATGTTAAAGATTAATAAAACGGACGCGGACGCGGATGACAAACGGTTGTGCATCCGTGCTTTTCGCGGACCTATTGATTTGAATGGGTCCGCGAACCGTTGTCCGTGAAAAAAATAGGACAGGTCATATTTTTTTGACGGACTGCAAACACGGATCACGGACGCGGATGACAAACGGTGCAATATCCGAGTTTTCAACGGACCCATTGAAAGTCAATGGGTCCGCAGAAAAACACGGAAAACGGAACAACGGACACGGAGCCAAACAACGGTCGTGTGCATGAGGCCTAAGTCATATGGATTTATATAGCAAAGCAAGGGATAAACTATTAAAATTTGAAACAATATGAGAAACAAAGGTTCATATACCAATGCATGCCAATGTAGTCACTTCTCAATTTCCAATAACTCTACTCTAATTTTATAATATTACTAGCAGAAGGACCCGGCTTTGCACGGGTATATTTCATCTATTTTATTTCATGTTTGTGTGTGTCGTTAAAATATATCAACTGTATCCACTATAACAGAAACATCTACAGTACCCCTCCCCCTTAATAGTGACCTCCACAGCCCCCCACCCTTTAACACTACCCCCCTACAGTACCCTGTCTCCTTAAAATGGGACCTCCACAGCAGCCCACCCCCTTAACTTTGACCTTCATAGCAGCCTGCCCCTATAACAGTAAGTTCGACAGCATCCCACCCCCTTGACAGTGACCTCCACAGGGGCCCGCCCCCTTAACAGTGACCTCTACAGCACCCGCCCCTTAACAATGACCATAGGTTACAGTCCCCTTAACTGACATCCACTATTCCCATCGCGCTTAACAGAGATCTCCTCAGCGACTGACCCTTTAACAGTGGTCTCACAGTACCCTGCTGCCCCTTTAATAGTGGCCTCCACAGTCCCCTCCTGCCTTAACAGTAACATCTACAGTGCCCTCCCCTTAAACAGTGACCTCCACAGAGGCCACCCCTTTATTAGTGACCTCCACAGTACCCTGTCTCGTTAACAGTGATTTCCACAGCACCCCGCCCCTTAACACTGACCTCAATAGTGGACCGTCCTCTTAACCGTAACCTCCACCGTTCCCTGTCCCCTTAACAGAGACCTCCACAGCATCCCACCCTCTTAACAGTGACCTCCACTGCGGACCACCCCTTTTACAGTGACCACCACAGCAGCTGACTATTTATTAGTGACCTCCACAGTACCCCATCTCCTTAAAAGTGATTTCCACAACACCTCGCCCCCTTAACAGTGGCCTCTACAGCAATCTTCCCCTTAACACTGACCTCCATAGCGGACCGTCCCCTTAACTGTGACCTCCACAGCAGCCTGCCCCTAGGGTGGCCAGAGGTCTGGTTTTAGGCCGGAAAATCCAACTTTCAGACTCCCTGTCCTCCGTCTGGCGCAGGGCCTGGATGGGCACAGGGATGTCCCTTTGAACAGCTCACTCTCAGAGAGCAGTGAGCGTGAGCTGCAGGGAGAAAGTCACCCAAGTTGATTTGTACCTTCATTCTTTCAATCCCCGTCAGCTGTGGAGTGGGCATGGCCTAACTGGGTCACTGGCTTACCTGGACCTAGGGGCGTCTTTCGAGGGTGGCCTAAATGGCCACCCTACCTGCCCCCTTAACTGTGACCTCCACAGCACTCTGCTCCCTTAACAGTGTCATCCACAGCGCCCTGCCCCTTTAAAGCTGACCTACAGCAGTGAAGAAAAATGGCTGGGTTGTTATGGAAACCTGGTGTATATGGAGACTAATGACCTGTGAGTTTTTATTGGCTTATAAGGGTCATGTGACCGTGTGTATGGCATTTGGGATATGAAGAGAAAGACCTGCAGGCTTCTATTGGCTAATGTAGGTCATGTGATGTGCCATATTTGAATTTTTTTTGGGAATATCTCAGGAACGGTACGTCCTAGAGAGCTGAGACCCGGTCTAAAACCTTCCCGGACACCTGATGTAGCTGTGTGCCAAATTTCGGAATTGCAAATGCGACGGTGCGGATTCCATTAGAGGACATACAGTCAGGTCCATAAATATTGGGACATCGACACAATTGTAACATTTTTGGCTCTATACACCACCACAATGGATTTGAAATGAAACAAACAAGATGTGCTTCAACTGCAGACTGTCAGCTTTAATTTGAGGGTAGTTACATCCAAATCAGGTAAACGCTGTAGGAATTACAACAGTTTGCATATGTGCCTCCCTCTTGTTAACCCCTTCCCGACCTTTGACGTACTGTTACGTCATGTGAACCACTGAGTTCCCGCAATTTGACGTAATAGTGCGTCATAGTGATCGCACGGGCACCGGAGCGGTGCGCGCGCGATCACTGCAGGGGCCCGGCAGTCCGTGGTAGCCGGGCCCCTGCTGTATCCGCCAGCATCGCTGTAAAAGCCGATGCCGGCGGATTAACCCCTTCTATGCCGCGGTCCACGCTGACCGCGACATAGAAGAGGTTTGTGTCAGGTGAGGGAGAGCATCGAGTCCCCGCGCTGCTGTGGCGGGGACCTGATGCGACACAAGGCAGCCCGATGCCGTGCAGAGGCTGCCCAATGCCTTGCACGGCATCGGGAACTGCCTTCTACGGGAGCCGAGGAGATCCAGCCTCAGGCTGGGTCTCCTAGGCAACCTGTTAGTGTATGACTCAGTGTCATACAGTAACAGGCAATGCATTACAATACAAATGTATTGTAATGCAATGCAGAGGGGATCAGACCCCCAAAAGTGAATGTCATAAATAAAGTAAAGCAAAAAAAAATCTGTTTTTAATAAAATTAATAAAGTAATAAAATTAATAAAGTATAAAAGAAAAAAAACGCCCCTTTCCACTTATTTTATAATAAAAAATGAAGAAAAAAAAACACCACACATATTAGGTATTGCCGCGTCCGTAATGACCGGCTCTATAAATATATCACATGATCCACCCTGTCCGATAAACACCATAAAAAAATAAAAACAGTGTAAAAAAAAAAAACATTTTTGTCAGCTTACATCACAAAAAGTGCAATACCAAGCGATCAAAAAGGCGTATGCCCCCAAAATGGTATCAATAAAACCGTCACCTCATCCCACAAAAAATGAGCCTCTACATAAGACAATCGCCCAAAAAATTAAAAAAAACTATAGCTCTCAGAACATGGAGACACTAAAACATCATTTTTTTGTGTCAAAACTGCTATTATTGTGCTAAAGTGAAAAAAAAAAAAAAGTATACATATTAGGTATCGCCACGTCCGTAACAAACAGCTCTATAAAAATATCACATGACCTAACCACTCAGATGAACACCGTAAAAAAAAAAAAAACTGTGTAAAAAAAAGCAATTTTTGTCACATTACATCACAAAAATTGCAACAGCAAGTGATCAAAAAGGCGTTTGCCCCCCAAAATAGTAACAATCAGACCATCACCTAATCCCGCAAAAAATTAGACCATACCTGAGAGAATCTGTCAAAAAATAAAAAAGCTATGGCTCTCAGACTATGAGACACTAAAATATGATAATTATTTTCTTCAAAACTGCTATTATTGTGCTAAAGTGAAAAAAATAAAAAAAGTATACATATTAGGTATTGGCACGTGCGTAACGATCTGCTCTATAAAAAAGTCACATAACCTAATCCCTCGGTTAAACGCTGTTAAAAAAAAAAAAAACTGTGCCAAAACATCCATTTTTTTGTTACCTTGCCTCACAAAAAATGTAATATAGAGCATTAAAAAATCATATCTACCCCAAAATAGTACCAATAAAACTGGAACCTTATCCCGTATTTTCCAAAATGTGGTCACTTTTTTGAGTTTCTACTGTAGGGGTGCATCAGGGGGGCTTCAAATGGGACAGAGCATCTAAAAACCAGTTCAGCTAAATTTGCCTTCCAAAAACCATATGGCGTTCCTCTCCTTCTGCGCCTTGCCGTGTGCCCGTACAGCAGTTTACAATCACATGTGGGGTGTTTCTGTAAACCGCTGAATCAGGGTAATAAACATTGAGTTTTATTTGGCTGTTAACCGTTGCTTTACTACTGGAAAAAATTGATTAAAATGTAAAATCTGCCAAAAAAAGTGAAATTCTGAAATTTCATCTCCATTTTCCATCAATTCTTGTGGAACACCTAAAGGGTTAAGAAAGTTTGTAAAATCACTTTTGTATACCTTGAGGGGTGTAGTTTCTAAAATGGGGTCATTTTTGGGTGATTTCTATTATGTAAGCCTCACAAAGTGACTTCAGACCTGAATTGGTCCTTAAAAAGTGTGTTTTGGAAATTTTCCGAAAAATTTCAAAATTTGCTTCCATACTTCTAAGCCTTCTAACGTCCCCAAAAAAATAAAATTTTATTTTCAAAATGATCCAAACATGAAGTAGACATATGGGGAATGTAAAGTAATTACTATTTTTGAAGGTATTACTATCTATTATAAAAGTAGAGAAATAAAAATTTTGGAAATTTGCAAATTTTTCGAAATTTTTGGTAAATTTGGTATTTTTTTATGAATAAAAATGTTTTTTTTAACTTATTTTTACGACTGTCATGAAGTCCAATATGTGACGAGAAAACAATCTCAGAATGGCCTGTATAAGTAAAAGCGTTTTAAAGTTATCACCACATAAAGTGACACATGTCAGATTTGCAAAAAATGGCCTGGGCAGGAAGGTGGAAACAGGCCCGGGGTTGAAGGGGTTAAGGAACCAAAAGTAATGGATAAATGGACAGAATAATAATCATAAATCAAACTTTCACTTTTTAATACTTAGTTGCAAATCCTTTGCAGTCAATTACATCCTGAAATCTGGAATGCATAGACATCACCAGATGCTGGGTTTCATCCCTGGTGATGCTCTGCCAGGCCTCTACTGCAACTGTCTTCAGTTCCTGCTTGTTCTTGGGGCATTTTTCCTTCAGTTTTGTCTTCAGCAAGTGAAATGCATGCTCAATCGTATTCAGGTCAGGTGATTGACTTGGCCATTGCATAACATTCCACTTCTTTCCCTTAAAAAACTCTTTGGTTGCTTTTGCAGTATGCTTTGGGTCATTGTCCATCTGCACTGTGAAGCGCCATCCAATGAGTTTTGAAGCATTTGGCTGAAAATTAGCAGATAATATTGCCCGAAACACTTCAGAATTCATTCTGCTGCTTTTGTCAGCAGTCACATCATCAATAAATACAAGAGAACCAGTTCCATTGGCAGCCATACATGCCCACGCCATGACACTACCACCACCATGCTTCACTGATAAGGTGGTATGCTTAGGATCATGAGCAGTTCCTTTCCTTCTCCATACTCTTCTCTTCCCATCACTCTGGTACAAGTTTATCTTGGTTTCATCTGTCCATAGGATGTTGTTCCAGAACTGTGAAGGCTTTTATAGATGTTGTTTGGCAAACTCTAATCTGGCCTTCCTGTTTTTGAGGCTCACCAATGGTTTACATCTTGTGGTGAACCCTCTGTATTCACTCTGGTGACGTCTTCTCTTGATTGTTGACTTTCACACACATACACCTACCTCCTGGAGAGTGTTCTTGATCTGGCCAACTGTTGTGAAGGGTATTTTCTTCACCAGGAAAATAATTCTTCGGTCATCCACCTCAGTTGTTTTCTGTGGTCTTCCGGGTCTTTTGGTGTTGCTGAGCTCACCGATGCGTTCCTTCTTTTTAAGAATGTTCCAAACAGCTGTTTTGGCCACGCCTAATGTTTTTGCTATCTCTCTGATGGGTTTGTTTTGTTTTTTCAGCCTAATGATGGCTTGCTTCACTGATAGTGACAGCTCTTTGGATCTCATCTTGAGAGTTGACAGCAACAGATTCCAAATGCAAATAGCACACTTGAAATGAACTCTGGACCTTTTATCTGCTCATTGTAATTGGGATAATGAGGGAATAACATACACCTGGCCATGGAACAGCTGAGAAGCCAATTGTCCCATTACTTTTGGTTCCTTAACAAGTGGGAGGCACATATGCAAACTGTTGTAATTCCTACACCGTTCACCTGATTTGGATGTAAATACCCTCACATTAAAGCTGACAGTCTACAGTTAAAGCACATCTTGTTTGTTTCATTTCAAATCCATTGTGGTGGTGTAAAGAGCCAAAAATGTTACAATTGTGTCAATGTCCCAATATTTATGGACCTGAAATGTACATACACACAGCTTTATATATTAGATATTATAAAGGGAGACCATAACTCAACAGAAACTGCATTATCCACTGTTACATGAAAAGTTCTGCCCTCTGCAATATACAGGGCATTTTCATATAAGCTAGCACCTCTACAGAGTCCAGAAAATAACCTGTTTAATGTATAACATTCTTCAGGCTATTCTCAAATAAGTCCTTCTACTTTGCACAGTTTTTGTGTAACTACATATATGTAGTAGAGTACAGCGTTCAGTATTTATTTTGTGGTTTTCATTTAGCTCTTACAACTATCAATACGTCCGGTTGCTGCAGTCGTTCTCTCTCTCTCAAAAGATCTGGGCAGCTGATCTGTCGTTTGAGCTTCAAATTCATATCATAAAATGCTAAGAGTGTACAGGTGCCAGGTAGTTACCAATAATTGACACTTATGTGACGGTCCCTTGAAAGTCACATGACATCTTTATTCTATCAATTTGATTTCTTACGCATTCAAAACTTTTCAGATGTAAAAGAGAAAGAGTCAAATCTAAAAATAACGCCAAGGAACATACAACGCTACTACACAGTGTGGACATATGGTTCCACTTTATATAACATGTCGTTCCCACTATCTTCCTGCCCAATTGTTATGGGCATACATAGGTTCTCTGAATGAGATCTTAGAGCAGGGATCAGCAACCTCCGGGCACTCCAGCTGTTCTGAAACTACAACTCCCAGAATCCTCCTTCCACTTTTGTGGATCTTACAAGAGCAGCTGAGTAAGTTTGCATGCTGGGAGTTGTAGTTTCCTAAGCAGCTGGAGTGCCGAAGGTTGCTGATCCCCGTCTTAGAGGTTAAATGTCTGTGATCAGAGTTGTCTCTGATCACGGACACTGCAGGCGCAGGTCTGCTACAGTATACGGCGGACGTCACCAAAGAGTACATAAATAAGTTTATTTTTTTTGCAGATTTGCACCAGTTTATATACACTTAATTGTGATAATTACTGTCATAACAATAATAATTTAAAAAAACTTTAAAAAATATTATTATAGGTGTTTTAGACATTTTTCCTACAATGTCTGAGGTGCACTTTTACCAGTATGTTATTATTCATGGCTGGTTTACAATGACACCTGTGAATAGAAATGAGCAATTACATTCTCACTGCGCACGCAAGATACTATTTACATCTGTAGTTCTAGTTTACATAAAACATGCAATAACTGATTATAATTAGCCTATATAAACAATTTCCAACAGGTACATTAATTTTATGGCACTTGTGATGCTTTGTTTCTCAGATTTTATTCCGTTCCAGAGAAAACAATTTAGTTCAGTAAACAAAAATCATAAGCGCAATGCATAAAGCACGACGCTGCGTATGTCTTTTATTCCCCTCTGTACACAGGGCCGGCAGGTGGACTGGTTTCACATCCCTCTGTTCCCAATCGTTTATTAGGATTAGGCATAAAAATAACACCGTGGCACCAGGCTAAAAATCCACACCAAAATGCACAATGTTACATGTGGATTTTGGTGCGGAAATAGCCATAAACCTTTTTTTAATAAGAGTACTGCATCTATTATCCGTTTTATTTTTTGATACGTAGACACTGCTACAGGAAGAGACAGTTACTCATAAGTTACAAGTTCCTTCCATGGAGACTACAGACATCTTTGTTGAGATAAATTGATGAATTTAGGAAAAAGCGATTTGAACAGCAGCAATCTGGTAATCAGATGAGGTCATCTGTCATAGTGATGACACTTCTGCTTCTTCTTACAGGCAGGAATCACATTTTGTTGAATGTCGTCCACTGTGGGAATGAAAGTGTCACCGCCGCTATAATTTTCATCAGCAGCACGCGGTATTTGGGCATTAGTATTTCAGATGATGAGGTGACAAACCATTGGTGTCATACCTTCAAAACGGTTTTTCTTCTTTTGCAAGATTCACAGTCCAGTAGTGCATAGTTCACTCAAGGAAATGCTATTTTATAAGGACCTTTCACTTTTTGTCTAGTGCTATTAAAAATGAGACCCCATAGTCGCACGATCTGACAGATTTATCACAGGGGTGCACACAGTGTGATCAAGGGCGTAGCTTAAGGCTCATGGGCCCTGGAGCAAGAGTTCAGCTTGGGTCCCCCTTTCTCAGTGCTTTCAGGGAAACACATAGCCTTCGTGCCACCTGAGGCAAAAATTGAAACGGCACCCCCCCCCCCCCCCCAATCCAAATTCTTGACCTAACCCCTTCCCTTCAGCCAGAGGTGTAACTTGACCAGCATGTACTTTCAATAATACCAGTGTCCTCTTATGTGGCACAAGGGTCTTTGGGCCCCCGCAGGCTCCTGGGCCCAGTAGCAACTGCTACCGCTGCACCCCCTATAGCTACGCCCCTGAGTGTGATAGATTAGGTGCATCCAGCTAGAAGTTAGAAATATTTCTTTTTTCTGTTATCAGTTTTATGTAGACACAGGTACAGGAAGAGACAGTTACTCATAAATAACAGTACTTTCACACTTGCGGCAGAGGATTCAGGCAGGCAGTTCCGTCGCCGGAACTGCCTGCCGGATCCGGCAATCCGGACGCAAACGGATGGCATTTGTCAGACGGACCTGGATCCGTCTGACAAATGCATTGAAATACCAGATCCGTCTCTCTGGTGTCATCCGGAAAACGGATCCGGTATAAATTTTTTTTGCATTTTTAAAGGTCTGCGCATGCACAAACCGGAAGAACGGATTCGTCAATGCGGCAATTTTAATGCTAATACTAATACATTTCAATGGAAATTAATGGCGGCATTCCGGCAAGTGTTCAGGATTTTTGGTCGGAGAGAAAAATACAGCATGCTGCAGTATTTTCTCCGGCCAAAAAACGTAAGAGGGACTGAACTGATGCTTCCTGAACGGAATGCACTCCATTCAGAATGCATTAGGATAAAACTGATCAGTTTTTTTCCGTTATTGAGCCCCTGTGACGGAACTCAATGCCGGAAAAGAAAAACACTAGTGTGAAAGTACCCTTATGGCTAAATGCACACGATTACGGCTAATCCTCTTGTTCGCGCAGCCAGCATCTCTTCTGTCTTCTTTTGTGAAGAATAGGACCTTTGATGACGTCAATACGTTCATCACATGGTCCGTCACATGATCCATCACCATAGTGATGGATCATGTGATGGACCATGTGATGAGCGCAGTGTTGTCATCAAAGGTCCTATTCCTCACAGAACAAGACAGAAGAGAAGCCGGCTGCGCGAACAAGTGGATTAAGGTGAGTTAAATTTTTTTATTTTTTTTTTTAACCCCTCCAGCCCTATTGTACTATGCATTCTGTATTCAGAATGCTATTATTTTCCCTTATAACCATGTTATAAGGGGAAATAATACAATCTACACTACAACTAACACAAACCTAAACTTGTGGGTCTGGGTACCACAGTCAGTTTTTTATCACGCGCGTGCTAAACACATTGCACCCGCGCGATAAAAACTGAACATCAGAACGCAATCGCAGTCAAAACTGACTGCAATTGCGTTCCTACTCGCGCGGGTTTGCCGCAATGCACCGGGACGCATCCGGACCTAATCCGGACATGCTCGTCTGCAAGGGACCTTAACCACCTCAGCCCCCCTAGTTAAACACCCTTAATGACCAGACCACTTTTTACAATTCTGCACTACACTACTTTCACGGTTTATTGCTCGGTCATACAACTTACCACCCAAATGAATTTTACCTCCTTTTCTTCTCACTAATAGAGCTTTCATTTGGTGGTATTTCATTGCTGCTGAGATTTTTACTTTTTTTGTTATTAATCGAAATTGAATGAAATTTTTGCAAAAAAATGACATTTTTCACTTTCAGTTGTAAAAATTTTCCAAAAAAAATACATTTCTATATAAATTGGTCTATAAATTTATTGTTCTACATGTCTTTGATAAAAAAAAATGGTTTGGGTAAAAGTTATAGCGTTTACAAACTATGGTACAAAAATGTGAATTTCCGCATTTTGAAGCAGCTCTGACTTTCTGAGCACCTGTCATGTTTCCTGAGGTTCTACAATGGCCAGACAGTACAAACACCCCACAAATGACCCCATTTCGGAAAGTAGACACCCTAAGGTATTCGCTGATGGGCATAGTGAGTTCATGCAAGTTTTTATTTTTTGTCACAAGTCGGAAAATGATGATTTTTTTTCCCCTTACAAAGTCTCATATTCCACTAACTTGTGACAAAAATAAAAACTTCCATGAACTCACTATGCCCATCACGAAATATCTTGGGGTATCTTCTTTCCAAAATGGGGTCACTTGTGGGGTAGTTATACTGCCCTGGCATTTTAGGGGCCCTAATGCGTGAGAAGAAGTCTGGAATCCAAATGTGTAAAAAATTCCCTGTAAAATCCTAAAATTGGAATTTGGGCCCCTTTGCCCACCTAGGCTGCAAAAAAGTGTCACACATGCGGTATCGCCGTACTCAGGAGAAGTAGGGCCATGTGTTTTGGGGTGTCTTTTTACATATATCCATGCTGGGTGAGAGAAATATCTCTCTATAATGACAACTTTGTATAAAAAAATGGGAAAAGTTGACTTTTAGAGAGATATTTCTCTCACCCAGCATGGGTATATGTAAAAAGACACCCCAAAACACATTGCCCAACTTCTCCTGAGTACAGCGATACCACATGTGTGACACTTTTTTGCAGCCTAGGTGCGCATAGGGGCCCAAATTCCAATGAGTATCTTTTAGGAGGGCATTTGGATTCCAGACTTCTTCTCACACTTTAGGGCCCCTAAAATGCCAGGGCAGTATAAATACCCCACATGTGACCCCATTTTGGAAAGAAGACACCCCAAGGTATTCCGTGAGGGGCATGGCGCGTTCATAGAAGTTTTTTCTTTTTGGCACAAGTTAGCGGAAATTGATTTTTTTTTGTTTTTTCTCACAAAGTCTCCCTTTCCGCTAACTTGTGACAAAAAATAAAATTTTACATGAACTCGCCATGCCCCTCACAAAATACCTTGAGGTGTCTTCTTTCCAAAATGGGGTCACATGTGGGGTATTTATACTGCCCTGGCATTTTAGGGGCCCTAAAGCGTGAGAAGTCTGGAATATAAATGTCTAAAAAATTTTACGCATTTGGATTCCGTGAGGGGTATGGTGAGTTCATGTGAGATTTTATTTTTTGTCACAAGTTAGTGGAATATGAGACTTTGTAAGAAAAAACAAAAAATAAAAAAAAAATAATATCAATTTCCGCTAACTTGGGCCAAAAAAATGTCTGAATGGAGCCTTACAGGGGGGTGATCAATGACAGGGGGGTGATCAGGGAGTCTATATGGGGTGATCACCACCCTGTCATTGATCACCCCCCTGTAAGGCTCCATTCAGAGGTCCGTATGTGATTTGCGGATCCATGGATCGAATCCGCAAAACACATACGGACGTCTGAATGGAGCCTTACAGGGGGGTGATCAATGACAGGGGGGTGATCACCCCATATAGACTCCCTGATCACCCCCTGTCATTGATCACCCCCCTGTAAGGCTCCATTCAGACTTCCGTCCGTATGTGTTTTGCGGATCTGATCCATGGATCCGTGGATCCGCAAAACACATACGGACCTCTGAATGGAGCCTTACAGGGGGGTGATCAATGACAGGGGGGTGATCACCCCCCTGTAAGGCTCCATTCAGACGTCCGTATGTGTTTTGCGGATCCGATCCATGGATCCGCAAAACACATACGGACCTCTGAATGGAGCCAGCCTTACAAGGGGGTGATCAATGACAGGGGGGTGATCAGGGAGTCTATATGGGGTGATCACCCCCCTGTAAGGCTCCATTCAGACGTCCGTATGTGTTTTGCGGATCCGATCCATGGATCCGTGGATCCGCAAAACACATATGGACCTCTGAATGGAGCCTTACAGGGGGGTGATCAGGGAGTCTATTTGGGCTATATGTCATTGATCACCCCCCTGTAAGGCTCCATTCAGACGTCCGTATGTGTTTTGCGGATCCGCGGATCCATGGATCGGATCCGCAAAACACATACGGACGTCTGAATGGAGCCTTACAGGTGGGGTGATCAATGACAGGGGGGTGATCAATGACAGGGGGGTGATCAGGGAGTCTATATGGGGTGATCAGGGGATAATAAGGGGTTAATAAGTGACAGGGGGGGGTGTAGTGTAGTTGTGTTTGGTGCTACTTATTACTGAGCTGCCTGTGTCCTCTGGTGGTCGATCCAAGCAAAAGGGACCACCAGAGGACCAGGTAGCAGGTATATTAGACGCTGTTATCAAAACAGTGTCTAACATACCTTTTAGGGGTTAAAAAATCGCATCTACAGCCTGCCAGCGAACGATCGCCGCTGGCAGGCTGTAGATCAGCTAGTTTACCTCCGGTTCCTGTGTGCGCGCGTTCACAGGAAATCTCGCGTCAGAATAATAGGGCCGCCGCAAAGACGCAATCCTGCGTACGGCGGTCCTGTAGTGGTTAATCAGTCATCTTGAGCATCTTGATGCTGCTGCCATTATGTGGGAAGTTAGTTGTGCATTGGGCCCCCAAAATGAATTTTACTGTGGACCCTAGGCACCCCAGTCCAACACTGATCATCAGCACAATTCAGGCCAAACATACTAAAGACCTAATGCTTATCAAAAGTAACAATTTGCCACAAATTCATCCAATTTAGGCAACCCTTTGCCAGCTGATACAATTTACTTAGGTCTCTTTCACACGTCAGTGAATCAAGGATGTGTTCTCCACGGACAGCACGCATACCCATTGATTTTGATGTGTTTATTTACACATCAGTGATTTTCCACTAAGCACCAGTGGAAAAACTACTGAGACATGCAGTACTGTGGTCTGTGATGCAGACCAAGCATGCCCAATAAAGTCTATGGGTCAGAGAAAATCACTGACACAAATCGGATGGCAGCCAGGTCCTGTCAGAGATTTTCTCTGTCCATTTTGGAAACTAAATTTCAGCGCAACATGGTATACACATAATACACAGGGGGCAAAAAAAAAACAGACACATGGACGAAACATGGATCCTTCACGTACATGTTTATGGATGACCCACTGACCTTTCTGTCACAGATGTCATGGGAAGGAGGCCTAAAACATCAAGTCGGATGTTCACTTACAAAAATTTGTGCTAGACTGGCTAAAGCTCAGCTAATTCCTGGCTTTGCATTTTGAGGTCTAACTAGAGTCAATGGAGCCCTATAGAATAGTCAGAAGGGCCCTTCCTCCATCCAACATGAGTGTATACCAGACTGTACAGTATAATGCAAACTGCAGCATAACAACATTTTTGTGCATTACCAAAACATTAGTAGTGTCATATAACAGAAAAAACTGTAATCTTTAAAGATGTTATCTAAGTGAAATTAAACCCCCATAGCAACAGTTAATGTGAAAAAATAACAAAAGAAGTCATACTTACCCCTTTTCTCCCCCGTGCCATGCTCTAGTCTTCCCTGCCGATGTTTCCCTTGGTGCGATAGTAACGTCCCATACACACCATGCCACCAGCCAAACACTTGCTTTAGCAGTCAAGTGGTGTATACTGCTGAGGACGGTGACTGGCTACACGCTGACCTGGTGTATACATGATGTCACCACTGCAGCCAGGAACATGACGTCAGCGCTGAAGGATCGGAGGGAGATGCTAAAAGTGGCAGGAGTGGAAAATGGTAAGTATTACTGCTGTTGTTGTCTTATCAAAATTATTGTTGCCGTGGGGATTTTTTAATTTAGGTACCTTGGGCAACCCCTTTAAGTAATAATGTGTCAGGTTAAAGAAGAACATTTTTAATGGGGTGCTTCTGATTTGTCACTGCATGTTTCCAGCCTTTTTCCTATATGCTGTCCCTGAGTTTGGAAGCCTAGATTCACGCTCTTTTTTCCTAAATTCAGTAAAGCTGCAATCTGTGATCTTTATGCAGGTGAAGTCTTCTCTCCCGACCTATTCATGATCTCTCAGCAAACGTTTTCATTTACAGAAGGGACATACTGTATGACCTTTATTATACCCCTTTCTATGGAGACTACAGACATATCTTTGTTGAGATAAATAGATGAATTTAAGGAGAGGGGTTTGAACAACAGCAATCTGGTAATTAGATGAGGTTATTTGTCATAATGATGACACTTCTGCTACTTCTTACAAACAGAAATCACATTTTGTTGAATGCCATCCACTGTGGGAATGAAGGTGTCACTGCTACTACTGGCACACCGCCCATAGAGGTGCCATTACAGTGAGTTAGACAAGCAGGGGAGCACTGTGGGAGAGAGTTCAGCAGCACTTACGTGGTCTGACCACTTCTCCTGACTTTCTGACCACTTTGACCTGGAGAGCCACTGGCCTGGAAACTGGACTCTGGAGACAGCACAGAAAGAGAGTATGCAAAAGTAAAGGTCCCATTCCTGAATCCCAGCCTCAGCCGGCACAGTCATTCATTGTATGAGTTATTGTTAATGTACTCACACACTGTGCTGCAATGTGTAGGGGAGGGGGCCAAACAGTGTATGAAAACATTAACAGTCACTCACACAATGAATGACTGCCTGCTCCATCTATGCTGGCTGAGGGTGTGAATTGTGATTAGGGAATGGAAAGGTTTGGTGGTTGAACTGGTGTATGTGCAGTGCCCCAGAACAGGGGGTATCTGCAAATGATTTCTTATTTAATGTATTATATTGTTACGTATAAAGTTATGTAATGTTATGTTATGTATTGAAACCAGCATAGCTATGTATGGATGACACAGCCAGGGTTAACAATCCTGGCTCAGCCCTTGCTTGAGGTTGTTCTAGGGTGAGTTGAGAGAGAGAGAGAGAGAGAGGAAGCTGTTGCCTCATGCTCCATTTGGCCCAGAAAGCTTCAGACTAACAGATCTCTGCTTGATCTACAGAAAGAGAGAAAGAGAAGAGAAAGAGGAGGATAAATTAAACTACATAGCCAAGCACAGGAGTCAGCAAGGTAACTTGCTACTACAGAGATTCAGACTTTGCTGCTGTGAAGAACATCATTAAGATACTCTTCACACTTGGACATGTCCTGGCTGTTAGCCCAGCGCTCCGTACCTGCGCTGCTGGTCCTACTCGGCCCAGGCTCCCTCATTCCCCCCTGCTGCCGTGATGACAAGTACGGGCAGCAGGTAGCTTAACTGTTGTATCTGTGCTTCGTGCCAGAGTTTACTTCCTGCTTCAGTGCTGTACTGTTGTTAGGGAATGCACAGGTGTGTCTCTCCTCCCTTGTGAGGCAGCATGTACACGCCCTCTACCTCCCCAGCCTATAGCTGGGTTGCAAGAAGGTGCGTGAGCAATCTTGGTCACTAGCTAGTCTAGTTCCTTTTGTGAAGGTGTTTTGGAAGCTTCTGTTTTTCTATGTACTGCTTCTTGATTTAACGGATTTTGCTTGTTTGCCGCCTGCCTCTGACCTTAGACTTTGATTACAGACTTTGCTTGATCTCTGCCTGCCCTGACTCTGGACTTCCTGACTACATCTTTCCCCCCGATGCTTCACCGGTATCTCTGAACCCCTGGTCACCTGTCACTTACCTGGGGACTGCTCTGGAGTGGTACCTGGTAACTACCCTAATAGCCTAAGCCTATCCTCACCATGAGAGGCTCTAGTGAAGACCAGGTAGTTACTTAGACATGCCCCTCGAGGGTATAGCCGGTCAGTGGCGCAGTGGTTCCCCACCCACTTGCATAACACTGGCCAGATGTAACTTCAAACCTTGTATCCCACAGTGGGCACTACAGCCATCATTGAACGAGTACTATTGTCTGCCATGTATTCTACTGAGAGAGACTTTAGCAAGATAGTGTACAAAGAGAACTATAACTCCCATCCTTGCCTAAATCCATACATCACTGTCTAGGAGAGAACTGCACTATTTACAGTTAGAAATGTGGCTACTATAGCTGGATGTACTACAACTCCCATTTTGCACTTGAGTAAAGAGAGGTTTTCTGTACCTTTTGATTTTCTGACTCCTACACCATATGCTGGTCATTGCACTGTACACCATCCGCCTTGCACCCATACAGATGTAGTTCCCTGGAGCAGGGGTACTGTGAAGTCTAGACATTTGTCCATGTTTCCCATATGCAAAGTTATAAACTTCTTACTTTATTTCACTTGAAAGGGTTAACTTGCTTTGTTTAATACTGTTTAATGCATATTATATGTATGTTGTGATATATATATATTTTGTTAATTTGCACTGTATTTGCAAGGTTCTGTGGAAAGGGTTAATGAATACTGAGAGACTTTTCGGATTTTGAATAAGAAGCTGGTAATTTTCCACAGCTGCCATAGGGTTTAAAGACTTGTTTACCACCAAAAACAGACAGACTGACCTTTTGAATGTCTGGTTTTAGCTATGTTATGTCTGGAAACTTGTTTTTGTCTGGAAAAACTGCTGCGTCATTGCCATTGAATATCTCTGAAGCTCTAATGTAAGTCTATGCCAGACGGGAGCGGTAACTTTGTAATTGTTTGTGCTGAGTTTCTCCACTCCACCCCTCCCACTAGAAGGTTCCAATCTAGCTAGAAATACAGTTCGAGCCCCTAGTGCTCTGCAGTTAGGGACCAGTGCTTGGAGAGAAAGACTCTGCCAGTCTGCATGAGTGACCAGAAGAAGACGCTGAGATGGGGACGCTAAGCCACAGGCCATGGGTCACTAACCCTGTGACTAAGGAGCCACCCGACTACTGAGCTACTGACCGTGGGCCTTTGCCCAGGGTTCCAGCCTTCTGAAGAGAGAGAGAGAGGAACAGCTATCTCAGCGCTTTCCTCTGCCAGGGAGGGGACTGGAGAAGCCAGTACTATGCCTTGCCTGTATTGTTTTGCACCTGAATTCCTCCAGTAAAGAAGCATACTGGTTAACTGCAGACCCTGATGCCGCAGACCCTAAACTCGACCACTGCACAGACACTTAACATCAAGGGCACCCCAACTAACATCAGGCTGAAGCTCCAGAACAATGGTGTGCCCTGGGATAACAAGTGCACCCTCCTTTCACTGCATGGTCCTAGGGAGCAACGGTGTAAGGAAAGACTTTGTGATTGACTGTGACAATTAACACTTCCATCATCCAATCTGACTCCCCTGGGGTCTCTGTATATGCATACATAATAGCTTATACAGCACCCTCTACACACTTCCAAATCACCCCCCATCCTTCCACATATGCTTCAAGGTCTGAAGGGGGGGATCAGTCCCTGCCCTTCCAGTAATAGCCTATTTCTACTAGGGCAATGAGGGGCAAGGACTGCTATATAAATCTGTAGCACAGTGATGGTATAGGCTCAGGAGTTGAGCCTGTGCCATCAACTGTTGGAGTCAGCTATAACATACAGCTGACACATAACTGAAGTAAGAAAAATTGGCTTCTACCTCACAGTTTTTTTTTCCCCTCCTCTGGAACAACTTGCAGAATAACAGGCTGAACTGTATGGACGGATGTCTTTTTTTCAGCCTTATAAACTATGTGTCACGGCAAGTGGGGATAAGAGGAACACCAAGTAAACAAACAGCAACAGGTAAACAGACTAGGCCCCAAAGCTAGGGAGGAGGGAATGGTAACCTCCTAACAATCCCTGAGCCTCTCCCTGACTGCTGACAGTATGACCAAGTCCTGATGGTAAACAAACTCATACGCTGGAATCTAAGCTCTGCGGACACTGTCGCAAACCCTAACTTAGGGAGCGGGGAATGAGACAGCCGATACCTTCCACAGAGCAGGGACCAGCGTCTCCCTGAGACCTAGAGGCAAAACATGCACAAAGGAGAAAATAGGACGACTTAGCTTGAGACGAGTGGGAAGTAGCGGATCCACAAACAACCAGTATAGAACTCCAGAAGGAAAATATCAACTGCAAAGTCATCAGTAAGAGGCGGACTAAAATAGAGCCTCTAAACAGCTAACGAGCAGAACCTGTGGAGAGGTGGGATCCTGCCCACAACAACAGAAAGGAAACACAGAAAGACCTGTCAGACTCACGTGCTGCAAGTCTATCCGATCTTCTCAGATGTCTCACAGGACAGGCAGTGACACTATGTTACAATGGACCCAATGGCTGAAAAAGTAGTCTGATGCCTTGCAGAGGCATCGGGGCTTGCCTTCTACGGAAGCCTAGTAGATCCTGCCCCAAGGCTGAGTCTCCTAGGCAGCTATCAGTGTACTACACTGATAGTTCAATGTAGTACAATACACCATGTGTTGTATTGCATTGAAACAGGGATCAAATCCTGAAAAGTCCCATAGTAGGACAAATATAAAAAGTAAAAACAGTTTTTTAAAAAGTTCTATAAAAATACCTAATCCGCCCCGTCAGGTGAACCTTTGAAAAAAATAAAAAATTTGCAAAAACAGCTGGTCAAAAAGTCATATGTACCCCAAAATGGTACCAATCAAACCGTCACCTCATCCCGCAAAAAAAAGGGTCCCTACACAAGACAATCGGCAGAAAAAAAAAATGGCTTTCAGAAAATGTCAACACAAAAACAAGATCTTTTATTTTCAAAAATGCTTTTACTTTGTAAAACTTAACCAAAAAAATAAAAAAAGACATATTTGGTATCACTGCATCCGTAACAACGTGCTCTATGAAAATATCACATGATCTACCCTGTCAGGTGATTTAATTGAAAAAGCAAAAAATAAATAACTGTACCAAAACAGAAATTTTTTGTCACCTTGTCCCAAAAAGTGTAATAATGAATGATCAAAAAATCGTAATCAAAAAATCGTACCAATAAAAACTACTCTATTCTTCCCGTAAAAAATGAGCCCCCACACAAGATGATCGGCAGAACACTAAAAGAAATATGGCTTTCAGAATATAGAGATACAAAAACATGATTGCTTTAATATGTAAAACTGAAACAAACAAAATAAAAATACACATATTTGGTATCATCATGTCCGTAAAGTCCTGCTCTATAAAAATAACACATGAGCTAACCTGTCAGATGAACCCTGTAAAAATAAAAAAATTTAAACTGTGCCAGAACAGCCATTTTTGGTTACCTGGTCTCACAAAAAACGTTCAAAAATCATATGTACCCCAAAATAGTACCAATAAAACTGTCACCTCATCCTGTAGTTTCCAAAATGGGGTTACATTTTGGGAGTTTCTACTGTAGCGGTGTATCAAGGGGTCTTCTAATGCGACGTGGCAGTGACATCTCTCCAAAATCTATATGTTGTTCCTTTCCTTCTGCACCCTGCCGTGTGCCCATACAGCAGTTTACGACCACGCGTGGTGTTTATGTAAACAGAATCAGGGTAATGAACAGAGTTTTGTTTGGCTGTTAACCCTTGCTGTCTTATAGGAAAAAATAGATTAAAATGGAAAATGTACAAAAAAGTGAAATTTTGAAATGTCACCTCTATTTTCCTTTCATTCTTGTGGAACACCTAAACACAAAGTTTGTAAAATCAGTTTTGAACTTGAAGGGTGCAGTTTCTAAAATGGGGTCATGAGTTGTTTCTACTATGTAAGCCCCACAAAGTGACTTCATAACTGAATCGGTCTTTAACCACCTCAGCCCCTATAGCTTAAACACCCTTAATGACCAGGCCACTTTTTACACTTCTAACCTACCCTACTTTCACCGTTTATTGCTCGGTCATGCAACTTACCACCCAAATGAATTTTACCTCCTTTTCTTCTCACTAATAGAGCTTTCATTTGGTGGTATTTCATTGCTGCTGACATTTTTACTTTTTTTGTTATTAATCGAAATTTAACGATTTTTTTGCAAAAAAATGACATTTTTCACTTTCAGTTGTAAAATTTTGCAAAAAAAACGACATCCATATATAAATTTTTCTCTAAATTTATTGTTCTACATGTCTTTGATAAAAAAAAAAAATGTTTGGGTAAAAAAAAATGGTTTGGGTAAAAGTTATAGCATTTACAAACTATGGTACAAAAATGTGAATTTCCGCTTTTTGAAGCAGCTCTGACTTTCTGAGCACCTGTCATGTTTCCTGAGGTTCTACAATGGCCAGATAAATATCTTGGTCAAATGCCAACTTTGTATAAAAAAATGGGAAAAGTTGTCTTTTGCCAAGATATTTCTCTCACCCAGCATGGGTATATGTAAAATGACACCCCAAAACACATTGCCCAACTTCTCCTGAGTACGGAGATACCACATGTGTGACACTTTTTTGCAGCCTAGGTGGGCAAAGGGGCCCACATTCCAAAGAGCACCTTTCAGATTTCACCGGTCATTTTTTACATATTTTGATTTCAAACTTCTTACCACACATTTGGGCCTCTAGAATGCCAGGGCAGTATAACTACATCACAAGTGACCCCATTTTGGAAAGAAGACACCCCAAGGTATTCGCTGATGGGCATAGTGAGTTCATGGAAGTTTTTATTTTTTGTCACAAGTTAGTGGAATATGAGACTTTGTAAGAAAAAAATAAAAATAAAAAATCATCATTTTCCGCTAACTTGTGACAAAAAAAAATAAATTGTAGGAACTCGCCATGCCCCTCACGGAATACCTTGGGGTGTCTTCTTTCCAAAATGGGGTCACTTGTGGGGTAGTTATACTGCCCTGGCATTCTAGGGGCCCAAATGTGTGGTAAGAAGTTTGAAATCAAAATGTGTAAAAAATGACCGGTGAAATCCGAAAGGTGCTCTTTGGAATGTGGGCCCCTTTGCCCACCTAGGCTGCAAAAAAGTGTCACACATGTGGTATCTCCGTACTCAGGAGAAGTTGGGCAATGTGTTTTGGGGTGTCATTTTACATATACCCATGCTGGGTGAGAGAAATATCTCGGCAAAAGACAACTTTTCCCATTTTTTTATACAAAGTTGGCATTTGACCAAGATATTTCTCTCACCCAGCATGGGTATATGTAAAATGACACCCCAAAACACATTGCCCAACTTCTCCTGAGTACGGAGATATCACATGTGTGACACTTTTTTGCAGCCTAGATGCGCAAAGGTGCCCAAATTCCTTTTAGGAGGGCATTTTTAGACATTTGGATCCCAGACTTCTTCTCACACTTTAGGGCCCCTAAAAAGCCAGGGCAGTATAAATACCCCACATGTGACCCCATTTTGGAAAGAAGACACCCCAAGGTATTCAATGAGGGGCCTGGCGAGTTTATAGAAAAAAATTTTTTGGCATAAGTTAGCGGAAATTGATATTTTTTTTTTCTCACAAAGTCTCACTTTCCGCTAACTTGGGACAAAAATTTAAATCTTTCATGGACTCAATATGCCCCTCAGCGAATACCTTGGGGTGTCTTCTTTCCAAAATGGGGTCAGTTGTGGGGTGTTTGTACTGCCCTGGCATTTGAGGGTCTCCGCAATCATTACATGTATGGCCAGCATTAGGAGTTTCTGCTATTCTCCTTATATTGAGCATACAGGTAATGAGATTATTTTTTTTCGTTCAGCCTCTGGGCTGAAAGAAAAAAATGAACGGCACAGATTTCTTCATTCGCATCGATCAATGTGGATGAAAAAATCTCTGCCAAAAAAAAAAAGGAGGGGAAAGGCGTCTGCCAGGACATAGGAGCTCCGCCCAACATCCATACCCACTTAGCTCGTATGCCCTGGCAAACCAGATTTCTCCATCCACATAAATCGATGTGGATGAATAAATCATTGCCAGGATTTTTTATTTTTTTTTATATACAAAGTGTTTGCCAAAGCATAGGAACACCGCCATCTCCTCAGCTCATATGCCTTGGCAAACGTATCTTTTACTGCAGAGGAGAAATATCGTCTTGCAGCGCCGCATACACCGACTTGCCTGTAATCTGACAGCAGCGCAATGCTTCTGTCAGAATGCACATCAGTGCTGCAGCTAGTCGATCGGTTGGTCCACCTGGAAGGTAAAAAAAAAAAAAAAAAACAGGCCGCAACGCAATAATTTTATTAACTTTGGAACAGAACATATAAACTTTAACTTTTTGAACTGAACATTAACCTTTTTGCTTACTGGTGTTTTTTTTTTTTACCTTTATAGAACAAACCTCTCCTTCCCCATGGGTCAATGTGCAAAGCGCAAATCGCCCAAAGATGTGGCGAAGTGCGTTATGCACTTTGTCCCATGTGAAAGGAGACGTTTGCAGCAGCTGTGAGTGAATGGGCCCTAATAGCCCTGTGTGCCTGTCCTGTTGAGATGTGATCCCTATGCTAGGTGTACCTGTGTGTGGTACTTCCGGAAACACTCCCCTAAGCATAGGGCAGGGTGGTCAGGACAGAAATAGCGGGTGTCACGCCTTATTCCACTCCTGCTACAGACACGACATCTTTTTCGGGGTGACGGTTGGGTTGAGGTACCGGCAACGACATTGGGGAAATGTCGCTTGTGTAGACGGCTAACTACACTGGTGGATGGGGCCACGGAACCTTCTGGATACAGGAGGTTCTCGATGATCTCTTCCTGAAATTTGAGGAAGGATCGTGTTCTCCCAGCCTTACTGTAGAGAACAAAACTATTATACAGAGCCAATTGAATCAAATATACAGACACCTTCTTATACCAGCATCTGGTTCTGCGGGACACTAAATACGGAGACAACATCTGGTCATTGAAGTCCACCCCTCCCATGAGCGCATTATAGTCGTGGACTGAGAGGGGCTTTTCAATGACACGGGTTGCTCTCTCAATTTGGATTGTCGTGTCTGCGTGAATGGAGGAGAGCATGTAAACGTCACGCTTGTCTCTCTATTTCACCGCGAGCAGTTCTTCGTTACACAAGGCAGCCCTCTCCCCCCTTGCAAGACGGGTGGTAACGAGCCGTTGGGGGAAGCACGGTGCCACAGGCGCAAATCTGTTCTAGAAACAAATGCCTAAAGAGGGCCACACTTGTGTAGAAATTGTCCACATAAAGATGGTACCCCTTGCCGAATAAGGGTGACACCAAGTCCCAGACTGTCTTCCCACTGCTCCCCAGGTAGTCAGGGCAACCGACCGGCTCCAGGGTCTGATCTTTTCCCTCATAGACACAAAATTTGTGGGTATAGCCTGTGGCCCTTTCACAGAGCTTATACAATTTGACCCCATACCGGGCACGCTTGCTTGGGATGTATTGTTTGAAGCCAAGGCGCCCGGTAAAATGTATTAGGGACTCGTCTATGCAGATGTTTTGCTCTGGGGTATACAAATCTGCAAATTTCTGGTTGAAATGGTCTATGAGGGGCCGAATTTTGTGGAGCCGGTCAAAAGCTGGGTGGCCTCTGGGACGGGAGGTGGTGTTGTCGCTAAAATGCAGGAAACGCAGGATGGTCTGAAATCGTGTCCTGGACATAGCAGCAGAGAACATGGGCAGGTGATGAATTGGGTTCGTGGACCAATATGACCGCAATTCATGCTTTTTAGTTAGACCCATGTTGAGGAGAAGGCCCAGAAAAATTTTAATTTCGGAAACTTGGACTGGTTTCCACCGGAAAGGCTGGGCATAAAAGCTTCCCGGGTTGGCGGTTATAAATTGTGTGGCATACCGATTTGTTTCTGCCACAACTAAGTCTAAGAGCTCCGCAGTCAAGAACAGCTCGAAAAATCCCAGGGCCGAACCGATCTGAGCCGTCTCAACCCGAACTCCAGACTGGGCGGTGAAAGGGGGAACTAATGGTGCGGCTGAAGTTGGTGACTGCCAATCAGGGTTTGCGAGCACCTCAGGGATTCTAGAGGGCTCTACGGGCCTGCCTGTGCGGTGGCTGCGACGGGGTAACTACTGCACGTGCCACCGTACCAGCTTCAACTGCCCTTCTGGTGCTCGCTACTTCACCATGTTGTACCGCAGTGCTGGTACTAGGTCCAGGAAGGGCTGCGCTGCTGGTGTATGCCTCACCACATGTTCCGGCAGCGCCAGCCCCACTCTGCTGCTCTTCAAGCGGATCCTGCACAACCTGTGGTCTAGCGACACGGGGCCGGGTACGCCTGGTGCTATCAGGGACCTCAGCCTCCTCGTCCGAACTTTCGGTCAGAGAGCCACTGCTTTCTACAGGTTCATATTCTGACCCGCTAGATTCATCAGATGAGGGTTCCCACTCCTCATCCGACTGGGTCAGAATCCTGTAGGCCTCTTCAGAAGAATACCCCCTGTTTGACATTTGGGCAACTAAATTTAGGGGTATTCCCTGAGACTACCCAAGAAAAAAAGCAAGCCTGTCTTACAAATGGGAGGCTAGCGAAGTACCGGAGGCCGCTGCGGTTGATAAAAAAAATATCAAAACTGATTTTTTTTATCGCCGCAGCGCGTGTAAAGTGAATGTGCAGTGATCATAAAATATATATTTTTTGTCACTGCGGTGGGGCGGGCGTGGGTGAACGCACGTGTGGGCGACCGATCAGGCCTGATCGGGCAAACACTGCGTTTTGGGTGGAGGGCGAGCTAAGGTGACACTAATACTATTATAGATCTGACCGTGATCAGTTTTGATCACTTACAGATACTATAAAAGTACAAATGCTGATTAGCGATACGCTAAACAGCGAATAAGTGACTGCGGTGCGGTGGGCTGGGCGCTAACTGATCCCTAAACTACCTAACCAAGGGGCCTAAACTATCCCTAAAACTTAACAGTCAATACCAGTGGAAAAAAAAAGTGACAGTTTACACTGATCACTTTTTTCCTTTCACTAGTGATTGACAGGGGCGATCAAAGGGGTGATCAAAGGGTTAATTGGGGTGCAGGGGGGTGATCTGGGGCTAAAGTGTACTGTTGGTGCTACTCACTGTGATCTCTGCTCCTCTGCTGGATCCAACCGACGAAAAGGACCAGCAGAGGAGCAGACAAGCCATATAACAGATCATATTTACTAATATGATCTGTTATACGGCTTGTGATTCGTTTTTTTGAAAATCGCCAGCCTGCCAGCCAATGATCGTTGCTGGCAGGCTGGTGACGAACTTGTACTTTAACTTTTGCCGGCCCACGATGCGCATGCGCGGGCCGGCTCTGACCGAAATCTCGCGTCTCGCGAGATGGCGCACGGATGCGTCCAGGAGGAATGAATCAACCACCTTCCCGACGCATCCGTGCGTTAGGCGGTCCGGAGGTGGTTAAAAAAGTGGGGTTTGGAAATTTTAAAAAAAAATGTAAGAATCGCTTCTAAAATTCTAAGCCTTCTAACATCCTAAAAAAATAAAATGACATTTTCAAAATGATGCCAACATAAAGTAGACATATGGGACATGTAATTTAACAACTATTTTATGAGATATCACTATCTGCTTTAAAAGTAGAGAAATTCAAATTTAAAAAAATTGCAAATTTATTCAAATTTTCTGAAAATTTGTGATTTTTTTTATAAATAAAAGGTGAAACATATCGACTCATATTTACCACTAACATGAATTACAATATGTCACCAGAAAATTATCTTAAAATAAGTATTTGACAAACTGGTGATTTTGCAAGTTTTCCCACCTACAAAGAATGGAAGGTCTGTAATTTTTATCGTAGGTACACTTCAACTGTGAGAGACAGAAAAACTGAGGGGAGGTTGTTGGCCAAAATCTCGCGAAACATGGCTCCATCCATTCTCCCTTCAATATGGTCCAGTTGTACTGTTGCCTTTGCAGAAAAGCACCCCCCAAGGTATGATGTTTCCACCCCCATGCTTCATGGTTGGGATGGTGTTCTTAGGGTTGTACTCATCCTTCTTCCTACAAACTTGGCGAGTGAATTTGATAACAAAAAGTTCTATTTTAGTCTCATCTGACCACATGACCTTTTCCCATGCCTCCCCTGGATCATCCAGATAGTCATTGGTAGACTTCAAACAGGTCTGCACATGTGCTGGCATGAGCAGGGTGACCTTGCATGCCCTGCAGGATTTTAATCTATGACAGCGTAGTGTGTTACTAATGGTAATCTTTAAGACTGTGGTCCCAGCTCTCTTCAGGTCACTGACAGGTCCTCCCGTGTAGTTCTGGGCTGATTCCTGACCTTTTTCAGAATCATCCTTACCCCACGAGGCGAGATTTTGAATGGCGCCCCAGACCAAGGAAGATTGACAGTCCTCCTGTGTTTCTTCCATTTTCTAATAACAGTTGCTTGCTAACCAAGCTGCTTGCCTATTGTCCTGTAGCCCAACCCAGTCTTGTGCAGGTCTACAATTTTGTCCCTCGTGTGCTTAGACAGCTCTTTGGTCTTGGCCATGGTAGAGAGATTGGAATGTGATTGAATGTGTGGACAGGTGTCTTTTATACAGGTAACAACCTCAAACTGGTGCACCTAATACAGGTAAGGAGTGCAGGGTAGGAGAACTTCTTAAAGAAAAACTAACAGGTCTGTGAGAGCCAGAATTCTTGCTGGTTGGTGGGTGATTAAATACTTACTTCATGCATTAACCACCTCCGGACCGCCTAACGCAGGATCGCGTTCCGGAGGTGGCAGCGCTGCGCACAGTCACGCATATATGCGTCATCTCGCGAGACTTCCTGTGAACGCGCGCGCGCTCACAGGAACGGAAGGTAAGAGAGTTGATCTCCAGCCTGCCAGCGGCGATCGTTCGCTGGCAGGCTGGAGATGTGTTTTTTTTAACCCCTAACAGGTATATTAGACGCTGTTTTGATAACAGCGTCTAATATACCTGCTACCTGGTCCTCTGGTGGTCCCCTTTGTTTGGATCGACCACCAGAGGACACAGGTAGCTCAGTAAAGTAGCACCAAGCACCACTACACTACACTACACCCCCCCTGTCACTTATTAACCCCTGATCACTCCATATAGACTCCCTGATCACCCCCCTGTCATTGATTACCCCCCTGTCATTGATCAACCCCCTGTAAAGCTCCATTCAGACGTCCGCATGATTTTTACGGATCCACTGATAGATGGATCGGATCCGCAAAACGCATCCGGACATCTGAATGAAGCCGTACAGGGGCGTGATCAATGACTGTGGTGATCACCCCATATAGACTCCCTGATCACCCCCCTGTCATTGATTACCCCCCTGTAAAGCTCCATTCAGACGTCCGCATGATTTTTACGGATCCACTGATAGATGGATCGGATCCGCAAAACGCATCCGGAGGTCTGAATGAAGCCTTACAGGGGCATGATCAATGACTGTGGTTATCACCCCATATAGACTCCCTGATCACCCCCCTGTAAAGCTCCATTCAGATGTCCGCATGATTTTTACGGATGCACTGATAGATGGATCGGATCCGCAAAACGCATACGGACGTCTGAATGAAGCCTTACAGGGGCATGATCAATGACTGTGGTTATCACCCCATATAGACTCCCTGATCACCCCCCTGTCATTGATTACACCCCTGTCATTGATCAACCCCCTGTAAAGCTCCATTCAGATGTCCGCATGATTTTTACGGATCCACTGATAGATGGATCAGATCCGCAAAACGCATCCGGACGTCTGAATGAAGCCTTACAGGGGCATGATCAATGACTGTGGTTATCACCCCTTATAGACTCCCTGATCACCCCCCTGTCATTGATTACCCCCCTGTAAAGCTCCATTCAGATGTCCGCATGATTTTTACGGATGCACTGATAGATGGATCGGATCCGCAAAACGCATCCGGACGTCTGAATGAAGCCTTACAGGGGCGTGATCAATGACTGTGGTTATCACCCCATATAGACTCCCTGATCACCCCCCTGTCATTGATTACACCCCTGTCATTGATCAACCCCCTGTAAAGCTCCATTCAGATGTTTGCATGATTTTTACGGATCCACTGATAGATGGATCGGATCCGCAAAACGCATACGGACGTCTGAATGAAGCCTTACAGGGGCGTGATCAATGACTGTGGTTATCACCCCATATAGACTCCCTGATCACCCCCCTGTCATTGATTACACCCCTGTCATTGATCAACCCCCTGTAAAGCTCCATTCAGATGTCCGCATGATTTTTACGGATCCACTGATAGATGGATCGGATCCGCAAAACACATACAGGCGTCTCCCTGGAGCCTTCCGGGGGGGGTGATCAATTACTGTGGTGATCACCCCATATAGACTCCCTGATCACCCCCCTGTCATTGATCACCCTCTGTAAGGCTCCATTCAGACATTTTTTTGGCCCAAGTTAGCGGAATTATTATTTTTTTTTCTTACAAAGTCTCATATTCCACTAACTTGTGTCAAAAAATTAAATCTCACATGAACTCACCATACCCCTCACGGAATCCAAATGCGAATTTTTTTTTAGACATTTATATTCCAGACTTCTTCTCACGCTTTAGGGCCCCTAGAATGCCAGGGCAGTATAAATACCCCACATGTGACCCCTTTCGGAAAGAAGACACCCCCAGGTATTCCGTGAGGGGCATATTGAGTCCATGAAAGATTGAAATTTTTGTCCCGTTAGCGGAACGGGAGACTTTGTGAGAAAAAAAGAAAAAATATAAATTTCCGCTAACTTGTGCCAAAAAAAAAAAATTTCTATGAACTCGCCATGCCCCTCATTGAATACCTTGGGGTGTCTTCTTTCCAAAATGGGGTCACATGTGGGGTATTTATACTGCCCTGGCATTCTAGGGGCCCCAAAGCGTGAGAAGAAGTCTGGTATCCAAATGTCTAAAAATGCCCTCCTAAAAGGAATTTGGGCACCTTTGCGCATCTAGGCTGCAAAAAAGTGTCACACATCTGGTATCGTTGTACTCAGGAGAAGTTGGGGAATGTGTTTTGGGGTGTCATTTTACATATACCCATGCTGGGTGAGAGAAATATCTTGGTCAAATGCCAACTTTGTATAAAAAAATGGGAAAAGTTGTCTTTTGCCAAGATATTTCTCTCACCCAGCAAGGGTATATGTAAAATGACACCCCAAAACACATTCCCCAACTTCTCCTGAATACGGCGATACCACATGTGTGACACTTTTTTGCAGCCTAGGTGGGCAAAGGGGCCCATATTCCAAAGAGCACCTTTAGGATTTCACAGGTCATTTACCTACTTACCACACATTAGGGCCCCTGGAAAATGCCAGGGCAGTATAACTACCCCACAAGTGACCCCATTTTGGAAAGAAGACACCCCAAGGTATTCCGTGAGGGGCATGGCGAGTTCCTAGAATTTTTTGTCACAAGTTAGTGGAAAATGCTGATTTTTTTTTTTTTTCATACAAAGTCTCATATTCCACTAACTTGTGACAAAAAATAAAAACTTCCATGAACTCACTATGCCCATCAGCGAATACCTTGGGGTCTCTTCTTTCCAAAATGGGGTCACTTGTGGGGTAGTTATACTGCCCTGGCATTCTAGGGGCCCAAATGTGTGGTAAGGAGTTTGAAATCAAATTCTGTAAAAAATGACCTGTGAAATCCGAAAGGTGCTCTTTGGAATGTGGGCCCCTTTGCCCACCTAGGCTGCAAAAAAGTGTCACACATCTGGTATCTCCGTACTCAGGAGAAGTTGGGGAATGTGTTTTGGGGTGTCATTTTACATATACCCATGCTGGGTGAGAGAAATATCTTGGCAAAAGACAACTTTTCCCATTTTTTTTATACAAAGTTGGCATTTGACCAAGATATTTATCTCACCCAGCATGGGTATATGTAAAATGACACCCCAAAACACATTCCTCAACTTCTCCTGAATTTCAAACTCCTTACCACACATTTGGGCCCCTAGAATGCCAGGGCAGTATAACTACCCCACAAGTGACCCCATTTTGGAAAGAAGAGACCCCAAGGTATTTCGTGATGGGCATAGTGAGTTCATAGAAGTTTTTATTTTTTGTCACAAGTTAGTGGAATATGAGACTTTGTAATAAAAAAAAAATAAAAAAATCATCATTTTCCGCTAACTTGTGACAAAAAATAAAAAGTTCTATGAACTCACTATGCCCATCAGCGAATACCTTAGGGTGTGTACTTTCCGAAATGGGGTCATTTGTGGGGTGTTTGTACTGTCTGGCCATTGTAGAACCTCAGGAAACATGACAGGTGCTCAGAAAGTCAGAGCTGCTTCAAAAAGCGGAAATTCACATTTTTGTACCATAGTTTGTAAACGCTATAACTTTTACCCAAAGCATTTTTTTTTTTTACCCAAACATTTTTTTTTTATCAAAGACATGTAGAACAATAAATTTAGAGCAAAATTTATATATGGATCTCGTTTTTTTTGCAAAATTTTACAACTGAAAGTGAAAAATGTCATTTTTTTGCAAAAAAATCGTTAAATTTTGATTAATAACAAAAAAAGTAAAAATGTCAGCAGCAATGAAATACCACCAAATGAAAGCTCTATTAGTGAGAACAAAAGGAGGTAAAATTCATTTGGGTGGTAAGTTGCATGACCGAGCAATAAACGGTGAAAGTAGTGTAGGTCAGAAGTGTAAAAAGTGGCCTGGTCTTTCAGGGTGTTTAAGCTATGGGGGCTGAGGTGGTTAAAATGAAAATTAATTATTTTAAAATCATACAATGTAATTTTCTGGATTATTTTTAAATTTTGTCTCTCACCGTTGAAGTGTACCTACGATAAAAATGACAGACCTCTCCATTCATTGTAGGTGGGAAAACCTGAAAAATTGCCAGTGTATCAAATACTTATTTTCACCAGTGTGTGTATATATATATATATATATTTATTTTTTTTTTCACATACACACACCTCTTGATGTATATGTTTTATTAACTACTTGTATTCCCATTTAATAACAATTCTGGAGCTTCTATTTTTATGACTCTTTGTGGTGCCATACCTTTATTACCGCTAGAAGTTATGACTGTGACCAGTTGGGGAATCCCTGCACAGTGTGACACTTATTGGATAGTGCCAGACTATGCAGAAACACACCCTATACTGGTAACACTAATCTGGACCATAATATCAACCTGATAGTAATTCATTCGTAAACTCAAACACTTCGCTGGTACTGTAACATGCTTTCTTTCTTTCCCCGTACGTATTCGGCTACATGTGCAGATATCGTTAGTTGTGTTACAGTAGTTGTTCACACTGCTGTTCTTTTAATTTTGTCTCAGAACCATCACTTAAAGGGGTATTCCCATCTTAATGATCACTGTTAAATCTGTTAATGATTTAACAGTGATAATTTTTCTAAATATATTTAATTAACTAAATTCCCACCCCTTAGAAGAAAATGAACATATACTTACCTGACTGTTGTCTTCCGTCTCCCCTGGTTACGGCCACTGCTCTTCTCTAGAATCGCGGTGGCCGCACTTGCGCAGATGACTTTTCTCCCTGCCAGCCGCGCGCAGTCCCGAAAGCGCACGCCGACGCTGCGCATGCACTATGGCGTTCAGTCCAGCGCGCGGTCCGACCGGGAGAAGACTTCAAACATGATGGAGCCCGCCCCCTGCCGAAACCAGGAAGTGGACAGCGCGCCGGGAGCAGGTAAGTATGAAACAGCGTGACGGGAATAACCCTTTGTCATCACTTATGCTTAGTAGCTCAGCCCTACCATTCTCTTGCATTGAGCATAGCGATTCCTGCTATTTTGCACACCAGCCAATAAGAATCAGCACACAACCATTTCTTTTGCTAACCAAACATGGCCATTTCAATGTTTAGGTAAAGGTCTGCAATATATTGTTTTGTTTCTTATGGTCTAATGGTGGCAGTAGATTCTCAAGCAGATATCCTTTTTGTAGGCAGCAAGACAATTTTCTAAATTGGCTGGTAACAGATCATATAGCTCTGACCCTTGGGTTAAGTGCAAATGACACTATACTTCTAGTAGTGCCATCACCGCCCCAGTAACACTAGAAAACAATAGAATCTGGATCTGTCAACAGCTAGGGAGCCACATGCCATGCAATATAGAGTGTTTAATGTTTGTGACCATAGCGCAGGGCTGGCCAACCTGAGGCTCTCCAGCTGTTGTAAAACTACAATTCCCACCATGCCCCGCTGTAGGCTGATAGCTGTAGGCAGTCTTTGCATGCTGGGAGTTGTAGTTTTGCAACAGCTGGAGAGCCGCAGGTTGGCCATCCCTGCCATAGCGTATCAGTGATGGCTAACCTCCGGAACTCCAGCTGTGGTGAAACTACGACTCCCAGCATGCTCCATTCATTTCTATTTAGTTCTGAGAACAGCCAAGCAAGTGTACATCTTGGGAGTCGTAGTTTTACCACAGGTGAAGTGCCAGGGGTTAGCCATCACAGGCATATAGCATGGTGAAAAGTATGCTGGCACTTAACCATCACACCTTGATGGACATCCTATTCTAAAACCTTGGGTTTTACTATAGACTTTTGTGGCTTCCACTCTTCTGAGGCTTTCCACGAGATTCTGGCGTACTCTATGCCTGTAAGAACGAGTGCACTGAATAGATTTGACAAAAGGTAGCATTCACACTCAGTGTTTCAGTTCATCTCAAAAGGTGTTCAATGGGATTAAAGTCATGGCTCTGTTAAGGCTACTCAGGTTCCTCCAAATTAAACTATTTCATTAAGGACTTCACTTTGTGCAAAGTGATTATCAGAGGTTCCTACAGGGAACTGCCTGCTAGATCTCTCTGTATCCAGTGCTGCCAGAAGCGATAGTGGTGGAGATCCAGCCACAATCTGGCAAATATGCAGAGAATTGGCCAAATACAGCTTATTCTCGTCATATTTGCCAGGTTGCTGGATCTCCACCGATCCCCATTATAGTTAATGGGGCTGGATGGCATTCTGGTAGCGTCCGGCACTGCCAGGGACTAAGAGCATCTGCAAGCTATTCCCTGCATGCTAGAGTGAAACTAGCCTTACCGGGCTGAGGGCTAGACAGGAATCCCCAGACTTGTGGAAAAGGTCCAGGTGAAGACATGGACTCACAGCTCTATCGGTGTAATGCCAGCGTTACAAGTGAACAGCCAATCTCCTTCCACTCATGCTCCGTACGTGACGAAACTGAAAGTATGGGGCGGGATTCTCTTGCTGAAGGAGAATCCCATCTGAAGTCTCACCATCCCGCGCAGTCATCCCAGACCCACATGGAGAAGCTCGGGGCTGCCTTAAGATGAAGGGCTTAAAAGGGAGGCAGACACGTCCCCGAGAACAGCCCTCCTATCCCTGGGTGATTGTAGGCCAAGGCTGTGTGAGAACAGTGTCCGTGAGACAAGAAACAACTGAGGCAGGAAAGGGGAGGAGGCTTTGTATTCTGTGCTTCCGCGTTGTTTCCCGTCAGTGGGAAGTGGGGACTCCTCTCCTGTCAGTACCATTGTGGGGGCACTAGGGGTTTGCACTGTTCTGTATAATTACTGCTGTGCAAGTCTAGCTTTGGTCATGCTGGAATCAATCAAAAAATGAGACCTGCACAATGTACTTTATTACTCTTAAAAAGAATACATTTTATTTGCGGCTGTTATCCATTGTGTATAATACTAAAAAGTTACAAACTACAGGCATCTAATTCTTATCACACTCTATGCTGTAACAAGCGAGTTAAAACGGTTGCTAAAAGCTTGGATATGCCGAAACAGAAAAAAAACTAATGGCATTCAAATTTCTTCACCTCAGTGATGGATTTCCAAGGAACCTTTAATACTTCAACGTGGCAAGTAGAAACCTACAAGAAAAAACAGAACTGGTAAGAAAAAGCACTTTTCATTTCCCATAAACAACGTTTTTCACTTGTCCACAAGATAGAAGAGAATTTTTTGATCACTAGCAGGTCAAACTACTGGGAGACTTTGAGGCCCCCACCGATTACGAGGAAAGGGGTCTCTGAACCTAATGTGTGAGGCACTAGTTCTCATATGAGATTGCCACTCCATTCACCGATTATGGAACTGGTGAGTCCAATGCTCAGACGTTTCCATAATTTTCTCAGAAGAGAATGGAGCTCATCCATGCATACACCGCTTTATTCACAGAGATACTCCATTCTCGTGTTTTCTAAGGGTCCCAGTTAGAACTGCAGAGATTATACATTTATTACTAGAGATGAGCGAACATCCTGAAATTTATTTCAGGTTCCACTCAGAACAGGCCTCGCCATGGTCGACCAAAGAAGTTAAGTGCATGTGCTCAGCGTCATATCCAGAGGTTGTCTTTTCAAATAGACTTACGAGTGCTGCTAGCATTGCTGCAGAGGTTAAAGAGGTGGGGGTTCAGTCTGTCAGTGCTCAGACCATACGCTGCACACTGTATCTGCATGGCCGTCGTCCCAGAAGGAAGCCTCTTCTAAAGATGATGCACAAGAAAGCCCACAAACTGTTTGCTGAAGACAAGCAGACTGAGGACATGGATTACTGGAACCATGTCCTGTGGTCTGATGAGACCAAGATAAACTTATTTGGTCTAGATGGTGTCAAGCGTGTGTGGCAGCAACTAAGTGAGGAGTACAAAGACAAGCGTGTCTTGCCTACAGTCAAGCATGGGGGTGGGAGTGTCATGGTACGGGCTACATGAGTGCTGCCGGCTGTGGGGAGCTACAGGTCATTGAGGGAATGCCAACATGTACTGTGACATACTGAAGCCGAGCATGATCCCCCTCCCTTCGGAAATTGGGCCACAGGCAGTATTCCAACATGATAATGACCCAGACACACCTCCAAGATGATCACTGCCTTGCTAAAAGAAACTGAGGGTAAAGGTGCTGGACTGGCCAAGCATGTCTCCAGACCTAAACCCTATTTAGCATCTGTGGGGCATCCTGAAACATCCACCAGCTCTGTGATGTCATCATGGAGGAGAGGATTCTAGGGCAACCTGTGAAGCTCTAGTGAACTCCATGCCCAAAAGAGTTAAGGCAGTGATGGGAAATAATGCTGGCCACACAAAACATTGACACTTTAGGCACAATTTGTCCATTTTCACTTAGGGGTGTACTCAGTTTTGTTGCCAGCAGTTTAGGCTACTTTCACACCTGAGTTAGGTGCGGATCCGTCTGGTATCTGCACAGACGGATCCGCACCTATAATGCAAATGCTTGTATCCGTTCAGAACGGATCCGTTTGCATTTTTTGTTCACGATAATGCAAACGGATCCGTTTTGACTTACACTGAAAGTCAATGGGAGGCGGATCCGTTTTCAATTGCACCATATTGTGTCAGTGAGAAAACGGATCCGTCCCAATTGACTTACATTGTAAGTCAGGATTGATCCGTTTGGCTCTGTATCGTCAGGCGGACATCAAAACGCTGCAAGCGTTTTGGTGTCCTCCTCCAGAGCGGAATGGAGGCTGAACGGAGGCAAACTGATGCATTCTGAGCGGATGCTTATCCATTCAGAATGCATTAGGGCTGAACTGATCCGTTTTGGGCCGCTTGTGAGAGACCTGAATGGATCTCACAGCCGGACCCCGAAACGCCAGTGTGAAAGTAGCCTTAGACATTAATGGATGTGTGTTGAGTGTTTTTGAGGGCACACCAAACTTACCCTGTTATACAAGCTACCTACTTTACATTGTATCAAAGTGTCAGATCTTCAGTGTTGTCCCAGGAACAGATACAATAAAATATTTACAAAAATGTGAGGGGGGCACTCACTTTTGTGAGATACTGGAAGTGCAGTGGACAGGGAGAGCGTAGACCATGTATACAATAGCAAGAGAAAACGAGGGACCAGAGCGTGCCCACAGTCATGGCTATGTTGGTCAGGCGATGCCCAGGTCACAACGTCACAATCTGATTGTTTAGATTCTGGGACCAGTATGTCTAACACAATATAATTGTAAGAAAGTGGCCAACCTTAATTATTTATTTATGATTTCATTTTACTCAATTTGGGCCAAATAAAAAAAATAAACATTTTTCAATTGGTCTTTATTAAAAATACTCTGCAGCTTTGTCATAAAGGGTTAACTGTTTGTCTAGCGGTGTGATTCCTACTTTCACTTTGTGCAGTCATCATCTAATAAACCTTATCTCTAAATTATTAAAAGATATAGGAGAGAAAGAGAGAACGGAGGCAGCGCCTCGTGTGTGTTAACGTTTGCCACAAAGTCGCAATAGATAATACAGTCATGGCGGTAAATGTTGGCACCCCTGAAATTTTTCAAGAAAATGAAGTATTTCTCACAGAAAAGTATTGCAGTAACACACGTTTTGCTATACATACGTTTATTCCCTTTGTGTGTATTGGAACAAAACAAAAAAAGGGAGGAAATAAAGCTGATTGGACATAATGTCACATCAAACTCCAGAAATGGGCTGGACAAATTTATTGGTCCCCTTAACTTAATATTTGGTTGCACCCCCTTTGGAAAAAAATAACTGAAATCAGTCGCTTCCTATAACCATCAATAAGCTTCTGACACCTCTCACCTGGAATTTTGGACCACTCTTCCTTAGCAAACTGCTCCAGGTCTCTCTTATTGGAAGGGCGCCTTTTCCCAACAGCAATTTTAAGATCTCTCCACAGGTGTTCAATGGGATTTAGATCTGGACTCCTTGCTGGCCACTTCAGAACTCTCCAGGGCGGTGTTGCCATCCCTTTCTGTTTTTTTTTTTTTTAACGTATGTTTGGGGTCATTGTCCTGCTGGAAGACCAGCTTTCTGACACTGGGCTCTACAGTGCGACCCAAAATCAGTTGGTAATCCTCAGATTTCATGATGCCTTGCACACATTCAATGCACCCAGTGCCACAGGCAGCAAAACAACCCAAAAACCATCAATGAACCTCCACCATATTTCACTGTAGGTACTGTGTTCTTTTCTTTGTAGGCCTCATTCCATTTCCAGTGAACAGTAGAATGATGTGTTTTACCAAAAAGCTCTATCTTGGTCTCATCTGTCCACAAGACGCTTTCCCAGAAGGATTTTGGCTTACTCAAGTTCATTTTTGCAAAATGTAGTCTTGCTTTTTTATGTCTGTGTCAGCAGTGGGGTCCTCCTGGGTCTCCTGCCATAGCGTTTCATTTCATTTAAATGTCGACGGATAGTTCGCTCTGACGCTGATGCTCCCTGAGCCTGCAGGACAGCTTGAATATCTTTGGAACTTCTTTGGGGCTGCTTATCCATCAACCGGACTATCCTGCGTTGACACCTTTCATCAATTTTTCTCTTCCGTCAACGCCCAGGGAGATTAGCTACAGTGCCATGGGTTGCAGACTTCTTGATAATGATGCACACTGTGGATAAAGGCAAATCTAGATCTCTGGAGATGGACTTGTAACCTTGAGATTGTTGATATTTTTCCACAATTTTGGTTCTCAAGTCCTCAGACAGTTCTCTTCTCCTCTTTCTGTTGTCCATGCTTAGTGTGGCGCACAAAAGACTAAGTGAACTTTTCTCCTTTTTATCTGCTTTCATGTGCGATTTGTATATTGCCCACACCTGTTACTTGGCCCAGGTGAGTTTGAAGGAGCATCACATGCTTGAAACGATCTTATTTATCCACAATTTTGAAAGGGTGCCAATAATTTTGTCTAGCCCATTTTTGGAGTTTGATGTGACATTATGTCCAATTTGCTTTTTTTCCTTCCTTTTTTGGTTTTGTTCCAATACACACAAAGGGAATAAACATGTGTATGGCAAAACATGTGTTACTGCAATACTTGTCTGTGAGAAATACTTATTTTCCCGTCCTGCTTGCGGGGGATCTGTTCTGCTGCCAAGGTCTTTACCCTTACCGCTGCAGCGGTTTCAGGGATGAGAAACAGCAGTTGAAAGGAAGAAAAACAGGACCTTTTCCCGGCGCTGACGCAGAAGACGTGCGATCAGATTAGTATCGGTAAAACAGTAACAATTCTTTATTCCAGGTCTAGGCATTTCGGGGGTGAACAGCCCCCTTCATCAGGACAATAAAACATTTACCTGATGAAGGGGGCTGTTCGCCCCTGAAACGCGTAGACCTGGAATAAAGAATTGTTACTGTTTTGGGTGTGTTGGAGGTCAGAGATCAGATACTCCGCCTGCTACTAGAGAATCTCAAGGCAATACAGAGAAAAGGGCTCAACATTTTAAATAAAGACTGATTGAAAAAGTAATTTTTAATTCAAAACGAGCACAATGCAACAATAATAAAAAAATAATAATAATTTTATCCCCAAAGGTGTACATAGCGTTTAAGCATACAGTTTTTGCCCCATAAGATGCATTTTTCCCCCCCAAAAGAGTCTTAGGCCCCTTGCAGACGAGAATTAGGTCAGTGTCATCTAATACATTCCTGAACTGTAAGGGTTATATAGCATCATAAATCAATATAATGCTATGCCACCCAGGCAGCACTGGGAGTTCAGGCCAAGTGCTTTCCTGCACGTCCACAGCGAGACACTAGCTTGTCTGAAAGGGGCCTTATGGGGTGAATATTAACGAGCACTTCCATTATGGAAGCACTTAGTTCCGGACAACCGGGAAGCGGTCCTCGGCTGTCGGCTGTGCACAGCGTGAGGGCGCTTTGTGTCCTCACGCTGTGCACGTCAGGTCAATGTACAGCCGACGGCAGAAAGAGCAGGTGGATCGCTGGAGGTTAGAATCGGTGGCGTCTGGAGAAGGAGAGGTAAGTGGTTTTTATTTTATGTGTTTTGTGGCATGGGGGCTGATATAAGGCATATAGGGCTCTTATCTGAGGTCAGAGCTAAGGTATGATTAACATTGGGGGTATGATTGGTGGTCTGACCTGAGGTCTAATGAAAAATATTTTTTTCTTATAGTCCGCCTCAAACCTAGGTGCGTCTTATAGGGCGAAAAATACAGTACTTTTAAGCTGGAGACTGACAGTACCTTAACGAAGGCCGGATCTGTGTGGAGTTTACAGCTCTTTACATCTGCAGTTGGCTTCTTACACTGTGTACGCCCAATATCGACATCCATAAAGTACAGTACCCCAGACACAAGCTTTTAAAGAAAAAAAAGATATATATGTTAGAGAGATGAAGTGTGCATTATAGTAAAAGCCATACAGTAGATGCTGGCCACTCCTTTAACCCCATGAGAACCAGGCTAATTTTGGTCTAGAGGATCAGACCATTTTCACATTTTTTTTTCTTGTTAAGTAATTGAAAAATTATAAAAAATAAAGAAAAAAAAGACATATTTGGCGATATCGCCACGTCTGTAACAACCGCCGCTATAAAATTATCACATGATCTACCCCATCAGATGAACAGTGTCACCTCACCCAAGAAAAAAAACATAATATCAAGTGATCAAATATGTACCCCAAAATGGTACCTATAAAAATAAAAAAAACATCACATCCAGCAAAAAACAAGCCCTCACACAAGACCATAGCCAGAAGGTGGCAGAACTCAAAATAATCGTTCTATAAATCGAAGTTACATGTTCAATTAATCAGGATTTCCATATTTGTCATAATTGACCCATCCCTACTCCATGATATTCAAGAGCTTCTCTCTCCTCCTTCTAGCAATCAAGTTTTCAGAAAACTCAGTGACCCTTTAAAATAAGATAAACTGACACATGACGACTGAACATATGTCACGTCAACACTTTTGTAACCTGTTGGGCCCACAGAAGGTACATAGGGCAAATATGCTGTATACAACCAATGACATATCATTGGTACAGCTGTGCAGGGGCCCTATAGGTAAATGGGGCATACCAATACGGGCAGCACAGATTCCTTTAAAGGGCCTCTGTCAGCAGATTTGTACCTATGAAACCGGCTGACCTGTTACATGTGCATTTGGCAGCTGAAGACATCTGTGTTGGTCCCATGTTCATAGGTGTCCGCATTTCTGAGAAAAATGAGGTTTTAATATATGCAAATGAGCCTCTAGGAGCAACGGGGGCGTTACCGTTACACCTAGAGGCTCTGCTCTCTCTGCAACTGCCGCGTCCCCTCCACTTTGGCAGGGCCAGACAGTGTAAACATCATCACTTCTACACTGTCTGGTCCTGTCAAAGTGCAGAGGACACGTCAGTTGCAGAGAGAGCAGAGCCTCTAGGTGTAACGGTAACGCCCCCGTTGCTCCTAGAGGCTCATTTGCATATATTAAAACCATTTTTCTCAGAAATGCAGACACATATGGCCATGGGAAAAAAGATAGCGGCTCACTTGTAGACCCCCTATGGATATGGTGGCAACACACTACAGGTCAGTCAGCGTCATAGGTACAAATCCGCTGACAGAGGCCATACGTACGGCTGGGCTCCCTGATAGTAAACGAGGTCTGCTGAGCGCCGTTCATTCCCGATATCTGACGGCAATGGCACTTCCATTTCTCTTGCTGTTATGGAGCAGTGATGTGAGCATAGCCTAACGGACGCCATGCATGATGAACCATCGTCACCCAGTGGCGCGCCATGTCCGCCCCCCAGTTATCTTACATAGGGGGCTACCAGATTGTAAGCAGCATTGCTGACATGGGATGCTGTGAATGATCGTCCTTGTACAGCACTATGGAAGATGTCAGCTCTATGTAAAAGCCCACAATGGTGATCTATGCAGGGACTAGATGGCACTACACCGCTTCAGCCTGCTACATCCTCGCTCACCTGCGTCTCCACATTGTGCACCTTCACCACCCGGGCCTCGAACTCGTCATTGCTGCCCTTGTTGTACTGGTATAGGGCGAACGCCAGAGCCTGCTTCACCCCTGCAGAATCCGCCCTGGCTTTCTCGCGACCACCCAGCAATGTGCTCGCCTGGGTGACCGCAGCCAGACACAGGAGCGCCGCCGCCATCATCCACAGCTGCGCCATGACTACTAGAGGGGCTTGTTTACAATGGGAAGGGGGGCGCTCACCGGAAGCAGGCGCCATGTTTACTGTGGGCGCACGGGGAATGGGTAGGTTTCCTTTAGTCAGGCGGTGGTCACACAGTTACTTCTGCCATACCTAGTGCTCATCTATTCCTGACCTGCCCTAGCGGTCCTTTCTAGCCCGGGATTATAGACAGCCAAGAAAACCACTTTGCCCAAATCCAAGATGTCTTTAAAAAAAAAAGACCAATTCAGGGTCACATGACTGGACTACATGGACGGATTGGTCGGTGTTGAGCCCTGGAGGGTTTTGTTTTCAGTTTTTAACCCCTTGCCTTTCTGGATTTTTCTGTCCAGGTAGCGGTGTGAGGGCTTGTTTCTTTTGGGGGCACAAGTTGTACCTTTTGTTCGCACCGTTTCACGTTTTATACGATGTAGTGAGAAGCTGGAAAACATATTCCGAATGGGGTGGAAATGGAAAAAAAAAAAAAAATGAAATTCTGCCACAGTTTTATGGGTTTTGTTTTTACTGCGTTCCCTATGCGGTAAAACTGACATTTTACCTCCGTTCTCTGGGTCAGTACAATTACAGTGATAGCACATTTATGTAGTCTTTCCTGTGTTTTTGGGCTCATGCCCGCGCTGCACTTGTCACCAGCCGTGTGCACTCCGCATCACGGATGCAGACGCAAATCCGGAGATGCGGTGCGGAAGCACGGATCGGAACCCCACGGAAGCACTGTTTCTGGCCGTGCCTCCGCACTGCAAAAAAGTAGTGCATGAATTACTATTTTGCGGTGCAGACCGTCAGATGCGGATCGCGGACCCAATTCAAGTGAATGGGTCCGCGATCCGCATGAGGCTGCCCCACGATCAGTGCCCGTGCATTGCGGACAACAATTTGCGGTCCGCAGCACGGGCACGGAGCCCTTAGGCTACTTTCACACTAGCGTTCGGGTGTCCGCTCGTGCGCACCGTTTGAAGGGGCTCACGAGCGGCCCCGAACGCATCCGTCTGGCCCCAATGCATTCTCAGTGGAGGCGGATCCGCTCAGAATGCATCCGCCTGCCAGCGTTCAGCCTCCGCTCCGCTCAGTGAGCGGACACCTGAACGCTGCTTGCAGCGTTCCGGTGTCCGCCTGGCCGTGCGGAGGCGAGCGGATCCGTCCAGACTTACAATGTAAGTCAATGGGGACGGATCCGCTTGAAGATGACACCATATGGCTCAATCTTCAAGCGGATCCGTTCCCCATTGACTTTCAATGTAAAGTCTGAACGGATCCGCTCAGACAACTTTCACACTTAGAAAATTTTCCAAGTTTTAATGCAGACGCATCCGTTCTGAACGGATGCGAACGTCTGCATTATCGGAGCGGATCCGTCTGATGAAACATCAGACGGATCCGCTCCGAACGCTAGTGTGAAAGTAGCCTTAGACTGATAAAAGGTCTACGGAGCTGTGTGAGGGTGCGTTTTTTAACCAGGCCCAATCCAATTTTGGGAGTAATGTTTTAGTATTTTGCTCCCTGTCTCCTACCAGAACTTTTTACATTTCTTTTGTCAATATAGCCATATAAGTGGCTGTTTTTGGCGGGACAAATTGTATATTTTAATGGCACCATTAACCCCTTCTACCCCAGGCCAGTTTTCACCTTCCTGCCCAGACCATTTTTTGCAAATCTGACATGTCACTTTATGTGGTAACTTTGGAACACTTTTACTTATCCAAGCCATTCTGAGATTGTTTCTTCGTGACACATTGTACATGACAGTGGTAAATTTGAGTTGATATGTTTCACCTTTTATTTAAAAAAAAAAATCCTAATTTTACCAAAAATGTGGAAAAATTAGCAATTTTCCAAATGTGAATTTCTCAGCCTTTAAGGGCTTATGCACACAAACATGTGCGGCCTGGCCCGTGTTGCGGCCCGCGGTCCGCAATATACGAACACCAGCCATGTGCACACCATATCACGGATGCGGACCCATTCAGTTGAATGGGTCCGCAATCCGTAAAACATACGGAGCGGAGGCACAGAGCGAAAGCCCACAAAAGAACTACAGAGTGCTTCTGTAGGATTTCCGTCTGTGTTTCTGCACTGTAATAAAATATAACGTTCTATTTTTTTGCTGTGCAGACTGAATCTTGTCAATCACTGACCCATTCAAGTGAATGGATCCGCATATGCAATCGGTGAGCACACGGATGGCGCCGTGCATTGCGGACCGCTGTTTGCCATCATTTTGTAAATGTCATTTTGTTTTTTTAGGATTTTAAACACCCGCTTTTTAAAGGACCAGTTAAGGTTATGAAGTCACTTTGTGGGGCTTATATAATAGAAACCACCCATAAATGACATTTTAGAAACTACACTCCTCAAGTTATTCAAATACGATTTTACAAACTTTTTTAACCCTGTAGATGTTTCTCAAGAAGTTAAGGGGTTTTCCAAGACTTTTAATACCAGAGGAAAGGTCATCAGTATTTGATCGCTGGGAGTCTGACACCTGAGACCCCTGCCAATTAGCTGTTCGAGAAGGCAGAGGCGCTTGCAGTAGCTCCATGGCCTTCTCTCCGCTTTTCCCAGGCCAGTAATCTCACGTTAATCAGTCACATGGTCTAGGTGCAGATTAGCTCCATAGAAGTGAATGGGGCTGAGCGCCATACCAAGCACAGCCGCTATACAATGTACGGCACTGTGCTTGGTAAGCTTCGAGAAGGCCGCAGCCTCAGGAGCACCAATGCCTTCTCAAACAGCTGATCGGCGGGGGTCCTGGGTATGTTTGTGAACTGCTGTATAGGCACATGGCAGGGCTCAGAAGGGAAGAAGCAACATATGGATTTTGGAGGGCAGATTTTACTGGGATAATTTTCAGGTGCCATGTCACATTTGAAGACCCCCTGATGCACCCCTACAGTGGAAACTCCCAAAAAGGAATTCATGTGTCCTGAGCACTTGGACTCAACATGCTTTTAATAGAATTTAGAAACACTTGATTGTGAAAATGAAAAATACATTTTTTTTTTTTTACAAGAAAATGTCGCTTATGCCCAAATTTTCAATTTCTACAAGGGGGTAACAGGAGAAAATGCACCGCACATTCTGGTACTCATTTGCTCCTGAATACTGAAACACCCCATATGTGCTCGTAAACTACTTTATGGGCACAAGGCAGGGCTTAGAAGGTGAGGGGCACCATATGGTTTGGGAGGGCAGATTTCACTGGAATAATTATCAGGTACCATGTCACATTTGAAGATACTCTGAGGTACCCCTACAGTGGAAACCCCCAAAAAGAGATCCATTTTGGAAACTACTCCCCTTATGGAATTTTTAAAGGGGTGTAGTGAGCATTTTGGCCCAACTTAAATTACATAGAATTTAGAAACACTCGGCTGTGAACATTAAAAGTTACATTTTTTACAAGAAAATGTCGCTTTAGGCCCAAACTTATTATTTTCACAAGGGGTTACAGAAGAAAAAGCAGTATACAATTTATCATCCATTTTCTCCTGAATACGGCAACACCTATATGTGTTCGTACACTGATATATATGCACACAGCAGGGCTCAGAATGGAAGGAACACAATATGGGTTTTGGAGGGCAAATATCACTAAAATAATTTTCAGGTGTCATGTCGCATTTGAAGACACCATGAGATAGCCCTACAGCGGAAACCCCAAAAATTACCCCATTTCAGAAACTACATCCGCCAAGGATTTTTTAAAGGGGTGCAGCGAGCACCTTGGCCCAACAGACATTTCATGGAATTTAGAAACCCTTGGCTGGGAAAATGAAAAATTTCATTTTTTTTTTACAAGAAAATGTTGCTTTATGCCAACGTTTTTCATTTTTACAAAGGTTAACAGAAGAAAATGCACCCCCAATTTGTTACCCATTATCTCCTGAGTACAGCAACACCCCATATGCGGTCGTAAAGTGCTGTATGGGCACAACACAGGGGTCAGAAGAGAAAGAGCATCATGTGCATTGGAGGCCTAGTATGGGGATTTACACAGCACTGGTCGACAACTGCAGAGGCTCTGAGGTGAAAATAAAAAAAGACACTCCAAGAAGTGGCCCATTTTAGAAACCACACCCCTCAGAGACTTTACCAAGGGGTGCCGAGAGCATTTTGACCCAACATGTGTTTTGCAAAAATCTATTCACAGTAGGTGGTGCAAAGTGAAAATTGCAATTTTTACACAGATATGCCATCTCAGTGCCCAATATGTTGTGCCCATTGTATGCCAGTGTGAAAGCTCAGGCCTCTTCTAAGGCTACGTTCACACTTGCGGCAGAGTTATCCAGCAAGCAGTTCCGTCGCCGCCAACTGATGGCATTTGTAAGACTGCTCAGAATCCTGATCAGTCAGAAAAATACCTGATCAGTCAGAAAAATACATTGAAATGCCGGATCCGTCTTTCCGGTGTCATCCGGAAAAACGGATCCGGCATTTATTTTTTCACCTTTTTTATGCACACACCGGAAGGATGGATTCCAGCACTAATACATTCCTATGGAAAAAATGTTTTATGGAAAAAGATGTTTTATCTTTTTCCTGATCAAAAAGACTGAACTGAAGACATCCTGATGCATCCTGAACGGATTTCTCTACATTCAGAATGCATGGGGATATGCCTGATCAGTTATTTTCCGGTATAGAGCCCCTAGGACGGAACTCTATGCTGGAAAAGAAAACCGCAAGTGTGAAAGTACCCTTATTATGCTGGGCTTTCTGGTTTTCTAAACACTCTACATCTGGCTCTAATCTGTTTCCTGGACATACCATAGGACTCAGTGAAATAATACATGTAACCCCTGAGAAGTGACCCTATATTGGAAACTCCACCCCTCAAGGTATTTATTAAAGGGGTATTCCGATTGTTAGATGTTAACTACTAAATTGGTGGGGGTCATACCTCTGGGACCCCCCATTGATCACGAGAACTTGGGTCCCGTACCACTGCAGCCCCCCTGAGTGTCCGGTTGGGTATGAGTGCAGTCACTCCATTAATTTCTATGGGAATTCCAGAGATCGCCGAGCGCTGTACTCCCATACAAATAAATGGAGCGGCCATGCGCATGTGTAACCGGCCACTTCATTTAAGGGGGGCTGCAGGGGATACGTGGCCCCCATTCCCGTGATCAGAAGGGGACCCAACGGTCCCCACCAATCTAATAGTTATCCCTATACTGTGGATAAGGGAAAACTTCTAACAACCGGAGTACAGTAACTCCTTTACGGGGTGGAGTGAGCAGGGGAATGTGGGAAATTAAAATTGCAAGTTTTCCACACATATGGCATTTCAGTGCCCAATATGTTATGCCCAGCTTGTGCCATCTGAAACAAACCACACCCTTTAAATTGTTATACGGGTTCTACTGGATGCTGAAATGACATAAATGGGGGTTGTGAGCCGCTGTTTACCCTGCGGGGTTTAGAAGGGAAAGACCACCATTTGGCTTTTGCAGCGCCGATTTTGATGGATTGGTTTACAGGCGCCATGTTGCTTTTGAACAGCCTCCAGGGACCAGTACAGTCATTTCACACGTTTATATTTCTCTTGATGGAGCTGTGTGACGGCTTATTTTTTGCGGAATGAGTTGCCGTTATCATCGGTTCTATTTTGCGCTACATATGACTTTTTTATTTGATGATTGCTTTTTGGGAAGCAGAGTAAAGAAACAGCAGCAGTTCTACCATAGATTTTGGGGTTTTGTTATTGCAGCGTGCACTATGCTGGAATAACTACACATTGGGTGTCATTTATTAACCCTTTTACTACATGTACGGCGCTGGAGCGATAGGCAAACATGGCGCCCACTTGCATGTGCACCGGGGGGTGTCATGGCCTGTGGGTCTCCGCTGTTTCAAACAGCGGAGACCGGTGGCTAACGCCGATCGCGGTAATTAAAGCCTTAAAGAGGACCTTTCTTCCGTTTTGACATAGGCTAATTATGGTATTACCTTGTAGGGCGGCCCCCACTGATGCTATTGTGTATATATTTTTTTTCAACCCCACCCCTGCTCATTATGATACAGCGTGCCAAATAATCAGGGGGCCACAGCGGACGAACGGGGGGGGAGGGGGCCCTACAAGGTAATACCATAATTACCCTACGTCAAAACGGATGAAAGGTCCTCTTTAAGATGCCGTGATCAAGTAAGATCACGGCATCTAAAGGGTGAAAGACTGGGCTTCTTACCGGCATCCTCTGCGGAAGAGGATGCCGGTAATTGATTTCAATACACTCAGCCTCACTGAAGAGGCCGACAGTCAGGGCCGGACTGGGGATAAAAACCAGCCCTGGAAAAAGTTGCACACCAGCCCCACAGCATTGCGTTCTTATTTACTTGTTTATAATAGGGGAAAGCATTCATTTTAAAACACGTGTGTAAACACGAATATGAACTTTGCCCCACGATAGATCTTTTGTAGAACCCCCATTGTTCATATTATCACAGTGTTTTCCCAACCAGGATGCCTCCAACTGTTGCAAAACTACAACTCTCAGCATGCTCAGAAAGTGTTTTACCACGCCCTTTGACCCGCCCCTTTTTTGTTGGCCACCTATTTAATGATTGTTGCATGCAACATTTTACTTGACCAGCTATTTTAGATATTTTACGGCAGTCCTGTTACAATCCCCCCAATGAGCCTTTCGACCAAATAATAAAAATATTTATAAAATCTCACCCATATGCTGCAAGAAAAATAAAAAATCTGCAATGTAAAATCAATAATAAAGATCAACTACAAACATAAACATATTTCACATAAAAACTTACAGTTACTTGACTTGGCCCTTGGGGATCTCAAACACCACTTCAACACTTTGGCCGGGGGCTCGGCGGAGCTGATGTTGTGCTTTATGCTAATGAGAAAGATTTCATAATAAGGATTTGGAGAAAGGGCAGAGGGATAGCAAAGCAGGGAGAGGATGGTGCTGCTACTAGGGGGTCATACCATGGGGGAGTAATAAAGCCCACCATAATGCCCCCCCAGCAGTAATAATTCTCCTTATAATGTGCAAAACATACCCCTTTGTAATGCCCCCAGTTGAGCTAATGTTCCCATAATGTGCCAATATAAAATATCCCTTCTCAGTGCCCCCGTAGATGACCCCATAGTGCTCCTCCCCCTTCCCCAAAGTACCCACCATAATGTGTCCCAGTATAAAATGCCCATATACAGAGCCCCCCATATAAAATACCTCTTCTTTTTAGCCTCAGTAGATGCCCCTATAGTGCCACCCAATAATCTGCCAGTAAAAAGTGCCCCAATAGATGCCCCCAATCATGTGCCAGTAAGATGTGCCCCCATAGATGCCCCCAATCATGTGCCAGTAAGATGCGCCCCCATAGATGCCCCCTAATCATGTGCCAGTAATAAGAGCCCCCCCACCATCATGTGCCAGCAGCCAGAGCCCCTCCATATCATGTGCCAGTAGCCAGAGTGCCCGCCTATCATGTGCAAGTACCCCCCCATATTATATTCCAGTAGTCCCCATTATGTGCCAGTAGTCCCCCTTATGTGTCAGTAGCCGCCCTTACCATGTGCCAGTAGCACCCTTATGTGCCAGTAGCCACCCCTTATCATGTGCCAGTAGCCCCCTTATCATGTACCAATAGCCCCCCTTATGTGCCAGTAGCCCCCCCTTATCATGGGTCAGTAGCCCCCATCATGTGCCAGTAGCCCCCCTTATGTGCCAGTAGCCCCCCTTATCATGTTCAAGTAGCCGCCCCTTATCATGTGCCAGTAGCCCCCCTTATGTGCCAGTAGCCCCCTTATCATGTGCCAGTAACCCCCTTATCATGTGCCAATAGCCCCCCATGTTCTAGAAGCCCCCATATCATGTGCCAGTAGCCCCCATATCATGTGCCAGTAGCCCCCTTATTATGTGCCAGTAGCCCCCGTTATCATGTGCCAGTAGCCCCCCTTATCATGTTCAAGTAGCCCTCTTATGTGCCAGTAGCCGCCCCTTATCATCTGCCAATAGCCCCCCATGTGCCAGAAGCCCCCAAATCATGTGTCAGTAGCCCCCATATCATGTGCCAGTAGCCCCCATATCATGTGCCAGTAGCCCCCTTATTATGTGCCAGTAGCCCCCATATCATGTGCCAGTAGCCCCCTTATTATGTGCCAGTAGCCCCCCTTATCATGTGCCAGTAGCCCCCCATGTGCCAGAAGCCCCCATATCATGTGCCAGTAGCCCCCATATCATGTGCCAGTAGCCCCCATATCATGTGCCAGTAGCCCCCATATCATGTGCCAGTAGCCCCCTTATTATGTGCCAGTAGCCCCCCTTATCATGTGCCAGTAGCCCCCCTTATCATGTGCCAGTAGCCCCCCTTATCATGTGCCAGTAGCCCCCCTTATCATGTGCCAGTAGCCCCCTTATCATGTGCCAGTAGCCCCCCTTATCATGTGCCAGTAGCCCCCCCTTATCATGTGCCAGTAACACCCATATCATGTGCCAGTAGCCCCCATATCATGTGCCAATAGCCCCCATATGTGCCAGTAGCCCCCTTATCATGTGCCAGTAGTCCCCTTATCATTTGCCAGTAGCCCCCCCATCATGTGCCTGTAGCCCCCCTTATGTGCCAGTAGTCGTACTTATGTGCCAGTAGCCCCCCATCATGATCCAGTATTGTACCTATATATAAAAAATAAAAAAACACTTATACTTACCTCCAGCGATGCGGTGCAGGCATCTTCCGGCCTGTGTCCCTCGTTATATGGCTCAGGCGGCGTGATGACGTCATTGCGCAGCCTATCAGAGGAACAGGAGGGGACACACCTCTCCCTCCCCTGCCGTAGCATAGACATCTGTATCGCTGTCCTGAGGACAGATGACTATGGAGATGAGCGCTTCCACAATGGAAGTGCTCATCTGCTGTGCCCTGCTGCCGGCCGCCCCCACTTGTCACCAGGGCCGCGGCCTTGCGGCACTCAGGCCTACCGGGAATTTTCCCGGTATCCCGGCAGGCCAGTCCGGCCCTGGCTGAGGGCATTGAAGCTGCAATTCTTATTTTGGCATAAGCAAACAAAAGTCACAGATTGCGGTGCAAATGACCTTTGTGCCAGAAATACGCCTAATATAGGTGTATTTCTAGTTAGTAAATGACCCCAATTATCTTTATTTAACTGGTCAGTACGATTACTCAGATACCAATCTTTTAAAGTTTTTTTTTTTACGTTTTACTTTTATTCATTTTTTATTTTTCTGGCGATTGTCTTGTGTGCAGGCTCCTTTTCTGCTGGAAGAGTTGATATTTTTATTGGTACTATGTTGGGGTACATATCGTTTTTTGATTAATATTACACATTTTGTGAGGCAAGGTGACCAAAAAATGGCTGTTTTGGCACCGTTTTAATTTCTTTTTTTTTTATGGCAGTCACCTGATGGGGTAGATCACTACTTCCGTGGGGTTTCGTCCCGTACTTCCGTTCCGCAAAAAGATAGAACATGTCCTATCTTTTTGCGGAATGGCCGGATCGCGGACCCATTCAAGTGAATGGGTCCGCGATCCGATGCGGCTGCCCCACGGACTGTGCTCGTGCATTGGGGCCCGCATTTTGCGGGGCGCACACGCCCGTGGGAAAGAGGCCTTAGTCTGCACTGCAGGTCATATGGAGTTTTTTTTTTTTTTTTCATTTTTTGTGTCCATTTTGCTGACAATGTAAACCGCTGTGGATTTGCAGCACTCACAACCACAGTGACAAACCCTCATCGTATCCACTACGTGTGGGCATACTTTTAGGCCCCGTTCACATGCACAGACGTGCCATTCCTTGGCACAGTCGCGGCTTTGGTCCACTAGTGGCCACAAGAACAGCAGCCTGGCTTCCATCGAAAACAATGGGAGGCAGACGCCACGTGGTGGCTGCCAGTTGTTTGCCACGGAATCCATCCATGGCTCTAGGCCTCGTCTGTACTGTAGGCGTTAAATGACGCCAATGCCTCACCGTTGCAGATTGTATGGCATAGTTTTATGCCAGGTGTGCGGGCACCCTTGGATTGCTGCAGTAAATGTACCCTTCTCTCTTTTAACTGGATAATGTGCATATTTTTAGGATAAATCAATAAATGTATTTGTAATTGTACAACTTTTCGGATGAGAAAAAATGCGGTAGCGCTGCCAGCAGGGGGCGCAGTGTAGAAGCGCTGTATAGCGGGGGCGCCTGTCTATAGGCCGCTCACATAGTGGGGTGTTCGCGTCCCGCTGGCGGTAGGTCGTGGTATATGTAGTACTCGGGATATAATCGCTGACACGTAATATGATACTGAATTCCGATATCTCCTTCTCTTTCCTCTGCAGTGCCGAACGCGAAGTGTGCTGTCTTGGCCTCCTCTGCGCGCCGTAGCATGACGTGTGTGTGACTCTTCAGCACCACAGACATGTCTGCCGACTGGGAAGAGATCCGGCGGCTTGCGGCCGACTTCCAGAGAGCCCAGCTCAGCGATAGCGTGCAGAGGTAAGTGGCCCCCTGTGTACTGTGCTCAGCTGCAAATGTGACAGAAGTCAGCTGTGCTGCAGCTTCTGAGCATGGACTCGAACTTTGCAGTTGAGGCATACACTGTAAGTTACTCAGTATGGCAGGTAATTGCTCAAGTAACAACCCCCTAATACATGCAGGTCCCTTGTCATTGCCCTGTGGGCACTACCTGCAGAATACAGGCCCCATTTACTGTCTGCAGTGTGGTATCCACAACCTCAGGCCTCATGCACCCGGCGGTGCCCATATTGCAGCTCACAAACAGCAGGTCCGCAATATACAGGCATCCGCGGATGCGGAACCATCCAGACGATGCGGTGCGGAGTGCTTCCGTGGAGTCTCTCTCCGTGCCTTTGCATCAGAAAAAAAAATAGAACTTGTTCTATTTTTTATTTTTTTTGCGGTGCAGACAAATCACGGACCCATTCAAGTTGAATGGTTCTGGATCCATCTGCGGCAGCCGCACGGATGTTGGCCGTGCATTGGGGACGGTAAACTGCGTGTACGGAAAGGCCGGCAGGCGTTTGTGTTCATGAGGCCTTACCTGGTAAACAAGTGGTTTGAAGGAATGTCCTTTCCATATGGCTTAGGGCTCATGCACACACGTATTTTCTTTCCGTGTCTGTTCATTTTTTTATTTTTTATTTTTATTTTTTGCGGACCATATGCGGAACCATTCATTTCAATGTGTCCGTAAAAAAAAGTTACTCGGTGTGCATTCAGTTTCCGTATGTCTGTTCTGCAAAAAAATAGAACCTGTCCTATTATTGTCCGCATTACGGACAAGGCTAGTACTGTTCTATCAGGGGCCAGATGTTCCGTTCCGGTGGTGTACATGAGCCCTTATTCTAGTGCATGGAGTTAGGGCAGAGCTTCAGTACCAGACGTGAGCCATAGATGGAGTCTAATACAACCCCTTTAAAGGGAATCTGTCACCCCGATTTTGGACAGTTCCCCTGTGGTCAGCAGTGAAATACACGGTCTGGACGGCTGTGCTGTTCGACCAATGGAGGGGACTCATGACAATGTATTTCAATGCAGCTCTGAGCACTGACAGCGGAGGAATGGGGGCAGTAGGAAAATAAACAGCACATCGCTTTCCAAATTATTATGCAAATGATATTGTTCTCTGATTTTTCCTAAATGGTCTTGCATCTGTTGAACTTGTGATTTCTGGAGTAACGGAGGCATAGATATAAGTAGGAATAGACTAGTTAGGTTTAGCTGACATGAGCACATCGCTAATGTCAGCTAGTTTAATAGGGTTAATTCTGGTGACAGAAACCCTTTAAAGAGAACCTGTCATCAACTTCATGCTGTCCATACTAACGGCAGAATAAAGTAGACACAGGTTAGTTGATTTCAGCGGTCTGTCATTTATAAGTTATAAGTAAGTGGTTTCCGAGAACAAACATCACAATCATTGCAGACTAGGCCTGGAAAAGAGTCCCGGCCACCTGAGAAGAGTCCCGGCCACCTGAGAAGAGTCCCGGCCACCTGAGAAGAGTCCCGGCCACCTGAGAAGAGTCGCGGCCACCTGAGAAGAGTCCTGGTTATTCATGATCTCCTGCCCACCTGCTGATGACTGACAGGCTTCTACCTAGTTTTCTCCCTTTCTGTCTAGGAGAGAACTGCCAATCATCAGCAGATGGGTGAGAGAGCAGGAGATTAGGAATAACCAGGACTCTTCTCAGGTAGATTTGACTCTTTTCAAGGCCCGGGCTGCAATGATTATGATGCTGGTTCTCGGCAACCACTTACTTTTAGCTCATGAGTGACACACCACTGACATCAGCATTTCTGTCACTACTTTATGCTGCCCTCAGTGAGGTCACCATAAAGTTGATGACAGGTTCCCTTTAAGTTTTTAGGAAATACCTTACGTTTTCATACCTTGTCCAAGGCATTGCACTATTTGACACTTTTCAGCAGCAGAGAAATCCTTTTTCTTTCTCAAATTGCTTGAAACCTGTGGCCTGCTTAATAATGTGGAACATCCTTCTTAAAGGGGTTGTTCCTATTGATGTCCTATCCTCAGGATAGGTAATCAATATCAGTTCCCTGGTGTCGGAGCCAAGCTGATCAGCTGTATGAGGAGACGGCGCGCACTTGCCGCCTCTCTTCTCTATTCCTGTCCATGATCTTTGCCATAGACAGCGGTGAACAGGAAGAGAGATGGGACGTGTGCACTGTGCGCGCCGTCTCCTCGTACAGCTGATCGGTGGGTGTGTCGGGAGTCGGACCACCACCGATAGTAAAAGCCCGGACAACCCCTTTAAGTAGTTTCCCTTTAATTGGGCTCACCTGGCAAACTAATTACCACAGGTGTTTGAGATTGACTTCAGCGATTCAGAGCTGTGAGACACGATACCACCCATGAGTTTAATTGAAAAACAAAATATCTTTGACACTTTGTTCCGATTTGCATAATAATTTTGACCGCGGTGTAGTGGTCGGTAGTGCTACTCATGTATTACTGTAGATAATGGTCCAAAGAAGACAGATTTCCTCCCCTATGCTCCATTAGGGACATCTGGTGCAGATCTTACCTGTTTTTTTGTGGATTTTATAGAGCATTGTGCATTTCCGCTAGGGCTGCAGCTAACGATTATTTGAATAATCGTTTAGTGGTCGATAATTTCATCGATTTAATCGGGAAAAAACACCAAAATGACAAAAAAAGGTGTTTATATGATTTTACTTGAAAAATTATGTTCAAAGGCCATATTAAAACAAATTGTGGATGACACACTGTTATGGGGGGGATCTGTGGATGACACACTGTTATGGGGGGGATCTGTGGATGACACACTGTTATGGGGGGGATCTGTGGATGACACACTGTTATGGAGGGGATCTGTGGATGGCACACTGTTATGGAGGGGATCTGTGGATGGCACACTGTTATTGGGGGGGGGATCTGTGGATGGCACACTGTTATTGGGGGGGGATCTGTGGATGGCACACTGTTATTGGGGGGGGATCTGTGGATGGCACACTGTTATTGGGGGGGGGGATCTGTGGATGGCACACTGTTATTGGGGGGGGGGGTCTGTGGATGGCACACTGTTATTGGGGGGGGGGATCTGTGGATGGCACACTGTTATTGGGGGGGGGGATCTGTGGATGGCGCACTGTTATTGGGGGGGGGGATCTGTGGATGGCACACTGTTATTGGGGGGGGGGATCTGTGGATGGCACACTGTTATTGGGGGGGGGGATCTGTGGATGGTACACTGTTAGGGGGATCTGTGGATGGCACACTGTTATTGGGGGGGGGATCTGTGGATGGTTCACTGTTAGGGGGATCTGTGGATGGTACACTGTTAGGGGGATCTGTGGATGGTACACTGTTAGGGGGATCTGTGGATGGTACACTGTTATTGGGGGGGGGATCTGTGGATGGCACACTGTTATTGGGGGGGGGATCTGTGGATGGCACACTGTTATTGGGGGGGGGATCTGTGGATGGCACACTGTTATAGGGGGGGGGATCTGTGGATGGCACACTGTTATTGGGGGGGGGATCTGTGGATGGCACACTGTTATTGGGGGGGATCTGTGGATGGCACACTGTTATTGGGGGGGATCTGTGGATGGCACACTGTTATTGGGGGGGGATCTGTGGATGGCACACTGTTATTGGGGGGGGATCTGTGGATGGCACACTGTTATTGGGGGGGGATCTGTGGATGGCACACTGTTATTGGGGGGGGGGGATCTGTGGATGGCACACTGTTATTGGGGGGGGGGGATCTGTGGATGGTACACTGTTATTGGGGGGGGGGGAATCTGTGGATGGCACACTGTTAGGGGGATCTGTGGATGGCACACTGTTAGGGGGATCTGTGGATGGCACACTGTTAGGGGGATCTGTGGATGGTACACTGTTAGGGGGATCTGTGGATGGTACACTGTTATTGGGGGGGGGGGGATCTGTGGATGGCACATATAGCATCTTATGCTATATGTGTCATCCACAGATCTCCCCTATAGCAGTGTCATCCACAGATCCCCCTCCCATAACAGCCTCGGCCCCGCCGCTCACAGCAGTAACCGGCAGAAACTTTTACTTCAACTTTAAATCAGCGCATCTTTATTACCTTACAATGAAGCTCTGGTAACAGGCAGAGCGGGCGGCGGCTCCGCCTACTTTATGAATGGAGCAGGCGCATCACCTGAGTAAGTGACGTTACGCCGTCGCCCGCTCTGCCTGTTACCGGAGCTTCATTGTAAGGTAATAAAGATGCGCTGATTAAAAGTTACTGGCGGTTAGGGACCTGCAGGCATAGCGCCTGACCGCTCGTCCGCTTAGCAATGAATCGGCCAATTATTAGATAACGGCATTCGTTGACAACGAATCCTGTTATCGAATATTATCGATTTACTTTGATTAACCGTTGCAGCCCTAATTTCCGCAATAGCATACATCATTCGTGTGACATGACAGCCGCTTGCTTTGAACTGCAGTTCATTGCAGAGTTTAACTGTGCAAATCTGCTGCATGTGAATTCACCCTTAGGGCTTGTTCGCAAAGGTTTTTTTATGTGGATTTTTCCGTGTATTCCGCACTGAAATCTTCTTGAAGATTGCAATAGGAAACTATATTTTTCTTTCATCTGTCAGTAGATTTCAGATTGGCATCAAGACGCGACCTCTCCTTACTCGGCTCAGTTTCCATGTGGAAAATGCCCGGAAACCACTTGGAGATGCAGACGCGTGGCATGCAAAACCGTGGATCCCGTGGCAGACTTTTCTCCACGATCCCCACAGGTTTATAGGGGGTTGCTATGTAATGTCAAGCACAGCCCTTCATGCTTGTACAGACATCACACAGTTGTGCCTGGATTTGTCCTTACTGTGCCCCCCATTAAGAGCGCCAGCCACACAATGCCTGCCTCACACTGGGCTCTGGCCATGGTAGTGCCAACCACACAAGGCCCATGTTAGCATGAAGCACTGTTCCCCACTACATGCAGCTATCTCTGACAAAGAAGCCACATGTGAGCAGCCATCACAGGATCAGCTATGTCCGACTCCCGGCACACCCACTGATCAGCTGATCGAGGAAGCCGCGGTACTCGCGGGGGCTCTGGTGAGCGCTGCAGCCATCTCGCAGCTTATCAAGCACAGTGGTTATGCTTGGTATTGCATCTCACACCCATTCACTTGAATGTGACTGATGAACGTGATGTCACATGGCCTATGTGTTCAGAGTGCCTGGTCTCTTCATACAGATAATCGTGGGGTGCCTGAAGTCGGACCCCCACCGATCTCGGGATAGGCCATCAGTATGAAAACCCCTTTAAGGCCATAATACAGGAGCCCTTCTGCACCTATTGTACAGGCACAGGTCCTGATTCAACAGCAGTTCAGTTTGACTCATGGGAATCATGTTCAGGCTGGGACTTGTGGCAATAAGATGCTTTTGTAAAATTGGCTTTGTGCCTTTCTTTTTTTAGGTTATCGGAGCGTAACTGCATTGAGATAGTTTCCAAGCTCATTGCTGAGAGACAGTTGGATGTAGTGCACACTCTTGATGGGAAAGAGTACATTACACCATCACAAATCTCCAAGGAGATCAGGGATGAGCTTCATGTCCACGGAGGTGAGTATGCCGGACAGTGCAATTCACATTACTTTCCAATAAGACCAAATAGTGAAAATCTGTTCTTTTTTTTTCTTTTCTTTTTTAGGGAGGGTGAATATAGTTGACCTTCAACAGGTAAGCTGAGCGTTACACCTTCTGTCACTCCCATCATGTATCAGATTGAAGAAAGTCAAGTCTTAAAGGGAACCTGTCATGTGCTTATCCCCCCATGAACAAACTAGCCCTTATTATAATTACTAATTTCCCCCTTTTTTTCACATTAGTAATATAGTAGCTTAAGCTTTGCATTCCTTGTTTTTCATTTTCCCGCCAATTATTAAAATGAACGGATGACCTCACAAATCACGCCCCGTTTTTCATCATCTTATTATCTACCGCTCTTATCTACAGTCTCGTTTCAAATCTGGCGCATGCGCGCAGTAACGCCACTCTCCCAGCCTTCTTTCTTATACAACACGCATGCGCCAGTTATTTTCCTTCCAGAAGCTTCAAGTTGTTGTTTCGTCACGCCAAATAACTCCCGCTTCTACTGGTTTACCGGAAGTGAGGATAGGCTGTGCCAAAATATACCCGACACATGCGCAGTTTACTTTATGATGATTGAATGGGCGTCATTACACTAGTCAGACAGCGCGCATGCGCGGGATTTTGAGCATCTGAACAAGTGAATAGGGGAGTGGCTACAGTGCTGAATGAAAAAAACCACTGGACTCCAAGCAAAGTTATGCGTCACGCTGGACTCAAACCAGCTCATTAGCATGCGGCGCGTGGCTTTTTTGCGTGTATATTATGAGGCTAACTGGTTGTCACACCATTAAGTGAATAAATCTAAGGTACTTTTTTATAGTTGTAATAATCAAATACCCACCTGTCAGGTGTCCTTTAAGTGAGATATTTGCAGTTTAAAAGGGTTGTCCTGAACCCGGATATCACCTCTTCTGTATTCACTTACTATGTATGAGAGGGGCACTGGAGCAATTCCTTGGGGCAGTGTATAGTGCTGCCCTAGGCTCTTTTGGAGGCAGGTACTATGCAAAGCAGCATAGTATCCGGTTTCAAAAGAGCCTACAGCAGCGCTATGCACCGTCCATCTGTGCCGGTGACGTCACTGCTAGACGGAAGCTTCTACCTAGCCCGGTATGTCACCGGTTCTCAACAAACAGTAGCTCGCGCTGCAGCCAGGCAAAGGGGAGCATTGGAGCAAGGAATTGCTCCAGTGCTCCTCTCATACATAGAGAATACAGAAGAGGTGATATCCGAGTCCAAGAAGCTAAGATCCAGATCTTCTTTGTCCTTACGCCCGATTCCCTCACTAATACAATAGTAGATTGAGGATATATTCACACAGGGGTTGTGTGTGTCAGAGAGCTGCACCACAAAATCACTGAAATAGACTTGTTATATGGAAGACAGCTAATGTAATAATACCGTACATGTAAAAGAAAAAAGCTGCAATCATGTTTTGTACATTAAGTGATTGTGAAAATATGTCAAAGCCTCCAATAAATCCTGTTGCAGGTAAAGAACATCTGTCAGCAGATTTGTACCTATGACACCGGCTGACCTGTTACACGTGCGCTTGGCTGCTGAAGACATCTGTGTTGGTCCCATGTTCATATGTGTCCGCATTGCTGAGAAAAATGAGGTTTTAATATATACAAATGAGCCTCTAGGAGCAACGGGGGCTTTACCGTTACATCTGGAGGCTCTGCTCTCTCTGCAACTGCCATGTTAGGTGATCACACCTGATCCTGTCAGAGTGCAGAGGGCGCGGCAGTTGAAGTGAAAGAAGAGCTTCTAGGAGTAAGGGCAATGCCCCCGTTGCTCCTAAAGGCTCATTTGCCCATAATAAAACCTCATTTTTCTGAGCAATGCGGCCACATATGAACATGGAACCAACACAGATGCTTTCAGCTGCCAAGCGCACATGTAACAGGTCAGTCCGCTTCATAAGTACAAATCTGCTGACAGATGCCCTTTAAAAAGAGACAGTGCAGTTTACAATCACACTATGTAAATGAAATTTCATAAAATCCCATTCTCTTCATGTTTGGCTGCACAGCGGCAAAATCACAGCGGATGAGACGTTTATCAAAGCCCTACAGGGTTCAAAACTCTGTTTTTAAGTTTGTAGTCATGCAGAGACAGTTTTACTATGAGAAGGAATGTCACAATTGACGGCCAGTTCTCGGGTGAAGATGATCTGTGTTGTCTAGTATTCTTAAGGCTTACAGACAGACATGCTGGTGCAGTTCAAGCCTTCTTACAGTTCTTTACAAACAGTAGCTGTAATATGACTGTGTGCATGAGACCTAAGACATAGGTGCAATGAGATATGAGGGTCAACTACAGTCTGACTCTTTTTGCTTTGAACAAGATTGTTCTTTCAACAAAAAAAAAAACCTTAAAAATGCAGTCCATTCTTAAAGGTGGTAAGAGGACCTGTTTTGTCAGGACCTGCTGCTGCCTTTACCTTTTTTTTAAATAGTTTTTATAACTTGTAGCTTATGTGTTCCCTATATCCTATGTAGAGACGTTGTACTGTGTTATAGTGACATCTGTTGCCGTGACTACTGCTGTAACCACGCATGTGGCTTTTATATGCAGCCATGATTTCTACTGGAATAAAAATGTCAGGTTTGTATTTAAAGGGGTAGTCCAGTTTTGCAATTCTTGGCATCAGTTGACCGGAAACAACACATGATCACTGATTGGTTATCTGTAATGCCCGTTTTCCTGCACTCATTTGTAGTCAAATGACATTTTCCGCTGTGCTGGTTCCCTATCCAGATAACCTCATGTCACATCTGAGGTGTGGCAAGGCTTGTAAGGCTCTGTCCTATCGACACAACATCATCAGTGACCTCTCAGGGCTGTGGTCTGCTCATTCTCCTGGATCCCTGCCCTGTAGATGTGATGTCAACAATGGGCAGCGTTTCTCCAGCAGGTCTTCAAGCAGGCTTGGATCTGTGATGGTCGAGCTGGGAGGGGAAGGAGAGGCAGAGATGTGATGCAGTTACACTGGAGGGGTCAAAATTCATCATCTAACCTATATAATGCAATAAGATTGAATGCTGGAGGTTATTTTTTTTTTTTGTGTAACTGGAAAACCCCTTTAACCATTTACATCCCGGATAATGGTCTGTGGGCAGATGTTCATAGAGTCTGTGCGTTTTAGGCACACACATTTCTATTGTGTTTTCTCATTAACAGATTGTCAACGTCGACCTGACTCACATTGAAAGTAGAGCCAATGAACTGGTGAGAGTCGATAAGAGTGTTCAGCTGGTGCTCGGACAGCTTGTGGATAAGTAAGCACTTTCTTCCTACACAGTACTAGATCACGGTGTGATAGGAGTAAGGGCTTGTGTTTGTCGCCTAGAGAAGAACCCAAATTATTACTTTCAGTGGTATCACACCCAGCTTTTTGAGCCACAGCCAGGCGTAGTATGGAAGGGAAATAAGAAATCTGAAAAAAAAAGGACTTGTTCGTCTCCTTCCTGCTGGATCCACTTCTGGCTCAAAAAATGCACTAAAAGCAGCCACAAACTCTAGGTCTGACATCAGCCTTAAACTATCATAGATTCATACGTGTTCTGGTAAAGGGGTTTTCTCATCTCAGACAATGGGGGCATATCGCTAGGATATGCCCCCATTGTCTTATAGGTGCGGGTCCCACTGCTGGGACCCGCACCTATATCGAGAACGGAGCCCCGAAAGTGAAGGAGAGCGCACTGTGCATGCGCAGCCCTCCTCCATTCATTTCTATGGGGCCGCCGAAAATAGCAGAGCACTGGCATGCGCGGCACGCTCCCATTCACTTCTATGGGAGAGGCGGGGATTAGCGCTTGGTGCTGGATGGACCCCGGGAAATCTGGGGTCCTCCAGCCACAGCGCTCCCCGCTCCGTTCTCGATATAGGTGCGGGTTCCAGCAGTGGGACCCGCATCTATCAGACAATGTCGGCATATCCTAGCGAGATGCCTACCCCTTTAACGGTATGACAAAACACACATAAAAATGTGACCCCTATACACGGCTGAAACCGCACCGACCTGACACTGTTTTTAAATCGATTTTGCAGCTAAACAGCAATTTACTGCTTGACCATTAACAATGCAATTGATTTTAGCTGCAGCCTCTGATGTGTGAGAACACAGCCTTATAAAGGTGCACATTTGATAGGGCAGCCATCTTTTACTATAATAGAATTCTAGCTGCTTGATCTGTAATCTAGACTATGTACAATGAAGCCACAGCTATGGAGACTAAATGCAGAAAACATATTCGCCTGGTCTTTATTCCTTACACAATGGTATGATAGAGGCCTAAGGTTGGTTCCTCACTCTGGCAGGGAACAACCTTCTGGAGCTCTTTGGATCTGGTATTGCCCGAAGCTGCCTGAATGCCGGCCGGCTCCATTGACGATGATGGGGACTGGTGAAGATCCGGCCGCAACCCAGAAAATATGCTGAGAATCGGCTGGACTAAAGTCAGTGCGCGCAGTTGCCTGATCTCAGCCTGTCCCCAAAGCAGTTTGTTGACTGCTTTGTTTTTGCCCATGCCAAGCACCTACAGGCAGGCTGACTTTGCTGTCCGTTGTCTTCTGGGAAGCCCTTGACTAGGTTCCATGGAGCCCAGGAATCCCTGGTTGGGAATCACTGTCCTAATTTAAGTAACCGTTTTTAGAGTCATAAAAACAAAAAACACACACAAATAAAATCTTCCAGCTAAGGCTGGGTTCATGTTTCTGTTATCCACTGCAGACCCATTTAAAAATACCTAAAAAATGGATTCAGCAATTTGCATCTCTTTTACAATGACTTCAATGGTAAAAAAAAAATTAAAAAAATCTGTCCCTGTCCTATCCTTTTGTTTGTTTGTTTTGCAGACACCAAATGAATTCTACCAAAAAAATAACAACATTTGAGTCTATGTAAAACAGAAGGGCATCTGCTTTTTGGACAAGGTTTTTCCAATTTTAACGATGATGTTTCTAGCATGCTGCCAAGGGTTTAGCTTCAGCTTGCTGGTTGAAAATGTTCAGTTCCAGGAGTTATAAGAAGTTGTAACTGGGAACTAATGTGAGAGGCTCAGCTGCATGGGAGCACAATATGAAGTGCACAAGAGGGGGGGGGGGGGCGCAACGGAATACCCTTCAAAGGCTATGTACACCTTCAGGGTCAGTTTTTATTATGATTGCATTTTACTAATTTTGGGCTAAAAATATTATATATATATTTTTTTTTTCAATTTTTCTTTATTAAAAATATTCAGACATTCTGACACAAAGGGTTACCATGTACAGATAAAAGGGCTCCAAATTTTTAATAAAGACCAATTGAAAAAATGGTTTTTGGCTTAAAATGATTACAATGCAATAATAAAAATAAAAATTCTCTCCATACACACTCACCCACAACTTGTCACTTGTTTCTCTCCCTTGTAAAATATAACATAACATATCTACCACATTCATTCATATACCATTATCCATTAAACGTAGCGCAGTTACAGTATACTGTAGTACTGTTATATGACACATACACCCCTTACGCATGCATATATGCATTGCACACACATACATAAGTTCAGCTAGTTTTCACAGCCCTGGCAGAGCTGGTAAGAAGCTTCTGTAACTTAATGGAAACCCAGGCTTCATCGAGAAAACAGGATCTCCGGAGGCCTGCACCCTGCCGCCTCCTCTACATTTCTAACTGTGCACAGGATAGGCCATCAGTATAAAAATCCCAGAGAACGCCTTTAAGACATAATTAGTGCCATGAAAATAGATGATGATGCTGTATTATAGGGATTCTTCGTATGGAAAATACTTTCTAGAGCTAAATGCCATCATTTGCAAAGGTTTACATTTATTTTAATTGGCTTTCAAAATCCTAGGTTGGAATAGTTTATAAGGCTCCATTCAGACGTCCGTAGAATGTGTCTGCATCCGTTCCGCAATTATCCGGAACGGGTGCGGACACATTCATTCTCTATGGGGCAGGAATGGATGCGGACAGCACACAGTGTGCTGTCCGCATCCGCATTTCCGGAGTGCGGCCCCGAATTTCTGGTCCGCGGCTCCGGAAAAAAATAGAACATGTCCTATTCTTGTCCGCAATACACTACAGACGTGTGACTGGACCCTAAGTGTGTGTGTGTTTTCTATTCGTTTTTTAGGCATGACATGCCTCTATGTATATTTCTTGTTTTTATTAGCAACTATCTGGACCAGATTGCTGAAGAAGTTAATGATAAATTGCAGGAAGCCGGCCAAGTGACTATATCAGAACTGTGCAAGACATACGACCTTCCTGGAGACTTCCTGACAGAGGTGATAAAGGACTGTGCCAGAGCCGTATTTCACCAGCTCTGTATTTCTTATATTATTACCACTGCATCAGGGCATAAATCGGATACTACTCATTGCTGACATTTATTGGAATCTCTTTTTTTGGGGTAAACATAAGCCAGTTCTTAACCTCCTCAGTGTTGGTCTCTAGTCTGTACAGATGTACTTAAAGCAGCTCTGTCATCTGGATTATTCGCCTTCATCCCGACGAGCGAAGATATTGTGCACACATGCCCTTCTTAATATAAGTGCGGTCTGTCGCTGTCTATCTAAAGGCGGGGGGGTGATGAAAAACAGAGGGGCATCATTATGGAATAAAGCATTTGCATAATAGTAAACGTTGATTATTCCCCGGAATAATCCCACCAACAGACCTAAGACAGGTATCGTTTTAATCAGTGTCATCAACCCTACCAGTCTGTATGCCTGGTAGGGTAGGGTTGATCCGTTTGACAGAGCCGCTTTAACACATAACCTGTGCCACAAATTGATCTAAGTGCCGTCATGCAGATGGCCATAATGTGTGTGCATTTTAGTTTGGGTCATTAGGCTCCAGGTCAGACTGGGATTTGCAGCTTGTATTACAGATGCTGAAATGCGCCCACTTTACTGCTGTCTGAATGAGACTTAAAGGGGTTATCCGAGACTAACAAATGCCCCCCCCCCCCCCCCCCCCCCTATGCCGAGCCCCTAACACTGAGTCTACTTACCTGGTTCCCTGGTCCCCGCACCGCCGCAGCTGCTTCTCCCTGTGTGCGGATGAAAACATCCCGTGTCGGGGGGAACAGCCAATGGCTGGCGGTGATGGGGATGTGCCTCCCTAGCATCGTGGGTGACGCTGGAGGCTCGTCACCGCCTGCCATTGGCTGTTCCCCCTGGACGCGGGATGTTTTCATCCACGCACTGGGATATCAATTAGATATCATTGTATCATTCTCCTGTCTAATAGGTTTTAAAATCCTCAGTGGAGCAGACAGGCTTATAAAGGAAAATAATGTTAGCTGATCTGCTAAAGGTCCTTCCATTCCAGTGCTGTGGGTCCTGTCCTTGTCAGACCAGAAGTGAAGATGCCATGTCAATCGCTTACATGACTGCTCCGCTTCCCCCACCTTTCCTCATATAGCAGGTGAACAGATGCTGTTCAGAGCAGTAAGGCACTTTAAAGGGGTTGTCCAGGATTTTACAAGCTAAAGCCTGCCCTCATGATAGGCCATCAAGGTCAGATTGGTGGGGGTCTCCTCCTCTTGCTGGTCTGAATACCTTCTCTATTCTTTGAAAAAGGGAAACGTGTGTGTTCTCTCCCCCATTCACTAAATAACATGGAAATACTGGAGGCATGATTTACAGATGTCTGATTCTGGTGATGGCGGGGCATTGCTCAGTCAGTAATGGTCCAGCAGTTGAGAAGTGACGTTTTCTCATTGGAGGCATTTTCAATCCTTGTTTACCTGCAGTCATTGGCACTAAGACTTGGAAGCATTATTCATGGGGAGATTGATCAGAACAACAAGGGTGTCATTTATACTGAGGCGTTTGTAGCCCGCCATAGGGCACGCATCCGAGGACTTTTCACAGCAATTACGAGGTAAGACTATTTTGCGCACTTGATCCTATAATAAGATTTTAGGAGACTCTATCATGTTCTCCACTTTGTAATAAACATAGCAGCGTATACAGGATCCTAGGGGCAATAATGTACAGGGAAGACCTGATGAAGAGTCCAGAGCAGAGAGTGTCAGTTTTAATGCTTAAAGTTAACTTTTGTTTCAGTCTAGATTTAATATTGTGTAGGGACCAGGATGTTAGACCTTTTCTAATGTACTTTATTAGGAAAAAGGGATCTGTGCAGACTCAGACTGGCTGACAGTGGCACATCCGTACATATAGCTAGGCAGTGGACAGCATCTCTCCCAGCCTACTCAGCCGAGTATCCTCTTTCATTAGGGACCTGCCTTCTCCATGTCGCTGCAGAGACCGCGTAATCAATCATCTTGTTGCTGTCTGCCCCTGTGTGAGCACATATTTGTAACACTTTACAGACATTAGCATCAGACGGTCCCCCAAAGGGGATCCCAGTCTAAGTTCCCTATCAGTATGTCTTTGGAGTGCTGGAGGAAAGTGGAGGAAACCCATGCAAGCACAGGGAGAACATACAAACTCCATGCAGATGGTGACCTTTGGTACCAGTGCTAACCACTGAGCCACCGTCGGTTCTTATCGCTCTTATACTCTTATTCTTCTAGTCTCTCTGGTTCTCCCACTGTAAGCTCACAGACTAGACGTGTAATACATAGAGAAGACTCCTGAGCACACCCTAGAGAGAGCTCTATGCAGGCACGTATTAGAACTAGAGTGAGTATAGGGAAAAGAATAAGGGCCAGTTCACATGACTGCCTTAGGCCGTTTTTGGCACGGAATCTGCACTAAATTCCGCAGGCAAAAAATTCAGTGGGAACTAGCCCTTACTGATTTACAGCTCGTTCATCAGGTAATGTGATATTTCATGCAGACACCTAAAACATTGTTTCCCGGCAGTAGAAAGTGCCATCCAAACGGCAAACAATGAGTCCGTATGGGGAAAACATTAGGGATTGCTCCTTCCTATACTGTGGAGGAGATCGCTGCATGTAAATGAGAAGCAGTGTAAAGGGGCCTTAACATGGGTCTCAAGCAGTGGCTGTAGTGACCGGTGTTCTTCTTTTTGTTCTGTTTTAGACCCATACCGGTAATTGGTTTGATTTCTCAGTATGGTTTTCCTGAGCATCTTCTGTACTGTAAGTGTTTCATCATGAGTCATGTATTCATTATATCTGTTACATTGATTAAAAAAATACTAAAAGGGATCAACCAAGCAATTTTTAGTATTATTTTTTCTAAATTATCACTATTGAGCAGTAATACAAACCTGAAGACATCGCAGGTAGTAATGATATAAATGAGGGTCCTTTCTTTAAACAAACTATAAAAGGGGTTATCCCATGAAAATAGCCAGTAAATAGCCACAGATTCTTTTATTTTATTTTTTTGCTGAAATCTGCCTGTTTAGCTCCACCTGGTTATTGCTCTTTTTTTTTTTTTTTTTTTCCTGTCCTGCTCACTGAGAGAGAAGCACATGCTCAGTTCCATCCTTCAGCTGCAGCAGACAGGACACACCCCCTGAGAAGGGACACGCCTCCTAAGCTACCTCCTTGAAATAAATCTAACAAAGCAATTGGAGCAATAAATGAGGAGATCTCTGGACCCATGTGAGGTACAGGGTTGGTTCTAAGTTTGTTAGAAAGAGAGAGTCCTGTACAAAATATCTGATTTTCATTTTTTTACATTAATCATGGGATAACCCCCTTTAAGTAGACGTGAGAGAAGGGTGAAAATTAAATGGGTTGATAATAAGAACAAGCATTTATTATAATGTATGACACAGCTGCTAAAGCCATAATATAAGTAGTCCTGACCTTACCATCCTGGTCGGATGGTTCCTTACATCTGAATATGTATAAATTGTAAGGACCTTAATTACCTTTAAGCAGAAAATGTTATCTACTAGAATAAATATCCAAGTTTCTCGATAAGGCCTCTTTCACACTTGCGTTGTCCGGATCCGGCGTGTACTCCACTTGCCGGAATTACACGCCGGATCCGGAAAAACGCAAGTGTACTGAAAGCATTTGAAGACGGAACCGTCTTCCAAATGCGTTCAGAGTTACTATGGCAGCCAGGACGCTATTAAAGTCCTGGTTGCCATAGTAGGAGCGGGGAGCGGGGGAGCGGTATACTTACAGTCCGTGCGGCTCCCGGGGCGCTCCAGAGTGACGTCAGAGCGCCCCATGCGCATGGATGACGTGATCCATGTGATCACATGATCCATGCGCTCGGGGCGCCCTGACGTCACTCTGAAGCGCCCCGGGAGCCGCACAGACGGTAAGTATACTGCTCCCCTGCTCCCCACTACACTTTACCATGGCTGCCAGGACTTTAGCGTCCCGGCAGCCATGGTAACCACTCTGAAAAAGCTAAATGTCGGATCCGGTAATGCGCCGAAACGACGTTTAGCTTAAGGCCGGATCCGGATCAATGCCTTTCAATGGGCATTAATTCCGGATCCGGCCTTGCGGCAAGTGTTCCGGATTTTTGGCCGGAGCAAAAAGCGCAGCATGCTGCGGTATTTTCTCCGGCCAAAAAACGTTCCGTTCCGGAACTGAAGACATCCTGATGCATCCTGAACGGATTTCTCTCCATTCAGAATGCATTAGGATAATCCTGATCAGGATTCTTCCGGCATAGAGCCCCGACGACGGAACTCTATGCCGGAAGACAAGAACGCAAGTGTGAAAGAGCCCTAAGACCCAGATGAATAGTTAAGATTCGGATCACCAGTCAATACATGGGCCTGACTGATCCAGGGTGTATTTTTCCCACAATTATCTGACTGTATACATCTGTGGGAAATGAATAAACCTGTCTCGCACCAACCCAGCTACAAGAACCCCAACAGATCGCAGCGTGGTATGCACATTAACCACCAAGCCACAAAGGATATGTATTGAGCTGAATGTCAGGGAACAGTATTACAAGGGCCCCCCATTGAAGTCAGTATTTGATAATCTAATACATTGCTGTGCAGAGTCCTCCAAAACAGAGACGCAGAGAGCCTGGCATAAAATGGTGAAAAATCTGAAATTTTGACTCAAAAACAGGTCTTGTGACTTTTCTACACCAGAAAACTGGAGCAGAAGCTATTGCCTAAAAGAGGGATGGGGGGGTTACAGGCGGGGGACCCCTATCTGTAGAGGTAATAGGCATATGGACAGGGTTTTCCCTGATGTACAATACGAAGGAATACGGCACCTCTGCAGTACAGTCTACATTTGTATGCAGCGCCATGTATTCCAGGCTCCTCTGACAATTAAGACGTGCCATTTAGACATTCTTTAAGAAATGCCTGCTTTAATCCTTTCTTGCAGCACTGTTGGAGGAACTTGTTAACCGTGGACGTTTAAAGGGCACAGTGGTCGGCGGAAGACAGGATAAGGCTGTGTTTATTCCTGACATCTACGCCAGAACACAGAGCAACTGGATAGACGCCTTTCTCAAGCAAAACGGTTACCTAGGTAACACGCTTCTCCTCTTTTCAAGAAACAAGGAGCTCTTTGTGAAGGCAGCTTCTGGCTTTTCACTTTCTGCCTCCAGATCTGCAAGCTTCGTCCTTTATTTTCTGTAGAATACAACGTCTGTACGATGGCTTGTGTGTGGGGACTAAGTAACAATGGGAGGGGGTTTACTGGGACCAACCGTAATGCACACAAAATGGACTGTTTTCCAACCACCTTCTAATTAACTATCAACAGGGAGAAATGTATAATTAACAGACCCAATGATTAATGTACAGTGTGACTACAAATGACACATGGAATGGAGCTGTGCTGCCCTGGGTGTCTCAGGCAAAGTCCCAGGCAATGTAGCCACGTTTTGGGAGTGAGCTGCTCCCTTCATCAGGTCAGATTATGACCTTAACACCTAAAATAATTATATTTATATCAATAACCCCTGCCTTTCAGACAAAGGGGAAGAGACATTGTAAAGAAAGAGAAGACATGTTAAAACACACATAATATATACACATGATGCCCTAAAAGAATCAAAAGAATACTGTTAAAGAGAACCTGTCACCACAGAATGCAGCGCAAACTGACTGCAGCATGTTATAGAGCAGGAGGAGCTGAGCAGATTGATATCTAGTTTTGTGGGTGAAGATTCAATAACATTTGTAATTTAGACATTTAAGTCTCTCCTCTTTCTGACTTCTGTTGTACACAATGGAGGTGTTAGCAGTGATTGATAGCATTCTCTGTGTAAGTGTGTATTCATAGATAGCGGTCAGTCATTGCTAGTTGTACACAGTGGAAGTGTTATCAGTGATTGATAGCATTCTCTGTGTAAGTGTGTATACAGGTATAGCTGTCAGTCACTGATAGTTGTACACAGTGGAAGTGTTAGCAGTGATTGATAGCATTCTCTGTGTGTGTATACAGGTATAGCTGTCAGTCACTGATAGTTGTACACAGTGGAAGTGTTAGCAGTGATTGATAGCATTCTCTGTGTGTGTATACAGGTATAGCTGTCAGTCACTGATAACACTTCCCACATGGACAATGAAATCAGAAGTAGTAGAGATTTAAATGTATAAATGACAAGTTTTTACAGAATTTTTTCCCATAAAACTATATGTCAATCTGCTCAGCAAATCCTCGTCTAGAACATGTTGACTGCAGATTGTGTTGTATTTTGTGGTTACAGGTCCTCTATAACATTTTGCTACATTAGCATCTCTGGAATCATGTAAAATAGCAGTGTACAGTAGGGGACCTCCAATCCCAAACTTACACCGCTAGAAGATAAAATTGGCACCCTGATTGTCCTTACATCCCAGCACAGCACAGTGTAGTGTCTCATTCATATAGCAACCAACAGAAGATGTGACGCTCAGCATGGTACTTCTGATCCCGTGTCTTCACCACTCAGGTGCAGGGCAAAGCATCTTTGTTGTCCAAGCAACAACGTAGCCTCATATTGTTGATAAAAAGGTTGTCCAGTTTCAGGAAGAAACCAGACAACACTTAAGATCCTTCGGCAAAAAAAAAACTGACAGATCCCTCGTCTGGCTTAGTATACATGGCTGTAGTGGTAATGTCACGTGACCACTGCAGCCAATCACTGGCCTCTTTGGTACACTGCTGTATGACACAGCTGACACTTGCCAGCAATGACCAGGATCAGAGACCACTCCAATCACTGTCATTTAACCCCTCCTATTCCATGGTCCGTAGGGACCATATCTGAGCAGATAGGCAGACTGAAATGTCTGCCTCTGTTTTGTCCTCCTATCTGATTTACTGTATCAAAATTGAGTAGCTCCCATCAATTGCTATGGCAGCCGGAGGCCAAGTGGAGAACTTCTATAGACAGCACCCTAGGGTGACCAAAAGTAAAAAAAAAAATAAAATAAATTTTTTAAATATGAAACAAAAAATACAAAATATTAAATTCTAATCGTCTCCCTTTCCCATTTTTAACATTTAATATAAACAGAATTGGTATTAAATTATAAAAGTATTATCCTGTACAGTAAAAAAAAAAAAATTATGATTTCCCATTTTTGGGTCACTTTACCCCCTCCCCCGATATGCCACGAGGTATTTCCTAAGAAAGAGAACCATCTCGCCAGTGCCACCTATTGGTAGTGGCTCCCTTTGAGTCAAGGTCCAACTTTCTAACAAGCCTTGGGATTTGACAAGACAATATAGCCAAGATATCCATCTTTAGGCCTTATGCACACGGCCGTGGCCGTATTGTGGCCCACAAACAGCGGGTCCGCAATATGCGGGCACCGTCCGTGTGCTCCCAGCATCACGGATGCGGACCCATTCACTTGAATTAGTCCGCAATCCGGAGCTGCACTGCAAAGAAATAGAACATTCAAGTTGAATGGCCGCACAACGGCCGTGTGTATGAGGCCTTAGACAGTTGTTTCGGCGTGCTTGCCTCTCATCAGTACAGAGAAGGATTCTGGCTGGAGGCAGCTTAGGCAGGGTGCTGAATCTCCTTCAAGAGACCAGTCCTCTAAGGAGTATTGTCGATGAGTAGTGTTGAGCGAACTTGTGTTTTATGTTCGGCGTCTAAAGTTCGGGTTATCGAAGTATCCCGTTATGGATTCCGCTACCACGGACCATAACGGAATTTAGAATCCATAACGGGATACTTCGATAACTTGAACTCGATCTTTAGACGCCGAACTTAAAACACAAGTTCGCTCAACACTACCGATGAGTCTCCATACCATGGAGTACTTCCAGTAAGTCTCAGGACTGGTCTCTTAAGGAGATTAAGCACTCTGCCTAAGCCGCTTTCATACTCTAGTTGGCCATAGCCACCTATCAGAACCCACCTTTCACTTTTCAGAGCTCCTTTGGAAAATGAAAGGTTGAATCTGGTTGCTAGGGGAAACTAAGGCAGTTTTCCTTTAACGGTTTTGATAAATCTCCCCCTATGGGTGTTAGAATATGGTATTGCCTTGTAGTCCTTTTTCTTGACTTTTCAAGCTGTGGCAGTCCTTCCGGTATTATGATGACTTGTAGTTTATGTAATGCTCTTTGTTGTACAATATTGAAATTTTTCCTTCCACTTCTGTGTATTCAAGACCTTTTTAGTTCAGGTCACTTTATATTGCCACATTCTAACACTTTCAGAAGTTATCATCCGCCTTTCACTCTGCCCTGCACTGCCGCCCACCATAGGTTTAAGAATAGAGTTAAAAAAGGGGAATATATAGGGGGTCATTTATTAAACAGAAATAAGCCTATATTAGGCGGATTGCGGTGTAAAAGTCCTTTGCGCCACAATCTGCAACTTCTCCCCACTCAAGCCAGGTCTAAAAAAGCAGACGTGTCGCGGAAGGGGACGGGCTGACTAGGAAGCTTTAGAAGCAGCGGTGGCTCCACCAAATTTATATAGAGGCCAGCGTTTCTTCATAACTTCAGCAGGACCTTATTAAGACCAGCGTTTTAGACTTGAGAAATGTGCCCCATAGTTTAGACATCAATGTGATGTAGAGTTAGAAATTCAGTGCGGCTCCTCGGTAACTGAAATTCAAGCTTTATTGAAGACATGGCTATGAATAAGGATGCATTTAAGCTGTGAAACGTGTAAGTGTTCATGTGGATTTTAAATCTTCAGTAAAGCTTGAATATTGTTTACTGAATTTCCAAGTCTACGGTTTGCATCCCTCAGGGAGCTCGGCCTACTCCGCGGTTATAGACGTTGGTGAGCTGCATGATTTTTCTTGACATTAAATTTAATCTATATGAACATTTCAGTAACTTTCTAAGTGCATTGCAATATCTTGTACTGATCCTGAGTTACAGCCTTTATTAAAGTTAGGGATGAGCGAATAGACTTCAGATGAAACATCCGAAGTCGATTTGCGTAAAACGTTGTTCCAATACTGGATGGAGCAGGAGCTCCATACAGTATTAGGATGTATTGGCTCCAATGAGCCGAAGTTATTATTTCGCAAAGTCACGCGAGACTTTGCGTAATAACTTCATAAATTGTACTGTAAAAAAACATTTCCTGAACCCGAGAAATGGTTTATTGCAGTACAAATTAATTTATGAAGTCATTACACGAGACTTCGCAAAGTAATAACCGGCTCATCGGAGCCAATACATTCTAATACTGTACGGAGCTCCTGCTCCATCCAGTATTGGAATAAAGCTTTATGCGAATTCGCTCATCCCTAATTAAAACCCAGAGCTGTAATCACAATTCTGCTAGTTGCTATTGGATTTTTTTTGTAGGGTGGTTCCTTCAACATCAGATTTCTGTACTTTGCCTAGGGTAAAGTACAGGGCTATTAGTACAAGATATAATAGAAGGTCTCACTCTCACTCACACTTGGGCATATGTTCAGTATTTCATCTGTTTTAATTTAAGCCAAAACCAAGTGTATCCATGCAGAGCTAATAGAAAAAATCGAAGATTTTCCTTTTCTTTTGCTGATTTTGGCTTAAAAGAATGGATGTACGCCATAATACAGTTCATGCAGGTGTTTATTCGGCCATGCTTGGCATCAGTAGTGAGTTGCTGAAACTGTCCATTACAGTACTGTCTATCAATACACTGCTTCTCCCGCTCTTTTTTTAATCCATGCATATTTTTTCTTATATTTTCTAAGAATATGATTCCTTATCAAGGCTGGGGATCCCAGACCCAATCGGATATATCAGAAAAAAATACAAGTCCGCCCCATTGATTTATTTGAAGTCTGTTTGTGTTGGTCAGAGTATAGTGGATCAGGTGGAAGCTTCAGTTGAAGAAGCTATAAGCTCAGGATCATGGCTGGATATTGAGGTAAGTGTTTAAAGGGAACCTGCCATCTGGTTTGGGACCACTAAACCACCAGCATGCCATTATGCGCTGTACATTGGGCACATGCGCAGTGAAGCAAGGTGGTACTGTTCTCAGCTTCATTGTCGCAGTGCTTATGCACCCAATGCCACTGGCAAGGGAGTCCTGGACTCTTCTCCTGGTAAGTTTGCATTTTATGTAAGTTCATTTGCAGGGACTGGTGGATTTGCTGTGGACAGTTCTGGGACCCTGCATAACGTTATAGTGGTGGCTTATTGGCCCCAAATCAGGTGATGGTTTCATTAGTCTCATGAGTGGACTTCTTTAACAAGATAAAGTCCCAAATAATTTTAAAAACTGTGCTGTTTAACAGTAATGTGTCTGGTATAAACTGCTGGGGGTAGTGGTGTGTAATGATATTTGTCTTTTAATGAAAATGGAACTGAGCTTATGACGGGTGGTTACTAAAACTGTTGCAAAACTTTACTGCAAAACGGATACAGTAAAACCCTTTTACAGCTTTCTTTAGACTTGCCAACTTATTTATTAGAGTAGAGATGTTAATATCCATAAGGCTACATTAGCCTGACAGAGGCCAGGAGGCTTTTGTCCTCTGTCTAGCTTGTTTATGTCATTATGCAAAAAAAAATAGTACGGACTAGTAGGGTTGGACGATATCAAAAATATTCCCACGATAACGATATTAAGAAATTTATCGCGATAACGATATATATCGCGATAAATGCCCATTTAGAAGAAAAAAAACACTTGGGGCCACAAGGAGACGTTATACTGTATGGGGGCAGCCACAAGGAGACGTTATACTGTATGGGGGGCAACAAGGAGACGTTACACTGTATGGGGGGCAACAAGAAGACGTTACACTGTATGGGGCAGCCACAAGGAGACGTTATACTGTATGGGGGGCAGCCACAAGGAGACGTTACACTGTATGGGGGCAGCTACAAGGAGACGTTATACTGTATGGGGGCGGCCACAAGGAGACGTTATACTGTATGGGGGCAGCCACAAGGAGACGTTATACTGTATGGGGGCAGCCACAAGGAAACGTTATACTGTATGGGGGGCAGCCACAAGGAGACGTTATACTGTATGGGGGCAGACGGGCAGTTCCCCAGCCTCTGATCAGCCCCCCCAGCCTCTCCCTCTTATCAGCCCCCTCTGGTAACCCCCCCCCCCCCCCCCCCCCTAGTATTAATCATTGGTGGCAGTGGCCACAGGGTCCCCCTCCCCATCATTGGTGGCAGTGGGCAGTGCCCCCCCCCCCCCCCCAGTATTAATCATTGGTGGCAGTGGCCACAGGGTGCCCCTCCCATCATTGGTGGCAGTGGGCCCCCCCCCCTCCCCAGTATTAATCATTGGAGGCCACAGGGTCTTCCCCCCATCATTGGTGGATGTGGGCAGTGCCCCCCTCCTCCCTCCCTCCCTCCCTCCCTCCCCAGTATTAATCATTGAGGCCACAGGGTCGTCCCCCCATCATTGGTGGATGTGGGCAGTGCCCCCCTCCTCCCTCCCCAGTATTAATCATTGAGGCCACAGGGTCGTCCCCCCATCATTGGTGGCAGTGGGCCCCCCCTCCTCTCTCCCTCCCCAGTATTTATCATTGGAGGCCACAGGGTCGTCGTCCTCCTCCTCCCCCCATCATTGGTGGCAGTTTGCAGTTCCGATCGGAGTCCCAGCAGTGTAATGCTGGGGCTCCGATCGGTTACCATGGTAGCCAGGACGCTACTGAAGCCCTGGCTGCCATGGTATGTTAGTGAGCAGCATTATACTCACGTGCGTCGTGGCCGCCGGGCGCTCCTTCTTCTCATAGGTCTGTGCGGCGCATTGCTAATGCTATAAGCCTTAGCAATGCGCCGCACAGACAGAAGAAGGAGCGACCGGCGGCCACGACGCACGTGAGTATAATGCTGCTCACTAACATACCATGGCAGCCAGGGCTTCAGTAGCGTCCTGGCTACCATGGTAACCGATCGGAGCCCCAGCATTACACTGCTGGGACTCCGATCGGAACTGCAAACTGCCACCAATGATGGGGGGAGGAGGAGGACGACGACCCTGTGGCCTCCAATGATTAATACTGGGGAGGGAGAGAGGAGGGGGGGCCCACTGCCACCAATGATGGGGGGACGACCCTGTGGCCTCAATGATTAATACTGGGGAGGGAGGGAGGAGGGGGGCACTGCCCACATTCCCGGCACCCGACCTCTGAGAGGACGCTGTGATCACCTGAGGGGTTAATTGCGCGGATCACAGCGTCCTCTCAGAGGTCGGGTGCAGGAAATGCGAGTGACAGAATTCCTTCCCTCCCCCACGCCGGCCGAACTGCTAAGAGCGCCGCAGCAAGCGGCCAGCAGGTATCGGGGACATTTGCACGAGTAGAAGTACTCTGCAAATGTCCCGTATCGGTTCATGCTAGGGCGGGCGGCCGCAGATTTAGAAGCGGTCAGCGTACATGACCGCTCCTATGACGTCACGAAATACCGCGGTATTTACAAAACGGCGATATCGCCATATCGCCGTTTTTTTAATACCGCGGTATATCGTGATACCGGTATATCGCTCAACCCTACGGACTAGCACACTAGACTACGCTATGCCATACAATTTTTGACGTATACGTCAGGATATACAATGGGACTCTATGGGTTGGGTATGCATTCTGTCAAAGGCATGTTTTTAACATACAGAGGAAGTAAACATGTTGTGAACAGAGCCTATGGGACTCAAGTTAGTTGATACCCAAGTAGATACGTTCTGCAAAAACGAAAATCGTATAGAAACGTATGACTCTATGTATCCATAGAACATAATTGGGTAAACATAGTTTTTCTGTAAATTTAGATTTTTTTTTTTGCAGGACTGAATACTGTGGCATACCACGCATTTCTGTCCTGCAAAAAAACAGAATCGTATAGTGTTTTTTTTTACATTGCAGTGAATGGGAGGTGGATAAAAACGTAAGACAATGTATTTTCCATCCATTCAGTTTATCATTTTTTTTTTTCACATAATGCCTTCAAATCTTTCTTTTAACCACTTGCCTACCGCTGCACGACTTTCAAGTCGCAGCAGTAGGCTCTTATCTGTAACCCGACGGATAAAAGCAATCTACTGGCAGCCCCTGCTGCCGCAGATCGCTATGACTGCGCTGTCATGAGACAGGAAGATGTGCCATGACCAGCTGGAGCGGTGTGGTTTCCAGCGTGTATTACATTGAAGAAGCTGAAAGCCGGCAGCGAGCGCCTGTTCTTATGTAAGAGTGCCACCTGCTGGCTTTAAAATGAAATGTCAGCCTGCAGGCTGGGAATTAACCTCTTCCTGCCTTGACTGTGGCAGAAAAGGGTTAATTTACTTTAAAAAAAAAAAGTAAAAAATAAATAAAATGCATTTTTATTTTTTATTTTTTTAAAGATATAGCAATAGTTCACTAGTATTAGCAATGGCAATTAGACTACGTACACACCCATACAAACATCCTGCCCCTTTTTCGTTCATTAAAAAATATATATATATTTTATTATATTTAGGTCTATTAGTTTTAGCAATAGTATAGTGGAATTTGTATCTGTAAAATATACAAACATACACACATTTGTTTATTTAAATCGAGGTATTTGTTTTAGGCTACTTTCACACTAGCGTTTCTATTTTCCGGTATTGAGATCCGTCATAGGGTCTCAATACCGGAAAAAAACACTTCTTCTGTTTTGTCCCCATTTATTGTCAATGGCGACAAAACGTAACTGAACAGAACTGAATTCTCCAAAATGCATACATTCCATTTGGTTGCGTTCCCATACCGGAGGGCAAACCGCAGCAAGCTGCAGTTTTCTTTCCGTCATGAAATGCGGAGCAAGACAGATCCGTCCCCATTGACTTGCATTGTGGGTCATGGCGGATCTGTCTTGCTCTGCATCTCACACTAACTCTGACACAATCTGGCACAATAGAAAATTGGAGAGAAAATGACTGGGCACACCTATGGATATTTAGTGACCAATATTTATTAAGTTAAAAAGACAAGTAAGTAGCGGAAATTGAAATATCAGATATATAAATGCAGAAAAATTGGACAGTAAAAAGTTTATAACGCTTACACACTTTGAACAATATTCCATAAAAAGTTCATATAAAAAAGTTCATATAGAAATCCATAAAAAAGTCTATGTATTTGTGGTTAATGTGCAGACCAGTCACTAGATGGTAGCGGTACCGCCGTGACTAATAGCTGTACCTCAGACACAAATGGACAGGTGAAACAAATACAAGATAATTAAGCTGATGTAAAAACTGCAATCTGATGTCAATAAGGGTACAGTACAAGCAGTGATTAGTTAATGAATAACTTTGTAGAAATATAAACCGCAATCGGATAATAAAATGTGATGATGAACTTGACATAGGAATTCACTGCCCCGGAATAGTCATGGGAGTCCAGGTGAAACAAATGTCAGTTGGGAATAGTAGACTAGCCTTGGTATGGCAAAAGTGCAGTAATTGTAAGTTTTAACTTACTCCGTAGCTGACTTAGCGGCGTCCCGCTTTCAGTCAGAGAAGGATCCGACAATATGATGGTAATATATTAAGGAACAGTCTTACCGGTATTGGAGGGTTTCTCTCGTGTAGAAGAAGCCTCTGCCGTCTCTCGGAACTTTATTCCCGGATTTTTCGTTACGGTCAGGTGAATCCCGCAATAAGTGAGTAATCTGGGTCGCCTGTTGCCCGTTTGGCTTGCTGCACGTGGTTCTGCTTGTTTGAATGCAGTTGCAGTATCACAGCCCTCCGGGGGAAAGTTTCAGACCGGCTTTTCTTTGTAAAAAAATGGTACGAACTTGTTCCTGATTAGGGTCGATGTGGTGCACTCGCATAAAGTTGAACCCCCCAGCGGGGGTGACGCTGTAAGACTGAGAGCACCCTTCTTTGGTGTATCAACCACCCTGTGCATCCGACTAACATTATTTTATCTACAATAGAAAACTGACTTTCAGTGGTGTTCAAGACGGATCCGTCTTGGCTATGTTAAAGATAATACAACCGGATCCGTTCATAACAGATGCAGATGGTTGTATTATCAGTAACTGAATCGGTTTTGCTGAACCCTGCCGGATCCAGCAAAAACGCTAGTGTCCAAATTTCCCCAAGATAATTACCTTAGGTGAATAACTTTTAAAAAAAAGTCACTTTGAAGGAGCTTGTAATGTTTTGGCGCTGTACAACAGTTTTCTGGCAGTACAGTGCCATAGAACCAGCAATAGAAAAATAAGCTGCCAAAATGCGCTCCAGTCTTTAGAAGTCTTGCGGTAGGCCCAGCCAGCAGATAAATTGCATAAATGGCGTCCATTTTCAGGGTACAAGCATACAGGAATGCTTTTAGAAATGTTTTGTCTTTAAACTTTTTGTAATAAGAAAGGAAATTTTTTTTATTTTTTTTTATAATTTTCAGTTTTAAAAAAATATATCCATCAACTAATGGCACAAAAGAGAGGTCTAAGGCGTCCCGTGAATAATAATACCAAATGCATGTAGGCTGGCTCAGAAATTGATCAGTTATTTGCAGGTAGATAGACCCATTGCTACAACTGAAAAACTGGCCTGGCAAGGAAGGGGGATAAACGCTCTGATAATGAAGTGGTTAAAAAAAAGTATACGTATTTTGTTAAAAAAAAAGAAATGTATTGAAACGTATGCACATCCATGAAATGTATAACGTTAAAAAAAGATTGCATACGTGTGTGTAGGTTTTTCTTACTGTATGGCCTCCGCCTGACGAGATGTAAACAGCCCTACTTGTATGCTCATTCAGATACTTACTTGTCTTATTCTTGATCTGCCTCTTCCCAGCCTCTGTTGCCGAGCTGTTTCTCTGTGGAAGATGCCTCCATCTTGCTTCAGCAAGTTATGAGAACATTAAATAAAAATTCTTCTGCTCGAATCTTTGGAGACAACGTTGTCGTCAGTGAAAAGTTTATAAATGAATGCACCGGTATCTTTAATGATCTCATGCAACACAAAGCTGAGAAGGTATGGGTGATTTCAGTGGTTTATCTCTGCTTGCTGTCATTGAATGGCAACCCATGTAAATCTGTCCTGGTTAATGTTGTGCAATGGAAACTGCATGGTAATTTGGCAGAGCCACGTGCCTGGGTGATTATCACATGGGTAGGACATAACCAGAAAAGGTTCCAGTTTACTGACCCCATCATGAAAAATGTGAAGAACTGATATGAAGTACATTATTTGAGTCCAAGAACCCGGTGTTCCTAGTTTTCATACTACTTTTCATGTTTAAGTAGTATTATGCCCACTGAATACATAAGTGAATATTTGACATATTTTGCAATTTGAAAAATATCACTGACAACTAGCGTCAAATAATAGTCCCCAATATCAGTCTCCAAAGCAGGACTCCTGAAGTGAGCAGAGAGCAGCATTGCCTATACAGCCTTCCTCGCACTGGCTCGGCTATCTCCACCATTCCCATAGAAGTGAATTGAGCGGTGGCTCTATTAATTTGTATGGGCTCAGCTATTTCCGGAACTCCTATAGAAATGAGTACCCGCATCGATCTGACATTGGTGACATATCCTAGTGATATGCCATCAAAATCACACAGGACAAACCCCTTTAATTCACCCTGTACAATATTGTGAGCTTCAGGAACTCTCTAAAGTAGTCACGTTGTGAAGCGTCCAAATCACTCTTTAGTGCTTTAAACCCAATGCCGCTTATCATTCAGTATTTCATCATACCAAAACAAGTTAGCGTGCCGTGTTGGACCTACGGTATAATGGATCTTGAGCAGGTTGTCTCCCTTTAGCAATTGGCATTTATCATGTAGAGAAAGTTACTAGAAGTCACTTACTAATGTATTATTATTCATATTGCTCCCTTTGCTGGCTGGATTTAATTTTCCATCACATTATACACTGCTTGTTTCCGTGGTTACGACCACCTTGCAATCCAACAGAGTTGGTCATGCTTGCACACTATAGGAAAAAGTGCTGGCCTCTCTGGTGGCCTTGACTGTGGGAGCACGCTTAGGCAGGTGCTTTCTCCTATAGTGTGCAAGCACGGCCACTGATGCTGGATTGCAGGGTGGTCGTAACCATGGAAACGAGCCGTGTATAATCTGATGAAAAAATGAATCCAGCCAGTAAAGGAAGCAATATGGATAATAACAATACATTAGTAAGTGTCTTGTATTAACTTTCTCTACATAATAAATGCCACTTAATGCCGCTGAAGTGAGACAACCCTTTAAAGGGAACCTGTCACCGGGATTGTGTATAGAGCTGAGGACATGGGTTGCTAGATGGCCGCTAGCACATCCGCAATACCCAGTCCCCATAGCTCTGGGTGCTTTTATTGTGTAAAAAAAACGATTTGATACATATGCAAATGAACCTGAGATGAGTCAGAGCTTGAAAATATGACTCTTCTCTGGTCACAGAAGTAAGATATGACTCTTTTATGTTAATTTGCATATGTATCAAATCGGTTTTTTTACACAATAAAATTACACAGAGCTATGGGGACTGGATATTGTGGATGTGCTAGTGGCCATCTAGCAACCCATGTCCTCAGTGCTATACACAAAATCCCGGTGACAGGTTCCCTTTAAACATATACTGGGAACAGGTTTTTTGTTAGTCCTGTGTAGATCTGTTTCCACCCAGCCATGTCCAGCTCCTTTTGAGGAGTCCTTTTCAGGCATATGCAATCAGTAGTAATGGGATTTTAAAATACCGCATGAATGGGTTAGAAATGTGGAGAACCCCTTTAAGCAGTATTAAATGTTTATTCTTATAGAGGCTCTGACTGCATTTTTTCCTCTGTATTCATTTGGAACAATTCTTTCCTTAAAGCACTTTTAACCTAGATATGATCCCTTTTGTAGGGAGTTATTCACCTCAATGTGGAAGATATAGAGTAGTAGATTTAAAAACCTTGCAGCATGGACCACGAGAGTCTGTGTAGTAGAGTTCTATCTTGGATACAGTAATTTTCAGACTCATGAACCTGATGCACTAGTGACCCAGATGTTTTATTTTCCAGGAAATGAAGCACAACCCTGTATTTCTGGTAACAGAAGAAGATCTTAAGCAAGCCTCTTTGTTGGAGAACGCACTAGGCAGGAAGGAGAAAAAGGATGAGAGGAAGAAGAAGGCCACAGGTAACTATTACATTTCTTACACTGCGGATCTAGGGCAGTTCATAATGCAAATCCGAGGGTTAGCCCCAGATTTCTTCCACAGTGGATTGTTCCAGCAGAACAATATGGATACCCTTATTCAGAGATACTCCCTAATCACGTAATGAGTGTGACCCAACAGGAGTCCAAAGGCCTCCTCTGAGAGACTTTGAGATGGTCAGATACTTCTAGTTTAAACCTAGATGTCCATAACCATGTTCATTTTTTTTTGAAGATGCGTAAGCGGTGTGACCTGGAATAAATTGGAGGCCAAAGATAACCTGTGCAATTTGGATGCAAATGTAGGACTCTTCTGTATCTCCAGGAGGTTCGAGTAATTTTACCATGAGACTGATTCAATCAGAACTCCAATTAAAATAAGTGGTTCTGATGTGGAATCATCTGCTAGTGCCAAGCTTTTACTTTTAATGGATATGCTTAAAATAGGGCGTTTTGTTTCATTGAATTGAAGTCTATTCCCAGTTATGATGAAATGGATTGTAAAGAACGGTCTCTAAGCTTGTGATCAGATGGATAGTGAGTGTTAACGGTCCACAGAGGCCCTGGAAATATTTCATTTTTGGTCTCCTGTGTGCATCTCTGTTCTAGATGAATATGATGCGGCAGAAGGGATAATCTGTATGGATAGGGTAGCGGTTTAAAAGTCTCACTTATGGCTGTCTTCTGAATTGTCTAATGCTGGCACTTCACTGGAGCTTTGCAGGTGATGCCGCAGAGTCCGATGGTTGCCCATGCATCTCCTACTGACAGTTCTACACTTCAGGTGGGAGAGCATAGAAAAAATTGTGGAGAGCGATCAAGGAGTGGAAAAAAGATAAAATTAGAAAAAGGTCAAACTTGCTACCTTTGAATTTCTCTACCATATCCAAATCTGACAGGACAGGATCTGGTCCCATCCAGTTCCTGCATAGAGCTGAAATACAGCCAATTTCTATCTTCCTGAACAGTCATTTCTCATTTGCCACCTATGCTTTAAATATTATGGACCATCAAGTTATTTTACACAGGATGGTAATAGTGGCGTGCCATTGTGAACTACTCCTTGTGCTGCTGTATTTCATAACCTCCTTTAATGAACTTTGACCTGCAGAAGGCAGCGGAAGCACCAGAGGAGGCGGTGGCAGCAATGCCAGAGAGATAAAGATAAAAAAGACAAAGAAAAAATCAAGGAAAGATGAAGACAGCGACGATGAGTCACAGACTGCTAGCACGAGTAGGTTTCATGTGTATTTGCAGGGCATGGAGACTTAGGAATCAACCTGTAAACTAAGGCTACTTTCACACTCTCGTTTGGTGTGAATCCGTCATGGATCTGCACAGACAGATCCGTTCAGATAATGCAACCATCTTCATCCGTTCAGAACGGATCCTTTTGTATTATCTTTAACATAGCCAAGAGGGATGTGTCTTGAACACCATTGAAAGTCAGTGGAGGACGGATCCGTTTTCTATTGTACCAGATTGTGTTATAAAAAAAATGGATCTGTCCCCATTGACTTACATTGTGTGTCAGAACGGACCCGCTTGGCTCAGTATCGTCAGACGGACAGCATTATGCTGAAAGCAGCGTTTTGGTGTCCGCCTCCAAAGCGGAATGGAGCCAAACTGATGCATTCTGAGCGGATCCTTTTCCATTCAGAATGCATTAAGGGCAAAATTGATCCGTTTTGGACCGTTTGTGAGAGCCCTGAACGGATCTCACAAATGGAAAGCCAAAGCGTCAGTGTGAAAAACTCTTTTGCTCAGGATTCCAATGATTCCTTAATAAGGAGTCATTAAATATGGAGAGTCATAAACTTGATAAATCCTGGTTGTACTAGTCTAGTAAGAGGTGACACCTTAATGATATTGTATCTTGTGTGTTTATTGCTGATTTACATCAGATAAACCAAGGGTACGAGAGGTCCCATTTATGTCCCTGGAAGAAATTCAAGATGTTTTAAGAAAACACGATCCAGATGCTCCAGATGAGTTGGTCATTGAGCTCTCTGAAAACTTAATCAGGTCAGTCATTCTGTTTTACATCATTTGCCTATGTACCAGGGCGAGATACTGAATAACACAACCCATAGTGGGTATGATAAGTAATACACTGATTTCATTTGCTTTTTATCTTTGTTCAGTGTGTAACTAGAATTACAGAGCCCCATAACCGCTTCCTCTCCACCTTCTTATTGCTAAGGGGGATACATCGTTAGGTAGTTTGTACTTCAGGTAACATGTGGCTAGTGCATATAATGTATGCAGATTCTGTGGGGCCACTGTAGAGAGGCCCTGAGAACCTGTGCTCCTTACGCTAAAAACAGAAGTGTAGGGAACGGATCACAGAAAGGTGGTTACAGTTAGGGGTGGGCGGTATAGGCGATATGCGATATAAATTTGGGCCACGATATGGATTTCCGCCATATCGCCTATATCGCCGGACCGCGATATGATCGCGCTCTCTGCGCGCACCATTTTCTCCTGATGAGCCGGCCGGCACAGTGGAGGGAGAAGGAGGGAGTACCTCCCTCCCCACTGTGCGCGGCTGCCGCTGAACACCAATGAGGACAGAGTAGGAGGAGGAGGGGAGGGACTGTGGCCACTGCACCACCAATGAATGTGCCGGCCATATCCCACAGGGTCCCCCTCCTCCCCCCCATCATTGGTGGCAGTGGGCAGTTCCGATCGGAGTCCCAGCAGTGTAATGCTGGGGCTCCGATCGGTTACCATGGCAGCCAGGAGTCATGCTACTGAAGTCCTGGCTGCGATGGTATGTTAGTGAGCAGCATCATACTCACGTGCGCCGTGGCCGCCGGGCGCTCCTTCTTCTGTCTGTGCGGCGGATTGCTAATGCTTATAGCATTAGCAATGCGCCGCACAGACCTATGAGAAGGAGCGCCCGGCGGCCACGGCGCACGTGAGTATAATGCTGCTCACTAACATACCATCGCAGCCAGGACTTCAGTAGCGTCCTGGCTGCCATGGTAACCGATCGGAGCCCCAGCATTACACTGCTGGGACTCCGATCGGAACTGCCCACTGCCAACAATGATGGAGGGGGAGGGGGACCCTGTGGCCACTGCCACCAATGATTAATACTGGGGAGGGAGGGAGGGGGGTGGGTTTGAGTTACCAGAGGGGGCGGATCAGAGGCTGGAAGGGGCGGATCAGAGGCTGGAAGGGGCACATCAGAGGCTGGGGGGGGGGGCCACATCAGAGGCTGGGGGGGGGGCCACATCAGAGGCTGGGGGGGGGGGCCACATCAGAGGCTGGGGGGGGCCACAACAGAGGCTGGGGGGGGCCACAACAGAGGCTGGGGGGGGGCCACATCAGAGGCTGGGGGGGGCACATCAGAGGCTGGCTGCCATGGTCAGCTCCCTGCTGTTGTGTGCACAAAGCACAGGGCAGCAGGGAGAGTGTAAAGTCCTATTCACCCTAATAGAGCTTATTAGGGTGAATATGACAAGGGTTCTAGCCCTTAAGGAGGCTAATAGTTATTAAATAAAAAGTAAAAAAAAAAAAGTTTAAACCCCCCCCTCCCCAATATAGAAAACAATATATCGCAATATATATCGTATATCGCAATATATATCGCATATCGCACATGCTTAAAATTATATCGCAATATAGATTTTAGGCCATATCGCCCACCCCTAGTTACAGTGTCATGGTATGGTAGTGTAAAGTGCCAGGAGAAGAGGACCTATTTTAATCTTTGTTAGGGGGCACTCTTGCTTCTATGTACAAGGCTATAACACTGGAAGCTGCAGGCCCACATCAAAAAGTGTTAAACAAAAAAAATCTGTCCTACTACTCACTAGAGAGGAGCGAATTTCATATTTTGAAATTTGTTCACACTTCGTTTGTTGGTAAATGGTGAATTGCGTTAGGATTCCGTTACCACGGACCATAACGCAATTCTATGACGGAATGCATAGGCATTCCGTTATTCATTCTGTCATAATAGAAGCCTATGAGCTGCAAAACAGAGCCGTCCCGTTCCCGTTATGCAGGGGAGTAGAGATTAGCGGAAAATCGCTCATCTCTACTGCTCACATTATAAAGCACAAGAGATAATACAGAAAACTCTGTTGATTGTTTTTATAAGTAGCCCCCAATAGTCATGAGATATGATAGTCCAGTGTCAGTCCCTGTGAGCAGTTTGCGGTGTCTGGTAGATTTGAGTAATCTACACAATGGAAATGCCATATGGTTGGCTATACCATAAGCGCAACACTTTAGAAATTAGTATTTGACCGTTGGTATTTTTGTATGCAGCCATAATCTGCTGATTAAAGGTGCAGAGCAAATGTTTTGATTTTAATGTAATACAGGATCTGATGTGAAATGTCATAAGCTTCAATAGGAAATGTAATGTGTTGCAGACCCCTTACTAAAAATTACCAAGAGGTGGTGCGGTCTGTTTTCATGTCGTCCACATCATCCTCATCCGGAGCCAGCAGGAAGCAGACTATGAAAGACTTCCAAGAAGAAGTGTCCGCCCTTTATAACAATATTCGGCTGTTTGAAAAGGGGATAAAAAGTTTTACAGGTCTGTCAGATATTTTCATTCAAATTTATTTTTATTTGAATTGAATGTGTTTTCAATCGTCTTAACATTGTTGAGTCACCCATGGAAAATATGACCACTAGAGGGCGCATCTACTCTCATGAGTGCACCCACAACTAAACAGTGGCATGTTGAGTCAGCAGATCTTTAGGCTAGGTTCATTGAATTCAATGACAATATCTACATCCTAGCTCACTTAGAGGATTTTCAACCAAAACACAGCCAAAGTATGTTGCGTCTTTTTCCAAGTTACCGAAAAATTGACCTTTTCCTGTTAAGTTGCAGTAGCTGTTTTCTGCAAGAGTAACAAAGTTGTGCCAAAAATGGGTACATATCTGTAAGCCAATTTTACAAACTTTTGGTTTTAGCTTTGAATTCTACTTTGACAATTTTTGTATTATAGGTAAAAATCCTCTAAGTATTTTAAACACTTCACTTGACAGAAAGCAGTGAATGTGGGTAACCCCATAACTTCAAGAGTGTGAGGATTGATGTGTCACCCGCCTGGTACAGCCTGTGCTTAACGTAAATTTGTCTTGTATTCTTAAATTGCTTGCCAGATAAATTGGATTTCTGTGTTGTGCAGATGAAACTCAAAGTAATCTTGCCAAGCATTTGCTGAAGACCGTGTGTACAGATATTACCAATCTCATCTTCAATTTCCTGGCTGGCGATATAATGATGGCAGTGGAAGACTATTCAGCAATTACCAGTGAGGTACTACGTCTTAGTTTGAGATCTTGCTTGTTTCTCGTGCATGGCATTGGGGGACACAGCACCATGGGTATATGTCCAACTACCACTAGGAGGCGACACTAGACATAAAAAAAGTGTTGGCTCCTCCCCGTTGGGCTATACCCTCTCCACAGACACTAGGCAGCTCAGTCTTGTTCTAGTGTCCATAGGAGGCAGACCTGACCTGCTTTTTTGTGCAGGTCATCCTGCTACTTTTTTATTTAATTTTTTCTTCAATCATTTTTTCTTTCTCTGCAGGTTTCGGCCTGCGGCAGGGGTGGCTCCATCGTGTTCCACTTTAGTTGCCCCCCTGCGGGCGCGTACTCAGGTACCTGGCAGCCACCCAGTCCCCACTGGTAACTGCTTCCGCAGTGGAATTCCGGTAGACCCACGGCTCCCGTGTTGAGTCCGCCGAGGGGGTGGTCATTGCTGCGCCTGAAGACATCGGAAGGTAAGTAGATATCCGGATCCATTGTGGGGGCCCTGTAGTCCCCTTCTCCCTCCCTCCTTCCCCAGCTCCCTCCCATGGCCTCTTAGGGTCTGGGGCACTTTGCTGGGTGGTCCACCCACTTTATCTCCCCTATCACCATGAAGGGGGTTATTTTGGGGCCAAGATACCTGCAGAGAGGCCCATGTCTCTTCTGGGTCCGGCACTTCCACGAAGTCGCAGCATTAATGGGGGTCATTTTCGGGTGTTTTTTCTGAGAGGGCTTCCTCAATTCCCCTCTGCCCTGTGTTCCTCCCGGCTTCAGGACGCCTCCGCGATCGCAAGCGTCCGTTTCCGGCTGCACTTTCCTAATCTAGGCCCCGGCTTTTCGGCCGACTAGGCCGCAGGTCACGTGGGGCGGAGCCTTCTCTCCGCCCACTCCTGGTTTCCCGGGCTCTCTCATTCTCCCTCCCTCTGTGGGAGGAGCCTGGGTGGGGCCTCTGCTCCTTGCCCAATCCAGCGTCACGTGGGGCGGAGCCTTCTCTCCGCCCACTCCTGGCTTCCCGGGCTCTCTCATTCTCCCTCCCTCCGTGGTCGGGGCCTCTGCTCCTTGCCCAATCCAGCTCCAGCTGCCCTGCTCTGTCAGAGGGGCGGTTCTTCCTCCGGCTGCCGGCTTCTTTCTCTTCACCGGGTCCATCTTCTCCCGCATGGGGCGCGCTGACACAGCTCCTGGGGTCGGGTAGGCAGCCTCTGGCTGATTTGCTCTGCAGGCTCCCCACTCCCCCCCGCTCCTTCCTCTCAATTTCTGCATTCTCCTGCAGACCTGCCACCTGATCTATTGCTGCTGCTGCACCTCTTAGGAACAGTGGCTCCAGGGACAGTTAGGTCAGCCCTGCTGCTCTATGAGGGCCTCCTCTCCCAGCCTCCTCATCGGATCGCCACGTATTTCACATGTGTCCGTTGTCTTACGGAGGTTTCCATGTGGTCGGCTTGTCGTCCCCCCCTTTTTCCACCCTTTTGTGTAGGTCCCCCCTCCTTTTCGAACCATGGGAACCTGGCCTGACTCGCCCAATCCCCGGCGGAGTCGCTGGAGCGTTACCTACGAATTGCGGTCTCCTCTCCCCCCTAGGCTCACGTCGATACAGGGTCACGCAAGGAGTAGCCCACGGACCAACCTCTGGTGGTCTTAACTAGCTTCCACCCCTCCTCGGCATCCGTGGGTCTCCCCAGGACAGGCCTGAGGCTGGTGACGAAGCCTTCTCTGTCAGTTGCCTCGGGGGACACCTCTGCACCGATTCTCTCGGAACAGAGCATCAGGCGGTCTTCCACCATACAGAAGCCCTCTGTGAGGTCAAGACAAATGTGCACGGAGGAACCTACCCTACCCAGGTTTCGGTGTCCCTCTAGTGGACTTTCGGATGGCGCTCTCCTACCTGCACAGGTAATTACCGCACTGGTAAGCCAGCCGTCTCCGTGCTTAGCAACTGGGACACCTACGTGGTGTCTCTGGTACGTGCGCCCTCGTAGGCTGTACACGACAGACCTTCCTGGTTCCCCTCACCAGGGGCTATGTTCCAGGCAAGCTGATAATTCAGGCAAACGCCTCTTGTAGGGTTGGTAACCCTCCTCGGCCTCTAAAGGTTATTTTGTAGTAGCCTGTATCAGTGAATACAGGCCGGCTTTTATGGCCGTGGATTAATTCCTACACTTACTCCAGATGCTGTATCCATTACCCCTGGTTGGCTCTATGGTGTTCCACGTGGCACTATTTCCCCCTGCCGGGTGAGATATACAGGCCGCCTTCAATTGCCGTAGCAATTTGCCCCGCTCTGTTTCCAGCCACCTTGCTCCCTTCATAGGTAGAGTTCCTACACCATCTCCTGAGGCTGTAGCCAATACCCCTGGCGGGCTCTATTGTGTTCCATGCGGCAACATTTCTCCCTACGGGCGAGATATAGAGGCCACTTTCAATTGCCATAGAATTGCCCCTCTCTGGGTCTAGTGGGCACCAAGTTGCCACCTTGATCCCTTCATAGGTAGAGTACCTGCACCATCTCCGGATGCTGTAGCCGTTACTCCTGTCTGGCTTTATGGTTTACCATGTGGCATTTTCTCTCCCTTACCGGACGAGATATTGAGGCCTCCTCCAATTGCCGTGGCCATTGCACCTACCTCATCATAGTGTGCACCAAACAGCCATCTTACTCTCTTCTTAGGTAGATTCCTGCAACCGTTACACCTGTCTGGCTCTATGGAGTACTATGCGGCCCTGTTTCCCTCTGGTGAAATAGAGGGCCTCCTTCAGTTGCCATTGCACTTACTTAATTGTGGTGTGCACCTGTCGTTCTTTGTGGTACCGTGTGGCCCTATTTTCCCCCTCCCGAGCGGAATCTAGGTAGCATTGCTAACGCGGTAGCCGCTGGACTTCTCTGGTCCTAGGGGGCACCATGCGGCCACATTGCTCTAATTTTAAATCTAGTACCTCTACCATCTCCAGATGCTGTACCCATTGCACCTGTCTGGTTGTATCTCTGCACTACACAGCCGTATTGCTACTTTACCAGGTTGTAGACCTGTACCCTCCAAATGCGGTTGCATTTCCGGATGCTGTGGCTTTGTTTCCACTCTCCTGTGTGTTCAACATGCTGCCACTTTAGCTCGGTTTTAGGCGTGTATTTTTAGCCCACGTGCTGGGCCCTAGGGTGCAATCTGTGGCCCATACAGTTTCTGTATTACGGGGTGCTTCTTTCCCTGGACTCTATTCTATACTCCAGACATCTACTGTCGTGCTCTATGGTCTTCTTGTGTTTTCTTAAGGCACTGTCTACTACAGGCCATCCTGGTTCAGCATGTACACGGTAACCATATCTGGCAGGTGTGGGCCAGCCCAACCCCCACCTCCACCTTGTCGGTCTACTTCTACTTCTGGTGTACCCAGTATATGGCTGATCTGTTCTGATCTGGTGGGTGGTCCACATACAACCACGCTCCCTACACCATGGCCAGGTGGTTGTTGGCTTTCGTGCTAGGGTTGCTCTTGCCATCCCTATAAAGTACTTCTGTCTGCGGCACTCCGCTTTACCCCATATCATAAGGAGTACCCGTGTTGTTTTCTGTTACAGGGCGGACCACTCCTGGTGGAGTACAGTCATCTCCACTGGATCTTTTTCCTTGTTGGGGTACGGGCTTGGTGAGCTCCGGCCGCTGCAGCGGTTTTCGGCCATCACTGGATGTCCTCCGCCACACGGAATCCTTCTGGGGTCACCGTTTTTCCTCGTTGGACGTCCTTCCTAATGGTCAAGGACGGAAACACTGAGCGTCACACACCTGCCTGGTAGGTGAATTTTCTGCTGATTGCTCTGGCATCGGACAGGGTTCCGTAGTTCCTTCTGGGTCCGGGTGTTCCCTTATATTCTCTGCTTAGTTGTACTATATGACAGAGGGCAGTTCCCTTGGACCTTGCTATTGTCTGCGCCTGTCAGGTACTTTATACCCCTGGGAGTCTTCTGTGTGTCGGTCGCAGCTGGTTTCTACATTTCGTGTAGTCACTCCCAGCTTCTTTATAACGACTTCGCCATTCCTTATGCGTATGGGTGTTTGTCGATTTTGTGGTACAACCCAAGCCGCTGTACTTGTCCTCTCCGGGGCAATGTATATAGATTGCTAGCCACTATTCTTAGAATGGTTAGTTGTCCATGACCAATCCCTTCCCATGTAGCGGTTCTTTTAATTTTTTCTTGGTTATTCTGCCTTTCGTTGTCCTCTGGTGGTTCAGTTCCTGGTTCCTTGTGAGCCCATACCGGGTACTCCTTTCTGGAGTCCCTGTCCCCGTTCAGGGACCACGCAGATTCTGTATGATAATCGTTGTTTGTAGAATCTTCCTCCTTAGATTGTTGGGAGTACTCTCCTTCTCCTCCCATGCCTCTCAGTCCAGTGTGTCCCTGCTGAGATTTCCTGGGCCTGCATCTCCCTGATACTTCATTTGGCCGGAGTTTCTCCGGTCTTGCGCTTTTCAGCGATATTTTGTTTTCAGAGGCTCGTTCCTCCTCTCCTGGTTGTGGGATGCAGGTCTTATCTTATCTTTTTTTCCTGGCCTTTACTTGCAACCCCCTCCCTTTCCAAGGGTTGGCGGTTTCCCTTGGCGCCTTTGGGGTTTCAACCTTTCAATAGGGCGCTTAACTTCATCACCTGCCTTGCGGTGGGGGGAGTCCGGCTCACTTCATTGTGAGCCTTGCTATGGCTTCTCTCACTCCAGGGGGTCCCTGCTGATTTCCAGGGCCTGCATCTGGTCCTCTTTTTTCCCTGATACTTATTTTGGCCAGAGTTTCTCCGGTCTTGCGCTTCTCAGCGATATTTTGTTTTCAGGGGCTCGTTCCTCGTCTCCTGATTTTGTGATGCCGGCCTCATCTTTTCTCTTTTCCTGGCATTTACTTACAACCCCTTCCCTTTACAAGGGTTGTCGGTTTCCGTTATCGTCTTTGTTTTTTTTTCCTTTCAATAGGGCGCTTATCTTCATCACCTGTTTTGCGCTGAGGGGAGGCCTGCTCCCTTCTCATGTGAGCCTTGCTATGGCTTCCCTCACTCGTTTGGCCTTCAATGAGTCCATCTTCCCTTGTTCCCCTGGCCTGTCAGGGGTTGACCTCAGGGTGTTTGTGCTTTTGCCTCAGTCAATTAGAATGTTGGGTAGCTCCACTACGTGGTGCTGTCCTACTTTCTCTCTCCAGCCTTTGGCTGTGCTCGGTGCTTCCCTTTTGCCGCCTTCTTGCATTTGGGTCCTTCTCCCAGGCATTTGTCCTGGGGTGCGGGCAGTCTTCGCTGTTGCTTCATTGGGGTTTCTACATTATTATGAGGCTTCTTGCCTATTCTGTGCTTTCCCCCTGTTGGGTCACATGGTTCTCCCGCACCTGTATGCCCAACCGGTGGCATGGCTGTCCTTTTCCCACCCTCGGGGACTGCTTTGGGACGTCCCATGGTGCTGTGTCCCCCAATGCCATGCACGAGAAAATTGGATTTTTTGTACTCACCGTAAAATCCTTTTCTCGTAGTAGGCATTGGGGGACACAGATCCCACCCTATGTTGTTTTACTTCCGCTTCTCCGGGCTGGTCTCTTGATCTTTCCCGGTACGGGAGTTGTTGGTTCCTTGCCTTTCTTCTCTCTCCTACTGCTTTTGGTACAAACTGAGCTGCCTAGTGTCTGTGGAGAGGGTATAGCCCAACGGGGAGGAGCCAACACTTTTTTTATGTCTAGTGTCGCCTCCTAGTGGTAGTTGGACATATACCCATGGTGCTGTGTCCCCCAATGCCTACTACGAGAAAAGGATTTTACGGTGAGTACAAAAAATCCAATTTTTTCCTTATTTCACCTAATCACACTCTATTTTTTATTTTTTTTTGTACTTAGTAACAAAAACCGCCAATTAACCAAGCATAAAACTATTAGGGCCCATTCACAAGACCGTAAGGGATCTGTGCCTGTATTGCGGATAGCAACCACACAACAGCCGCGTGCACTCCGTGGTGCGGATGCGAACCCATTAACTTCAATGGGTCCGCGATCCGCAAGATACAGGCAAAGATAGGACATGTCCGATCTTTTGCGGTCAGGAGGCATGGACCCAACAGCCCATGGAAGTACTTTGAAGCACTTCCAGGGGCTTTCGGGTCTGTGCTTCTGCATCACAAAAGATCTTACATGTCCTATCTTGCAGACCGCAAACCCATTCAAGTCAATGGGTCTTCATCCGCATCACGGAGAGCACACGACTGGTGCCTGTACATTGCGGACTGCCCTTTGAGGTCTGCAGCATGGGCACAGAGCCCTTATGTTCGTCTGAATGAGCCCTTAAACAAATAGGGTGATCCAGGTCTGAAGGAGCGATTTAGGCAATTATCTGAAATAAGCAAAAACGTTCACGATAATTGCCTGATGATAAGGGAGATGAGAGCTGCATTTACATGCAGTAATCATCTCCTTTGTATAGGGACAAGCGCTTTTACTGTAATCTCTCATCCCCATAGAGATTCACAGTTTCAGGGCAGCAGATACCAGTTTACACAGCACAATCTGCTTCCCAGAAACAGTAATTTAGGTGTTGGCCAAAAGACACGATCACCTGATGAACAAGTATTTACTTGTTTATCCGGTGATAGGCAGCACCTTTTAGGCCTTCTTCACACAGTCAGTGTTTGGTCAGTGATTTACAACAGTGATTGTGAGCCAAAGCCAGCAGTGGAGCCTATACAGAGATGAGGTATAATGGAAAGATTTGCACCTGTAGACCCGCAGTTAGTTTTGGCTCAGTCACTGATGAAAATCACTGACCGAACACTGATTGTGTGAATAAGGCCTTACACAGGGCAGGTATCAGGAATGAGCCAGATTAATTTCAAATTGGCCAGATTGCTGGTCCATATAAAAGAACCAATACTGTGTGCATCAAAAAATGAAATGATATAGTAAAATCCATCAAGAAGGATGGGCACATGATACCAGACATAAAAAAGAGCGGAGAGGAGGGAATGTATGGCTGCTTGGATGAATACCAGAAGAGTGAAACCAACTGGGGGATAGGATAACAAGTCGGAGAGAGCAGAAAAAGGAAGGGGGTCCATGGATTGGTATCCTAATTTAGCCCCTTAATATATTGTAACTTACTTTGAATATTATAAAACAGTGCTGTATAATAAAAGGTCTGGTTCCTGTCAAATCTTTCTGGAATATTAGACTGCTGACATACCTGCTGCTAAAAATTAGTTTAGAAGATATCCTGATGTCAGCAGCATAGACTGACCATCTAATGTGTATGGGGGCCTCTTGACTCATTTAACAGCAGATGTCAGGGATTTCAACATGCTGGATCCTTTTGTTCTCTGGGAGATAAGCTGCCCACCATAGGTGTCTGCCGGCTGATTGTGAGCACACGTGTGTATGGGGAGACTGAGAGAGAGCTGACCATTATAAGTGACCTACCTCACGTGTACGGTCAGCTTGTTCTGCTGACCGTTATATGACCTGGTTCAGTGCACTCTATAACTACTGTTGAGCACTGACATTACCTGTATACATTCTTCTCTGGGCGATTATCAGTATTACAGCAGTTTATTATGGAGCAGGCAATACATCTAGTGTCACTGTACGAAGAAAGTGTTGAGGACATTAACGTCATCCACACACAGATGAATACTCCCTCAATTACATGGACATTACCTGAACACACGACATCACGCATGGACAAAATGGTCACTTTCCCGACTTCTCACACGCACAAATCCTACCCCATCCGAGTGATAAAATGTACAAACCTTGTCCCATTATAGGCTATAATGAAATCACTTCTCCGTCATCTCAAATATGACTAATGTGTGGGCAAAAAGCATGCCTAGGATTGGGTAGCACTGAATGGGAATTTGCAGATGTTTTTCCCACCACTCCATCAAGTCCAAGCCCATTTTTGTTTTTTCCTCCTCACTTTCCAAGAGTCATAACTTTTTACATTTTCCATTCACATAGCCATATGTGGGCTTATTTTTGGCAGGACAAGTTGATTGTTTAATAACTCCATTTCATTTATCCTGTTTTGTATTGGAAAAGTGGTTAAATGACAGGGTTCGGCATGATCGCCATTCCCCGTCACTGTGGCTGGGGGTCTGCTGTAATATAGAGCTGACACCCGCTGCGTATGGAGCGGGCTTACTGCAGCAGCCTGATTTTATACAATTGCGGGTGCATAATGCCGTACATGTATGGTTAAGGAAGATGAGAGGACATTGGCTTTTTAAATAATAGAGCAGCAGTTTTCCACCATGTGATGGACCTATCCATTTACAGCAATCTAAAGTGAGAATGAAGACCTCTGAATATGTAGATAGATTTCATACACGTTATATATGTATTTTTTTTTGTATTTTTTTTTAGGTAAGGAAAAAGATGTTGAATAAGTTCCAGGAGGAAGCAAAAGCCCCTCTGTCAAAGCTGATCAGTTCATTGGCTGGGAAGGTAAATCTGGCGAATCTTTTATACCTGAATCTTTTAGAACTGTCCTAATTTGCCACATTTAGTTTGTTTTTCAAATCTGTATCTTTCATAAATTATTTTACAAGCATTGCGATCCTTTTTAATTGTGGTTATCCATTTTAGAAAACCCATTTTCATATAGACTATTATGGAATTCTGGGTTAATAGTCGGAGTGGGGTGGGGGTGCCCTATTCAGGATCCTCATTTCTTGGCCAAAGTTGAGAGCAGTTAGAATGAGCAACTCTGGCTCCGGAGGACCCGTCCTGCATTACACAGACAGCCCGGTGATTTGTATGGGCACTGTTCAATGCTTCGTTTTTCCTGTGGTAGTGCTGCAGAGCACCACTGCCAGGTTTTCCCACCTCGGCTCACTGGGAGACGCTTTATGATCCATTTATTGTTAAGGACATATGTTCAATGTACAGCACCTCAACCAGCCTATGTTCATATAAAAAAACTTGTTAAATTATTTATTATATTCGAATGTATCTGTACGGTGGGCCCCAAAATAAATGTTACTGGTGGGCCCTAGTTACCCCAGTCCGACATTGGACTGGTAGCAATAGAAAAAAATGAATTGCCTTATTGCAGTATGATACAAATCTGTGTACTACAGTCCAGTTGGCAAGCTTTTCAGGTAACTTTGAATGTAATGCTAATAAAATACCTCCTTTTTTAGTTTTCAGAATCTTTTTCCCCTCAAACTAATGTCTAGCAGTGTGTAGTCAGGATCCCACTAACGGAGTCCAGACTGTCACTAACAACTGCTACAAATGCCATTAGCTTACTAGACAGTCGTCTAGCAAGTGACTGCTCCTGTTGATGGTTAGTATCTCTGCCTCTCTGCATGAGTATAGGTAGGCCACATTGATAATGCCCCATGTCCCTGTATTGCGCAGAAGAAACCTCTTTTGTTTAACCCCATTTTGACGGCCCAACGTAAATTTATGTCGGTCATTTACAAATGGGCACCCGTTAAAATATAGAAATAGTTATCCCATATGGCGAAACTGAGAAAAATCAAAATGGCCAATGTGCTGTTTTTTTTCCATTACTTTATCTCCCACAAAAAGTGATCAAAAACTCATACACACCCCAGAATGGTATCCCTGAAAAGTACAGATCAACCCACAAAAAATCAGCCCCGAAGTTATGGGGGTCAGAATATGGCAATGCAAAGAAAAAGGTTTTTTTCCAAAGTTTAAAAAAAAAAATAGTTTTAAAACGTAAGAAAAACTATATACTATGTGGTATCATTGTAATCATAATGACCCGAAGAATAAAAGTAACAACTCAGTTTTACCACATGGGAAACTGTGTAAAAAAAAAAAAAAAAAAAAAGACGATAAAGCTGTGGCGGAATGGAGTTTTTTTTATAACTCCACTCCATTTGGAATTTTTTTCCCCGGCTTCTCACAAGATTTTATGTAATCCTAAATGGTGCCATTAGAAAGCGCATCTTGTCCCACAAAAATCACGGCTATGTGAATGAAAAAAATAAAAAAGTTGTGGCTTTGGAAGGACTGGGAGTGAAAAAATGGAAAACCACCAGGTTTTGAAAGGGTTAAATGGAACCTGTCACGAATGTGGTGTTTAAGCTCTGGGCAGGAGGAGATGAACAGATTGATATATGGTTTTGTGTAAAAAGGTTCCGTATAACATGTAGTTTTTACATTTATATTCCTGCTCGTTTCGGGCTTTGAAGTCCTGGAGGCGGTTCGATCAGTGATTGATAGCCTGCCCTCGGTGACTGTGTATGCAGAGATAGCTGTCAATCACTGATAGATCCGCCTCCTTGACTTCGGAGCCCAGAACGAGCAGGAATATAAATGTTTATATTACAAGTTATGCTGAATCCTATCCCATAAAACTATACATCAATCTGCTCAGCTCCTCCTGCTCTATAACCTGCTGCATTCAGCTCAGACACCATGTTCAACATGACAGGTTCCCTTTAATAGTGTGTTTGATAGATGCTTTCCTAGTTGTCAAAATAACATATTTTACAACTGAACAGAATGCTATTTTTTGGGGTTTTTTTCCCCATAAATTTACAATTGTGTTTGCTATTACAGAGTATAGAAGAATTTCTTTCCTGCCTGGATGCAGCAGCCGATGCATGTAGCATTTTAGTTAAAAAAGGTGATAAGAAGAAAGAGAGGTACATACAGTTGTTTTTTTTTCCATCGTACTTTAATTTGCTGTAGGGTGTTAGGTTTCTTCATCGCTGTATAGTCCATGGTCTACTGCTCACATGAATGTTGTAACCTGTATACAAGCCACATTCATCAAGAGTAATAACCTGGAGATCCCTTTTTAAACCTTCAACCCAGCATTCCTAAGGATACATCACTAGGTTGTGAATGGAAAGAAGGTTTACGTAGACTAAAATTTCCCATTGTTATTTTAAATCTAGATAGGTCCAAAATTCAGCTTTTCTGATACAGAGCTCTAAATCCTTTAAATAGAAATAGAACTGAAAGGTATTGTCTGACATAATTAAACCATTGATGGCAGGCAGTAATGTGTTAGGAAATAGAAATCCAGGCCTGAGCAGTCCCAGTATATAGTAAACACCCTCTAGTGGCTTCTGCAGATATTTTATAACCTAAAGGAGTTTTCCTGTCTTTTTTTTTTTTTTTTTTTTAATCATTGACCTATCTGTGATGGTCTGACACCCCACAGAGCAGCTGTTCTGCACTAGCTCCAGCATGGCAAGTTGGCCCCCAGAACTACCGAGCTGTCCACTGTGTGTGGTTGTAGCACCGCTTCCATTGACGTGAATGGGAGCAGCACTGCAGGAGTTACCAGCTCCATCCACTGCACACATTGGATGGAGCTGCAGTTCAGATACCGGTGCTACTGTAAACGATAACATAGCACACCACGCCAGTCAAGCTGGTGCCTGCTACAACTGTGTAAATTTGTTAAATTTGCCTTGGAACTTAACCAGTTCACTGACACATTAAATTACAACTGCTGCTGTATTTTCTTTGTTTTCAGGCAAGTTTTGTTTCAGCACAGGCAAGCCCTTATAGAGCAGCTTAAAGTCACAGAAGATGCAGCGCTGGTACTGCATCTGACGTCCGTTCTATTGTTTCAGTTGACTACACATTGTATGCTTCATGCGCCAGGAAGATGTGTCCCACAGATCATTTCATTCCTAAGCACAAAGATCCCTGAGGTATTGTCATACATGAACCTTCTTGTCTTCATTACACAGTAACACAATAAATCATGAGATCTACCCCGAGCACCGCACAACGCAGGATTAAAGTTCCTGCTCTTGTACTCTATCAGGAGCAGGCCAGGTCCTTAACTGTCGGTAACGGCGGGGGAGCTGAGGAGAAGGCACAAGCACTGATAAACCGCTTCTGCCTTCTCCTCAGCTCCCCTGCTCTCACCGACAGTTAAGGACCCGACCTGCTTCTTCTCAGATAGGTGGCATAGCTCTCAATGAGCGCTATGCAGTTTGGACCCGGCGATCACATGATTGGCGGTCATCTTGGAGGCAGAGGATCGCAGAGCTGTAGCGTCAGTAGACCCTGCTCAGCTTTGCCTTGTACAAAGCTCCCACAGCAGGTTGGTTTCCCCAGTAACTTGGGCTCCTTTTTGGAAGTCGTGCAAAAGAAAAGTCCTCCCGGGGACAAATTAGGTGGAGAAAAAAAAAAAAATATATATATATATATATATATATATATATATATATATATATATATATATATATATATATATATATATATATATAAATAAATAAAGTTCTCTGGGGACATGTGGCAAAATAGATTTAAAAAAGAATTGAAAATTATGAAAAAATAAAGAAATAAAAAAAAAATTGCTAAATAAGAGTATTCGCTGTCTTGCAACAGTCTTTTCATGATCTCTTGGGAGACGTTATGTGGCAAAAATATATTTAAAAAATAATAGAAAATTATAAAAAAAAATAATAATAAAATACAAATAAAAAAATAAAATAAAAAGGAAAGTGTTCACTGTCCTCCAACAGTCTTTTTATGACCTCTTGGGGGACATGTTATGTGGCAAAAAAAATGTATCTTATATATATATATATAAACTAGCCAAAAAATAATAATTTATAAAATGCAAATAAAAGGAAATAGGGCAAAATAAAAAAGTGTCAGTGTCGTCGTCCCCCCCCCAAAGGTCTTTTTATGAACTCTTGGGGTACATATTATGTAGCAGAAATATATTAAAAATTAAGTTAAAAAATGTTATAATAAAATACACAAAAGAAAAAAACACACACACACCAAACAAAACCATCAGCATTATCACCTCATTCACGTGAAACTATACATATTCTATAACAAAACGACCGACACAAAATGGGGAAACAGTTAGTTATAATTTATTTTGGAATCCGTTTGCATATTTAAAGAATAAGGAACTATAGTTTGTAAAAAATGACTTTTTAAAAAATGTTTTGTACAATTTCCACCAAATAAAGCCAAAAAATACATTTATAAAGCCCTTTGTGTCACGTGAAAAATTGTTGCAAAAATTATTTTGGTACTCCCAACAAATAAAGTTTGAACCACCATGTGCACTAAATCACAAAAAAGTGTCTGGTCATTAAAATGTTAACCAATGAGCGCTTTCCCCGCTAGTAAGGTAAAGTGGTCACTGGTTATTGCAAGGTGCCTGTAACAGGATTGGCAGGAGGTGGTAATAACCAGTGAGCACTGTCCTCTGCATTGAAGGAAAGCTCTGATTTATGAATAGGAGGCTGGATGGAAGGAAATGTCACAATTGTTCTTGTTTTTTTCCATTAAAAATGATTCATACTTACCTGCTCCACGCCGCTTCGGTCCTCTGCACTGCCCCCGCTGCCTACACCGGGCAGTGCATGGGCATGGTCACAAACACCGCACCAGTCAATGATTGGCTTCAGCAGTCAATGATTGGCTTCAGTGTTGACATGCTTCTTTTTGCCACATCACCTCTGAAGCCAGTCATTGGCTGGAGCAGTACATGTGACCATGCCCAGAGCCAGCCGGATGTAAACAGCGACTGGAAGATGGAGGCAGTAGGGGCAGTGCAGAGGACCGGGAGCAGGTACTTCTAACTCTTTGGGAGGCCATGCTGCAGGAACTTGTTAAAAAAATCATTTTTACTGGGAAATCCCTTTAAGCCTCTAATACACTGCATGACATGCGGGACAATTACTGGGAACAGGTGTTTACAGGAGCTCTCATTCCTGATATCTGGCCTGTATAATCGTGCTGCTGATCAGCCGATAAACAAGGAATCACTCGTTTGTCGGCTGATTTATATATGTTATTAGGATGAAAGATGTACAATTATTGTCAGCACATCTCCCTGTGTAATCAGGGATGTAATAGGAGAAAATAAAGAGGTTGAGTGATTCCACCAGGGTTATAGGCCCTGGGGAAAAGGCGCCAGAGGGATGGAGAAGATGCTAGTGTAGATAGAGAAAAATAAAATAGCACCACAGTCTAAGTGCCGTTCAGTAACTATTTAGGGAAGGCAGCACAACTGTTATGGGGAGATGAAAATATATTTTTCATTCCCAATAGACAAATACCAGTAATGGGTGAACCTAGTCTGGTGGTTCCAAAATGGCTAAATGGATCCAACCGGACGTAATAAAAAAAAAAGAGAGAACACTATAGGAGACGCCACTCCCAAGAGTATGGAGGAGATAGGTGTGGTAAGTAGTACCCCCTTGTACCGGAGGATGGTGGTAATACAGAATAATCTCCTAAAGAGAGTTTATAATTCTGAAAGTTAGAGTATTCACTTCACAGGGGGGTAGTCCCAGGATAAAGCTCAAGACACCCGTGACTAACTGCCCCCCTGGCCAGGATCGCATGTCAGATGGTATCAATTGATGGCAGCCAACGACAATGCTTCTGATCAATGCAGTTTATTGAAGTAGAAAATATAAATTTATATTTTTATTTATATTTTCTACTGCAATAAACTGCATTGATCAGAAGCATTGTCGTTGGCTGCCATCAATTGATACCATCTGACATGCGATCCTGGCCAGGGGGGCAGTTAGTCACGGGTGTCTTGAGCTTTATCCTGGGACTACCCCCCTGTGAAGTGAATACTCTAACTTTCAGAATTATAAACTCTCTTTAGGAGATTATTCTGTATTACCACCATCCTCCGGTACAAGGGGGTACTACTTACCACACCTATCTCCTCCATACTCTTGGGAGTCGCGCCTCCTATAGTGTTCTCTCTCTTTTTTTTTTTTTTTATCACGTCCGGTTGGATCCATTTTAGCTATTTTGGAACCACCAGACTAGGTTCACCCATTACTGGTATTAATCAGGGATGTCCTATCGATACTCAATATAACTAAATGAAGGAGGAATGACTGTGGTAGTGATCATTCCTCCCCAGTCACTTTGCATTGGCTTGTGTAATAGGCTGATGCAAATGAGCACCAATACTTTTATTTTATTTTATTTGCTGCCCCTTGAAATAAAGCGATGTGACAATGCAGCCCTCAGACCAAAATAGGTTGTGCACCCTTGAGTTAAAGGGATTGTCTCATGAAGACAACCCCTATCCCGACGTGAGATACCCCCTCTGTCTTTATGAGCCACATTCAAAAGGTGGCCTGTATGTGAGGCTCACATTCTGGTAGATGCAAGCCATCCTTTTATTACAAAGACAGGCATTCATCTGAGTAGCCGCCATATACTACTTTTTCCCTGCAGCAGTTTAAATCATAGAATGCATACTGGGGGTTGTCTCTCGGACAGACACCATTTTGTAAGTGACAAGCAAGTGTCCATTATATTCCATTTCAAATTGCAGGGGGAAATACCTTTCTGGCCATGGCTACCTTTGTCACGTTTTGAAAAGAAGTGTCTGAGACCTATTCATTTAACCCCTTCCTGACACATAACGTTCTAGTACGTCATGGCGACAGGTAACTTGATGCAATTTGACGTACTATTACGTCATGGTGATTGGGCGGGCACCAAAACGGTGTGCGCTCGCTCGATCACTGCAGGGCCCGGCAGTCACTGATAGCTGAGCCCGTGCTGTAATCCGCTTTTACAGCGATGCCGGCGGATTAACCCCTTCTATGCTGACCGCTGCATAGAAGGTGTTTGCGGTCAGTGAGTAATCCCATCGGGTCCCCGCTTTGCGGTGACGGGGACCCGATGGGTGAGAAGGCAGCCTGATGCCTTGCTGAGGCATCAGGACCTGCCTTCTACAGAAACCAAGGAGATCCATCTCCTAAGCAACTGTCAGTATATTACTTAGTGTAATACACTAACAGGCAATGAATTACAATGCATATGTATTGTAATGCATTGCAGAGGGGATCAGACCCCCAAATGTTAAAGTCCCAGAGTTGGACAGAAATAAAGTGAAAAAAAAAATAAAAATAAAAAAATATATATATATATATATATATATATATATATATATACACACACATACACTGTATAAGACATTTACAGGGAGTGCAGAATTATTAGGCAAGTTGTATTTTTGAGGATTACTTTTATTGTTGAACAACAACCATGTTCTCAATGAACCCAAAAAACTCATTAATATCGAAGCTGAATATTTTTGGAAGTAGTTTTTAGTTTGTTTTTAGTTTTAGCTATTTTAGGGGGATATCTGTGTGTGCAGGTGACTATTACTGTGCATAATTATTAGGCAACTTAACAAAAAACAAATATATACCCATTTAAATTATTTATTTTTACCAGTGAAACCAATATAACATCTCAACATTCACAAATATACATTTCTGACATTCAAAAACAAAACAAAAACAAATCAGTGACCAATATAGCCACCTTTCTTTGCAAGGACACTCAAAAGCCTGCAATCCATGGATTCTGTCAGTGTTTTGATCTGTTCACCATCAACATTGCGTGCAGCAGCAACCACAGCCTCCCAGACACTGTTCAGAGAGGTGTACTGTTTTCCCTCCTTGTAAATCTCACATTTGATGATGGACCACAGGTTCTCAATGGGGTTCAGATCAGGTGAACAAGGAGGCCATGTCATTAGATTTTCTTCTTTTATACCCTTTCTTGCCAGCCACGCTGTGGAGTACTTGGACTCGTGTGATGGAGCATTGTCCTGCATGAAAATCATGTTTTTCTTGAAGGATGCAGACTTCTTCCTGTACCACTGCTTGAAGAAGGTGTCTTCCAGAAACTGGCAGTAGGACTGGGAGTTGAGCTTGACTCCATCCTCAACCCGAAAAGGCCCCACAAGCTCATCTTTGATGATACCAGCCCAAACCAGTACTCCACCTCCACCTTGCTGGCGTCTGAGTCGGACTGGAGCTCTCTGCCCTTTACCAATCCAGCCACGGGCCCATCCATCTGGCCCATCAAGACTCACTCTCATTTCATCAGTCCATAAAACCTTAGAAAAATCAGTCTTGAGATATTTCTTGGCCCAGTCTTGACGTTTCAGCTTGTGTGTCTTGTTCAGTGGTGGTCGTCTTTCAGCCTTTCTTACCTTGGCCATGTCTCTGAGTATTGCACACCTTGTGCTTTTGGGCACTCCAGTGATGTTGCAGCTCTGAAATATGGCCAAACTGGTGGCAAGTGGCATCTTGGCAGCTGCACACTTGACTTTTCTCAGTTCATGGGCAGTTATTTTGCGCCTTGGTTTTTCCACACGCTTCTTGCGACCCTGTTGACTATTTTGAATGAAACGCTTGATTGTTCGATGATCACGCTTCAGAAGCTTTGCAATTTTAAGAGTGCTGCATCCCTCTGCAAGATATCTCACTATTTTTGACTTTTCTGAGCCTGTCAAGTCCTTCTTTTGACCCATTTTGCCAAAGGAAAGGAAGTTGCCTAATAATTATGCACACCTAATATAGGGTGTTGATGTCATTAGACCACACCCCTTCTCATTACAGAGATGCACATCACCAAATATGCTTAATTGGTAGTAGGCTTTCGAGCCTATACAGCTTGGAGTAAGACAACATGCATAAAGAGGATGATGTGGTCAAAATACTCATTTGCCTAATAATTCTGCACGCAGTGTATACTAATTTCATCATGGTGTTTGTTTTTCTTTTACTTAGGAACAGTACAGCTTGTTGGTTAAGTACCAAAGCCTTGTGGTGAAACAGTTAATAGGTCAGACAAAGCAGAAGGATGGTGATGATGTAGACATGACTGGAGATGTAGCGGATGAATCTGGAAAAGCTTCAGATAGTATTAGAAAAGAACTTCAAGACCTGTCTGCTGCAATCAAAGATCTTGTTCTTCGACCCAGAAAGTCCTCAGCATCAGAAGAGTAACCAGACTGATTGAATCATTTTTAGATCTAAAAGCTTTATTTCTGCTAAGCTCCAATGAACACTTATCAGGTGGTTTTAATGACAGCAAATGGGAATCTAAAGAAATAAATGCTATGATGGGAAAAATCTACCTGTAATTAAATACAACAATAAGAATATATGCCACCCTCTTTGCAGAGCGGGTCTGTGCAGTTTTGTATGTTCAAGGAAACATTACAAAATCGTTTTAACAAATGCTCCAGCAAGAAATTAACCCCTTAATAGTTTTGCCAGTACTATGCTTGGGCTTTGAGAAATGATACTAACAGTTCCTCAGAGCTCAGGCAGTAGGGGTGGGGGGGGCTAATTTAACCCCTCATATATCTCAGGCTTGGTAACAGAAAGAGATATGAGTGGTTGTTTTTGAAATTTTAGGCTTTATAATAAGACCAGAATCACAGTATGATATCTTCTACATCAGGAGATATAGTTTTTTTTTTAAATCGGTCAGGAGCGATAGCAACTGAAAGTGAAAGCAGGTTTCAGCTGTTTTCAATCCTGATCCGAATTTTAACAGCTATACTTCCTAATGTATAGAGGATAATGCTGCCCTTCTGATTTTGTCTTTAAGCCTAGTCTGTCAGCTTCAAACAATATGTATATGACGCAATATCATTTTCTTTGGTGGTAGACAATTTTATATGCTAGTGCAGTCTGCTGTGCAGGAAGCTGGCCAAATAGCAGCTGAAAGTATTCTGTGGATGGAGCCTTATAGATACGTTTGATGTATATCTTGCAATCTTTTCATGGCGTATACACCAAACAGTGCTCAGATGCAGTGTGCACAGAGCCTTATACTGGAATCAACCCTGGAACACATACAATAGGTATACTGTATGCTAAATAATCCTCAGCACTTGTTTGGCAACCTGTGGCTCTAAAGCTATTGCAAAGCTACAACTAGCATGTTTTGCAACAGATGGAGACCCTTGACTTCAGCAGGCTCAGATTTGGAGGTTTGCAACAGTTGGAGAGCCACAGGTTGGTTAATACTTCTTTCTCTACAACATATAGTTTGAAAGAAGCACATACTGACACTGACGAGTTTTGAAGGAACTGCCTGACAGCAGTATTAATTAGTACTGCTATATACTTATTATCTGGAAAATTCTAGCCAATGCTACCCAAAGTTGAGTTTAAAATTTGAATAATTTTCTATAATTTGTCAGTTTGAAATGACACTTAATCCAAAAGGTTAATTTTAAACTAGGGCTTTCTAGGATCTCTCTGCATTCCGGCACTACATACCATGCAGCGGTTTTCGTCTGGCCAATTCTCAGCATACTTGACACGTTTCAGCCGGATCTCCGCCGCTCTCAATTATATTTTATGGGCCCAGCGGGTATCCGGTAGCGTCTGGCAATGTCGGATCCAGACATTCCTGGGATGCTGCTCCCTACCGGTACAGCCTGCCGAAGATGTCTAATGCTAAAGTGAAACTAGCATAATAAGCTACCATTGCCATCTATTGACTACTTATTACTACAGATTGAAAAGTGCTTGCTTGACTTTACCAAGCATCATATTTCATTTAACTATCTCTAAGAGATGGCTAATGCTTGCTTTAATTTAGAAAAATATTTGTATAAAATATATTCTCAAATTAAAGAAATTTTATTATGTTGTCCCTTCAAACCATTTAGTAGAACATGATTACAAAAATTAGTACTAAATACATGTTCTGTATTTTATTTTTGTCTCTTAGCCATGGTCATTTTTCAATAAATTAAGCTTATATCATCTTTTGATGAATGGAAATACTTTGTCACTTGGATTGCAAACACCTTAAGATATCGATGCAGTGCTAATAAAAATTACAGTCACAATTATAGACAAACACAAACTAACTAAACTAATAACACACAAAAAGTTGTACTATTCATGACTTGTATTGAGCACGTAAACATCCACAGTGCAGGAAAAACAACTTACTGAACCCCTGAACTGAATAATTGTAGACCCCACCCCCTCTAGCAGCAAATATGTATTGTACAACATTGAGGAGGTACAAAACAATAATGCATTGAGAAGTTATTGGAATCGAATGAAACTTTATTTGTGTGAATATAATGATGATATACATCAGTGATTACAATATTCGAACTAGACTCCATAGCATGTTGGTCCAGCTCTAGCCTGGATACAAGATGAGATACAGTTGAGCATGCAGGCATACAGGTTCCATATAGTTTCCTGCAGTACATTTGCCACCAGATGTTACAGCTGGGCCTGTAGATCCTGCACACTCATAGGTTGATAAAGCTGGCATCCCATCTGGTTCCATATCTGCTTGATTGATAATAAATGTGGTGACTTGGTAGTCCAGAGAAGTGTTGCAATCTGGTGGAGACATTTCTAGGGAACCCTTGCTGTGTGAGTGAGCATTATCCGGCTGAAAAATGCTAGTTGGAAGCCCTACCACGGGTGGCAACACCTGTGGTTGCAGTATGCCCTGTACTTATTGTTACGTGTGCTCAATGTCCTTCGTATCACTACTAGGGGTGACCGACCGCTTTTGAAGCAGTATGTCACTCCACAGCAAAGGCAGATTTCAAGAGCAAACCACCAGGCCTCCTTACTCTACTGTTGGATCCGAAACCGAACCTGCATTTGTTGCTAAAGACAATGCCTTACCCCTCCAGAAGGCGATGGTGGCTGGCTGTCAATAGCAGAACCTGTAATGGGCACCATGACACCAAATTTCCTTCTGCCAAGCACTTGCATATGGTCCGGGCAAAGAGACAAAGGTGTGTAATGTGGGTTTCACCAGTGTCTGGATGGTGGACAATTAAACTTTGGGATCAGCTCATGCTTGACATATCAAATGAACTTCTCTATTGGTGTCTGGGCCTTCTGGAGTCTGTTCACCATGTATATTCACGTAACCACTGCACCCAACACCTCCCAACAGTAAGACTGGTCTAGATGGTGGACAGTTTGTCGAAATGATTTATACAGCCCCTCTCAAAATCTGGCAACTGGGCTGTCACGGTAGGTGAGGGAATGGAAGTAAACCAAATACAACAAAAGCAACAAATCCCAAAGCTAGGAAACAGGGAAAGGTGACTTATCAGTGGACTCCTGTCTACGGTTATTCAAGGCAAACTCGGCCAAGGACAAAAACGAAGACCACTCTTCCTGATTCTCGGCGACAAAACACCTCAAATAAGTCTCCAGGTTCTGGTTAGTGCGCTCAGTTTGTCCATTCGACTGAGGATGGAAACCCGAAGTGAAAGACAACTGAATACCCAGACGAGTAGAAAACGCCTTCCAAAACCTGGAAACAAATTGCGTCCCCTTATCAGACACAACATGAGAGGGGATGCTATGTAATTTCACAATGTTATCAACAAACACCTGAGCGAGAGTTTTAGCATTGGGCAGACCCGACTGGTACAAAGTGAGCCATTTTATGGAAGCGGTCTTCCACCACCAAAATCACAGTTTTCCCAGAGGAACTCTATAAATCAGTGAAGAAGTTCATGGACAAATGCGTCCAAGGACGAGACGGGATGGGCAAAGGAAGAAGAGATCCTGAAGGCTGAGTGTGAGCCACCTTAGCACGTGCACAGGTCTCACAAGCTGCTACATAGCCCTCAACACATTCACGTAAACCTGGCCACCAGAATCTCCGGGAAATAAGATCCACCGTGGTTCTACTCCCAGGGTATCCCGCAAGGACAGTATCACGATGTTCCTTAAACACCTTGTGTCGAAGTTCAGAAGGAACAAACAACTTCCCTGAAGGACAGGAATCAGGTGCCTCACCTTGAGCCCCCAACACATCCGCCTCCAATTCAGGATAAAGAGCGGATACAACCACCCCATCAGCCAAAATCGGAGCTGGATCCTCCGAATCCCCCCCCCCCCCCCCCCCCCCCAGGAAAGCTACATGACAAATCAAACGCTTTGACGTTTTTGATCCCAGGGCGATAGGTGACCACAAAATTAAATCTAGTAAAAAACAATGACCATCTGGCCTGATTTGGGTTCAGATGCTTTGCTGATTGCATGTAAGCCAGATTCTTATGGTCAGTAAGTACCGTAATCAGATGAATCGCTCCTTCTAGCCAATGACGCCATTCCTCAAAGGCCAATTTAATGGCCAGCAACTCTCTTCCCAACATCATAATTTCTTTCAGGTGCAGAAAGTTTCTTTGAGAAAAAAGCACACGGGCGCCATTTGCTAGGAGAGGGACCCTGCTACAAAACTGCTCTGACTCCCACTTCTGACGCATCAACCTCCACAATGAAGGGTTGAGACACCTCAGGTTGCATCAGAATGGGAGCGGAAGCAAAACATTCCTTTATAGCAGAAAAAGCCTGTAATGCTTCTTCCGACCAGCTTGAGAAGTCCACACCCTTCCTAGTCATATCAGTTAAAGGCTTGACAATAGTGGAATAATTCAGGATACATTTTCTGTAGCAATTAATAAAACCCAAAAACATCATCAGAGCTTTCTGATTCTCCGGCCGAGTAAATTAGTATGTCATCGACGTAAATAACAACAAACTTCCCCACCAAATAATGAAAAATGTCTTTGATAAAGTGCTGGAAGACTGCTGGGGCATTAGTCAAACCAAAGGGCATGACCAGGCTCTCGAAGTGGCCCTCAGGGGTATTGAAGGCTGTCTTCCATTCATCCCCTTCCCTGATTCTTATCAGATTATAAGCCCCTCTCAAATCCAATTTAGAAAACACCTTGGCTCCGACAATCTGATCAAATAAATCCGGGATCAAGGGAAGAGGATAAGGATCATGAACAGTAATGAGATTCAGTTCCCGGAAATCTAGACATAGTCTAAGGGTCCCGTCTTTTTTTTTTTTTAACAAAAAAGAAGCCAGCTGCCATAGGTGACTTAGATGGCCTAATATGCCCTTTTGTCAAACTCTCTGCAATATACTCCCGCATAGCTACTCTTTCGGGTTGGGAAAGATTATATAGCCAAGATTTTAGCAATTTAGCTCCGGGAATAAGATTGATCGGACAATCATACTCTTGGTGAGGGGGCAACTCCTGATCTCCACACTCAGAGAAAACGTCAGCAAAATCACAAAGAAACTAAGGTAACGCCTTAGTAGAAACCACAGAAATAGATGCACCGAGACAGTTGTCCATACAAAAATCACTCCAATTACTGATTTGTCTAGTTTGCCAATCAATGGTAGGGATATGTTTGATCAACCATGGTAAACCCAGTACCAGAGGAGCAGGCAAACCTTTCAGAACAAAACAAGAAATGTCAACATGAGAATCACCCACCCTCAAATGAATATCCTGCATAATATGAGTTAGATACTTTTGTGAGAAGGTTACCTTGCCCTGTGAAGTTTCGGTCGGCATTGTGGCGTGTTCTTGTGGGGAAGTTTCAGCGTGGGATATGAACGGACTGCATTTTCCTTTTACAAGGCTTTTCCAACTCTATCTCCTTAGAAGCGCGGACCTGGACTTTTGGTTTTGTTTATTGTATGTTATAAGGAGGAAGGATCGACTCCTATTCTCAGGACGGCTGCTTAGTCTGCGACTTTACACATAGAACTCTTTATTCTTATTTGCTAATAGCAAATACTGATATCCCTTTGCTTAATGTGCTTGTTATAAAACCATGACTCTGAACAAATTGATAATCAACAAGGTTAACCACTGTACACAAATACTTCTAACTCAATATTTTCATAGTCTAGCGCTACCATGGCAGGCAGGATAAATCGGGTACTGCAGGTAGAATACAAATATACCTGTAATGACCGGCGTCACGCACAGGGAGGGAAAAGGGAAAGCCCTGCCCAAGGGAGAGGGAAAGGTGGTGACCCCTGACTCACCTTGCGGCTGGCACCTGACTGCCCTGACGTCCCTAGACGGGTTCCTCACCCGTGCGGCGATCACGTGCCTAAACCCTGGCTTTCCCTAAAATGAGCCCTAGATAGTGAACGGGCCGGTGGGATCGCTAGTCCGCACCACTGACACTAAGAGGGAAACACCAGGGAGAGGACAGACAATACAGACAAACACATACCCCCAGGTGGGTGACCAAAGCAGACCCCAAAGGTCCAACAGGGATCCGGAGGGTAACGTTCTGGACCAACAACCAGAGAACGCAGCAACACAGCTCCAGAGGGTCAGTATAGAAGTCCAGGCAGGAAGCTCTATATCTGGCAACCAGAGAAGTGTGAGAGGGGAATATAAGGAGGTTGGGAGTGCTGGACAAGGAACAGCTGAGGAGAAGGAGCTACGGATCCCTGAGTGAGCCAAAAAGGGTTGCAAAGCAAACCCAGAAAGCTACCATAAGGAAACAGCCCTATCTTACATAGAGCGCGCAGCCAACCGCTGCGACTTCCTGACCCCGGGTATAACGGAGTCAGGCGTGGTTCTTGACACCCTCGTGACAATACCTTTTCAAAATCCCCATTCATGCTACCAAGGGTAATGGAGCTCGTTTTATTGGAAAGAACCCCCTTTTTTTTTTCTTTTCCACTTTGAGGCTTCCTAAAAGGACACACATTAATGAAATGTCCTTCTTTACCACAAAAGAAACTGAATCTTCTCTGACCTCTAGAGTTTCTATTACCAGGGCAAGAAGAGACCTGACCTAACTGCATAGGTTCATCCTCAGGCACTAGTTAAAGTGTCACTGTGCCCCGAAGGACAGGAGGAACAGTTTCCCCACATGACAGTGCATCCTGGTTGAGGGGAACCTTGCACCTCTCCCTCAGGCGTCTATTAATCTGTACGGCTAGGGACATGGTCGCCTCCAAAGAATCAGGGTTTTCATGAAATGCAAGGGCGTCTTTTAGTCTCTCAGACAGCCCCTGACAGAACTGACTACGGAGAGCTGGGTCATTCCACTCCGAGTCAGTCGCCCATCTTCTAAATTCAGCACAATATGACTCAGCAGAACGTTCTCCCTGACTCAAGCTATGCAACTTAGATTCAGCCAGAGCGACCCGGTCTGGATCATCATAAATCGGGCCCAGGGCTCTCAAAAATTCATCCACCGATCGGAGGGACTGAGAACCGATCGGCAGAGAAAAGGCCCAAGACTGAGCATCACCTTTTAACAGACAAATGATAATCCCCACTTTTTGATTTTCGTCTCCAGATGAGATCCGACGTAGACAAAAATACAATCTACAAGATTCCCTGAACCGAACAAAGTTATCACTTCCCCCAGAAAACCTATCTGGGAGAGCGACTTTAGGTTCAAGGCTGGCCTGGTTCCCACCAGCGGAGCCAGACGCCAGGAATCTCTGACACAGTACAACAGAATTATGGAGGTCAGCTACCTCCCAAGATAATTCCTGCATGCAATCCACCAGTGCATCAACAGCTTCCATTTTGCATGGAGCAATGGGAAAAAAATGACTTCATGGGTGGTTTTTAATGTCACGGTAGGTGAGGGAAGGGATGCAAACCAAATACAATATAAGCAACAAATCACCAGGCTAGGCCCAAAAGCTAGGGAACAGTGAAAGGTCACCACCTGACAATCCCTTAGCCTTTCCCTGACTGCTGACAACATGAGCAAATCCTTAAGGTGGAAGTGCTCATGCACTGGAACCTAAGCCTAGCTGAAACTGTAACAAACCCTCAGCTAGGGAGCTGGAAATAAGATGACCGGTTCCTAGCGCTAGGTGCAGGAACCAGCATCTTTCTGAGGCCTAGCCAGAACACACAACAAAAGAGAAGGAGAAGGACTTAGCCTAAGACGGACAGAGAGCAGGAGATCCACCAAACACCAGCTGAGAACTCCAGAAGCAAATATAAACCGCAAGGGCTATAGTGAGAGGCGGGTATATATAGCACCACTAAATAGCTAATAAGCAGAACCTGTGGGGAGGTGGGATCCTGCCCAAAACCACAACGAAGAGAAACAGAACAATCTGTCAGATAGACTCACATGCAGCAAGTCTGTCAGATCTTCTCAGGCATCTCACAGGGCAGGGCGTGACGTGGGCAAAATGTATTTGAGTGCTTAGTAAAGGCATGTCTACCAGTCAACGATCTCTCACCAAGAGGTACACTACCCAAAAGTAGCCCATGAGAGCCTTTTTTTAGGGCAGCTGGGAAGCACTTTTATGTCCTCTTGTGCCAAGACCCAGTGTCTAATGCTCACACGTGAGCATTTACATTTTGCCCTAGACATTCTATTTTGGACTATTCCACCCTGCAAAGTTGTTTTAATTCATCAATATTTCCAGGACGTCCCCCATGACAGCACATGGGAGGATGTCCATCCCCATCTCTGTAGGGACAGGAAGTGAGACAAGTTTAAAAGGTCCCCCCATCCCATTCACCAGTGTCTTCCTGTCCCTACAGGGATAGGGAATGAGCTCCCATGCAGGGGAACAAAACAAGAATAAAGAAAACTTATATGAGCTCAAGCTGGTCGGGGGATGTCGAGTCTCCCCTCACAGCTCGGAAACAGGGAGCCCATATAGCTACCCCTCCGGGGGTTCTTTAGCACACCTCATCTTACCTTTTTTGGCCATGGTAGATGGTAGGCGCCTTCTCCTTCACCCAGGCGGCACACGTGACTGAGGCGTCTGAAGTCACTTCTGGCGTTGACGCGTGTACTGGAAGTGATGGAAACAAGATGGTGGCACCCAGCTAGTATACTGGAGACACGACAGATGCGGTCTCTCATACAGGTCGACTTTCCCCTTGGGGGGTTGAGTGCCCTGAATACGGAGGTAGAAGCGTCACGGCTGCAGAGGCTGGGCAAGAAAGGTAAGCCACATAAAAAGGGGGAAACCGCTCTTAGATAGGTCTACAAACCCTACCATGGAGGCCCTTATGTCTCCTAAGGCTGAGCCAGTCTCTGACACCTCTGCACAGGGGCATGTAAGTTCTTACCTTCCCTTCTCTTAAAACAGTAGACAGGTGTTCCTTTTTAACTAAAAAGATGGCTTCTTCGGTTGTTTCATAGGTGGAAAAAGAGGCGGGACATAAATCCCTGCCAGAACCTAGGAAAAGACCAAGGAAATGCGTGACTTGTGGTAAAAATTACAAGAGACACACAACTGCATTGCCAAACTGCTTAAAGAGGAACAACAGTCTTTTTTATCGGATCTTAGATGTATGATTCGAGAAGTGGTTCAGGCAACAATTTCTTGTCTAACCCCTCCACCTCCGGTCTCCCCTCCTGCACCCAAAAAGAGGAGGATTCAAATAGAGTCGGATTCAGATGAGCATTTGGAAGGGCTGTAATTTTCTGAAGGCGAGGTAGATGATGAATGTCCGCCTTCAGTTGCTTTGGACGACTTGAAAAAATATTTATTTTCCTTAGAGGACTGCTATCAGCAGTAAGAGAGACTATGGAGGTGCAGCAAAATAAATCAATACAAGATGAAATGTTCGGGGGCTTGAGGGTTAAGAGGAGAAAATTATTCCCTGCTCATTCCAATTTAAAAGAAATGATTTTGAAAGAGTGGGAAGATACAAAAAGAAGCTATGGGACGACATCCCAAAAGTAGATGTTCAGGTGGCCAAAGTCGCAAAAAGTCTATTCCCTTTGAGGACTCCTCGCATTTAAAGGATCCTATAGATAGGAAAACCGGAGGTCTTCTTAAAGGAGCTTGGGAATGTTCTTCAGCTCTGATCAACACTAATATTGCGGCTACATCTGTAGCCAGAGCGATGGGGCTGTGGTTAAATCAGTTGGAAGACCATCTTAGACTAAAAACAGCCAGGGAAGAGATTCTTGACTCTGTCCCGCTCTTAAAGATGGCTACAGCTTTCTTAGCAGATGCCTCAGCCGAGTCTATTCAGTTCGCAGCCAAAAATGGTACATTAGCATATACTTCCAGGAGGGCTCTATGGCTAGAAAACTAGTCTGGCGACATTGCTTCAAAAAACAAGTTATGTTCCATTTTTGGGTTCCTTCGTATCACTACTAGGGGTGACCGACCGCTTTTGAAGCAGTATGTCACTCCACAGCAAAGGCACCTTTTAACAGACAAATGATAATCCCCACTTTTTGATTTTCGTCTCCAGATGAGATCCGACGTAGACAAAAATACAATCTACAAGATTCCCTGAACCGAACAAAGTTATCACTTCCCCCAGAAAACCTATCTGGGAGAGCGACTTTAGGTTCAAGGCTGGCCTGGTTCCCACCAGCGGAGCCAGACGCCAGGAATCTCTGACACAGTACAACAGAATTATGGAGGTCAGCTACCTCCCAAGATAATTCCTGCATGCAATCCACCAGTGCATCAACAGCTTCCATTTTGCATGGAGCAATGGGAAAAAAATGACTTCATGGGTGGTTTTTAATGTCACGGTAGGTGAGGGAAGGGATGCAAACCAAATACAATATAAGCAACAAATCACCAGGCTAGGCCCAAAAGCTAGGGAACAGTGAAAGGTCACCACCTGACAATCCCTTAGCCTTTCCCTGACTGCTGACAACATGAGCAAATCCTTAAGGTGGAAGTGCTCATGCACTGGAACCTAAGCCTAGCTGAAACTGTAACAAACCCTCAGCTAGGGAGCTGGAAATAAGATGACCGGTTCCTAGCGCTAGGTGCAGGAACCAGCATCTTTCTGAGGCCTAGCCAGAACACACAACAAAAGAGAAGGAGAAGGACTTAGCCTAAGACGGACAGAGAGCAGGAGATCCACCAAACACCAGCTGAGAACTCCAGAAGCAAATATAAACCGCAAGGGCTATAGTGAGAGGCGGGTATATATAGCACCACTAAATAGCTAATAAGCAGAACCTGTGGGGGGTGGGATCCTGCCCAAAACCACAACGAAGAGAAACAGAACAATCTGTCAGATAGACTCACGTGCAGCAAGTCTGTCAGATCTTCTCAGGCATCTCACAGGGCAGGGCGTGACGTGGGCAAAATGTATTTGAGTGCTTAGTAAAGGCATGTCTACCAGTCAACGATCTCTCACCAAGAGGTACACTACCCAAAAGTAGCCCATGAGAGCCTTTTTTTAGGGCAGCTGGGAAGCACTTTTATGTCCTCTTGTGCCAAGACCCAGTGTCTAATGCTCACACGTGAGCATTTACATTTTGCCCTAGACATTCTATTTTGGACTATTCCACCCTGCAAAGTTGTTTTAATTCATCAATATTTCCAGGACGTCCCCCATGACAGCACATGGGAGGATGTCCATCCCCATCTCTGTAGGGACAGGAAGTGAGACAAGTTTAAAAGGTCCCCCCATCCCATTCACCAGTGTCTTCCTGTCCCTACAGGGATAGGGAATGAGCTCCCATGCAGGGGAACAAAACAAGAATAAAGAAAACTTATATGAGCTCAAGCTGGTCGGGGGATGTCGAGTCTCCCCTCACAGCTCGGAAACAGGGAGCCCATATAGCTACCCCTCCGGGGGTTCTTTAGCACACCTCATCTTACCTTTTTTGGCCATGGTAGATGGTAGGCGCCTTCTCCTTCACCCAGGCGGCACACGTGACTGAGGCGTCTGAAGTCACTTCTGGCGTTGACGCGTGTACTGGAAGTGATGGAAACAAGATGGTGGCACCCAGCTAGTATACTGGAGACACGACAGATGCGGTCTCTCATACAGGTCGACTTTCCCCTTGGGGGGTTGAGTGCCCTGAATACGGAGGTAGAAGCGTCACGGCTGCAGAGGCTGGGCAAGAAAGGTAAGCCACATAAAAAGGGGGAAACCGCTCTTAGATAGGTCTACAAACCCTACCATGGAGGCCCTTATGTCTCCTAAGGCTGAGCCAGTCTCTGACACCTCTGCACAGGGGCATGTAAGTTCTTACCTTCCCTTCTCTTAAAACAGTAGACAGGTGTTCCTTTTTAACTAAAAAGATGGCTTCTTCGGTTGTTTCATAGGTGGAAAAAGAGGCGGGACATAAATCCCTGCCAGAACCTAGGAAAAGACCAAGGAAATGCGTGACTTGTGGTAAAAATTACAAGAGACACACAACTGCATTGCCAAACTGCTTAAAGAGGAACAACAGTCTTTTTTATCGGATCTTAGATGTATGATTCGAGAAGTGGTTCAGGCAACAATTTCTTGTCTAACCCCTCCACCTCCGGTCTCCCCTCCTGCACCCAAAAAGAGGAGGATTCAAATAGAGTCGGATTCAGATGAGCATTTGGAAGGGCTGTAATTTTCTGAAGGCGAGGTAGATGATGAATGTCCGCCTTCAGTTGCTTTGGACGACTTGAAAAAATATTTATTTTCCTTAGAGGACTGCTATCAGCAGTAAGAGAGACTATGGAGGTGCAGCAAAATAAATCAATACAAGATGAAATGTTCGGGGGCTTGAGGGTTAAGAGGAGAAAATTATTCCCTGCTCATTCCAATTTAAAAGAAATGATTTTGAAAGAGTGGGAAGATACAAAAAGAAGCTATGGGACGACATCCCAAAAGTAGATGTTCAGGTGGCCAAAGTCGCAAAAAGTCTATTCCCTTTGAGGACTCCTCGCATTTAAAGGATCCTATAGATAGGAAAACCGGAGGTCTTTTTAAAGGAGCTTGGGAATGTTCTTCAGCTCTGATCAACACTAATATTGCGGCTACATCTGTAGCCAGAGCGATGGGGCTGTGGTTAAATCAGTTGGAAGACCATCTTAGACTAAAAACAGCCAGGGAAGAGATTCTTGACTCTGTCCCGCTCTTAAAGATGGCTACAGCTTTCTTAGCAGATGCCTCAGCCGAGTCTATTCAGTTCGCAGCCAAAAATGGTACATTAGCATATACTTCCAGGAGGGCTCTATGGCTAGAAAACTAGTCTGGCGACATTGCTTCAAAAAACAAGTTATGTTCCATTTTTGGGTTCCTATGTGTTCGGGCCAGTATTAGACACGATTCTAGAAAAGGCGGCCGACAGGAAAAAAGGTTTCCCAGAAAAAAAAAATAGGAAGACCCAGTCTTTTCAGAAAACGCCAAGACAAGCGCAACATTTTTCTGGACGAGGGAATGGTAAGACCGGAAGATGGAGCTACCCTAAAGGTGGAAAATGCAGAGGGTTCCTACTCAATCTGAGTACCTCCAATAACACAGAGAATCAATGACGCCAGATCAGTAGGAGGAACGCTGTAATTCTTTAGTCAGAAATGGACTCTGATCACACAAAACCCCTGGGTAATCCAAACGATTCAAGAGGGCTACAAGTTAGAGTTCAGATCACTTCCTCCTCAAAAAATTTAGTGTAACGATACCTCAAACAACCTCGCTGCAATACCAGATGGTACAGGATATACAAAAATGATCCAGCATGAAAGCCATAATTCCAGTTCCACAGTCCCAACAGTTCAAGGGCCATTACTCAAAACTATTTCTAATAAAAATAAACGAATGTATCATTCAGGACTATCATAAATCTTACGTTTCTAAACCGGTGGATCAGTTACTACAGGTTCAAGATGGAATCAATCCAGACAGCAGCCCCTCTCATCACACCAGGGGCGTTAATGGGCACAATAGACCTTATGGACACTTACTACCACATTCCCATACATCCGGATTATCATCAATATCTCAGGTTTGCAGTAAAGATAGACGACCTAGCATATCACTACCAATTTCAGTGTCTACCCTTCGGGATTTCATCAGCCCCACAAATTTTTACCAAGATAGTAATGGCCTATTTGAGACAACTGAACATAATTATGTACGGCTCTAGATAATTATCTCTAGATAATTTTCTTTTGCCAGCAGAATTGCAGGAAATCTTGACAGAATATCTTCAGACAACTCTGAATTTACTTTATGACCTGGGGTGGCTGGTCAATCTAAAAAAATCAGATCTCCAGATGGATTACAGATTTTTTTTTTCTGGGGACGCTTCTGGATTCTGTAAAACAGGCTTCCTTCCATCACCCAAACGAGAGGCATTCATAACAGAAATATCCTACTTCAAAAAGAAAAGAAGTTGTTCCATCAGGGAGGCGATGCATGTGTAACGCTCCAACGGGTGTGGACCCGCTGTGCCACTTACTGGTTTGGCTTTGAGCCAAACTCGGGAGTGGAATCTAAGTGTTCCCCTGGTCTTCAACCTTTTATCCCGCTCCAAGATGCGGAAGCTGGTCTTAGCTGCAGAGGAGACAACAGGTCGCTACCGCAAGAGTGGTCTCTGTTAAGTGGCAGCTGGCCGAGCAGGCCAGAACGCCCCGGTGCAAGTACTGGGGATACAGGCAGGTGGAGTGAGCTGTCGCTGGATAGAAGAAGCACAGCAGCAGAGTTAGTGTTTAAGCAAAGCTGGAGCTGTTAGAACAGCAGAGCTGAATAGCTCAGGTGCAGCAGGTGTAACAAGCTGAACAGCAGACAGAGGTGTGGTCGACAATCCAAATCATACACTTTAGAGCAGCGAGGTACAGGAGGATCAGGCAGAGACGAGGTCAGGATACAGGCTAAGGTCTGAAGCAGGATAATAACACAGGAACTACGAGCTGGAACCTTCGCTGTAGAAAACTACAATATTGCTCAGGCATCACAGGAAGGGGAAGCACCCTTATAAGATGGTGCCTGGCTGGAATTGGAGAGAAGGCGGAATCAGGGGCGTGCACGAACCCTTAAAGAAACAGGACGCCTGCGGCTCCTACAAGGTGCAACTGAAGCTGTCGCCGCCTGCACAGTGCAGGAAAAGGAGGAGCCTTGTGTGCAGTTCAACTGAGGTACATAGCAGGATGCGCTGCACGCTGGCGGCTGCCAACTGCCATTGTTACAGTATCACCCCTCTCACGCCCCTTCTTTTTGGTCCTGATGTGCTGAAAAAATCTTTTGAGACGATTCGGAGCATGTACATTTTTCTTCCGGCTCCCAGGAACGTTTCTCAGGACCATAATTCTTCCAGTCTACAACGAAATACCTCTTGCCACCAACTACCTTGAAATCGAGGATGTTCTGTACTTCAAATTCAGATTCTTCGCCAGTAGGAACAGAAGTAGTGGTGGAGGGGGGTCTGGAAAAGGAGTTGAGGACCAATGGTTTCAGGAGAGATACATGGAAGCAGTTTGGAATCCGGAGGGTAGGAGGCAACCGGAGTTTGTAGGAAACAGGGTTGATGCGCTCTAGGATCTCAAAGGCCAGAAATCGGGGAGCAAATTTGTAACAGGGTACCTTCATACGGATGTTCCGGGAGAAAAGCCAGACTTTGTCGCCAGGAGAGAACTGAGGAGGTGGACTACGTCTGGTATCTGCATTCTTCTTCATATGGGTAACTGCCTAAGAAATAGAGTCCTTAGTCTGTCTCCAGATGCTGAGGACGTCTCTGAACAAAGAATTAACAGCTGGTACCTCAGAAGATGCAGACAGGGGTAAAGGAGCACGGGGATGAATTCCATACACTATATAGAAGGGAGAAGAGCCTGTAGATTCTCCGGAATGGCTGTTGTAAGAGAATTCCGCCCAAGGCAGGAGCCGAACCCAGTCATCATGCTGAGCAGAGACAAAGTGACGTAGGTAGTTCTCCAAGATCTGGTTAATTCGTTCAACTTGTCCATTAGACTGAGGGAGGTAACCAGAAGAGAAATCCAACTTGACCTCAAGTAGCCCACAGAGCGCTCCCCAGAATTTGGAAGTGAATTGTACCCCGCCATGAGACACAATGTGCACAGGTAGAACATGAAGGATGAAGATGTGTTCTATAAACAGACAGGCCAATCGATTAATGGAAGGCAATCCAGGAAGCAGAATAAAATGTGCCTTCTTGGAAAATCTGTCTACCACTACCCAGATTATGGAACAGCCAGCAGAGGACAGGAGATCTGTGATAAAGTCCATAGCGATGTGCTGCCAGGGGACTTCAGGAATGGGTAACGGTAGTAGCAAGGCCGTGGGTTTGGTTCGGGAAGCCTTGTTGCGGGCACAGGAAGTACAGGCAGACACAAACTCCCGGACATCTTTGGGTAGGGTCGGCCACCAATAGTGACGGGACAGCAAATCAAGGGTCTTACTCACCCCAGGGTGACCAGCATACTTGGAGCAATGTCCCCAAGAAAGAATTTTCCTCCTCTTGGCCTGCGGAATGAAGATTTTCCCTGGAGGAATATCTCTCACAAGGACTGGCGCCACAGAAACCAGACAAGACGGTTCTATGATATTGAGGTTTTTCAATCTGATCCGCTGGGTCAAAAGAACGGGAAAGTGCATCAGCCTTTAAATTTGTATCAGCCGGTTGGAAATGCAGAAGAAAATTGAATCTGGCAAAGAAAAGTGCCCATCGAGCCTGACGTGGATTTAGACGCTGTGAAGACTGTAGATATGTCAGATTCTTGTGGTCAGTGTATATCACCACAGGATGCAGAGCCCCCTCCAGAAGGTATCTCCATTCTTCCAAGGCCATCTTGATAGCCAGCAGCTCTCTATCGCCGATGGAATAGTTTATTTCCGCAGAAGAGAAGAGCTTGGAGAAGAAACCACACAAGACAAATCTCCCTTTGGAGTTCTTCTGTAGCAGGACGGCACCTGTTCCAATAGAGGAAGCATGCACTTCAAGGGAGAACTGTTTGGAGGTATCCGGATGACGGAGAACAGGAGAAGCGGCAAAGCAGTCTTTGAGATGCAGGGAAGCAGACTCAGCTTCAGGGATCCACTTCTTTGCATCCACCCCTTTCTTCGTCAGAGCAGAAATAGGAGCTATAAGGGAAGAGAAGTTTGGGATGAACTGTCTATAGAAGTTGGCAAACCCCAGGAACCTTTGAATGGCACGGAGACCTTGAGGACGAAGCCAGTTCAGGACGGCTGAGACCTTGTCGGGGTCCATTTGCAGACCAGAGCTGGAAACAATGTATCCCAGGAAAGGTAAGGTGGACTGCTCAAAGACACATTTTTCGAGCTTAGCGCACACACCATACTCCCTTAATCGCTGCAAAACCAGGCGCACTTGCTTCCGGTGAGTGGTCAAGTCGGGGGAATAGATGAGAATATCATTGAGATACACCACTACACAGTTGTAAAACAGGTCCCGGAAGATATCGTTCACAAATTCTTGAAAAACTGCAGGAGCGTTGCATAGGCCGAACGACATGACCAGGTACTCATAGTGAAGAAAAACAAACAAACCAGCACCTCCATAATAAGTAAATTTGAGAAAGCAGGTGCACGCTACCTTGGCTGAAACACAATGGATTAGAAGCCACCTTGTCGTCCGGTAGATGGGCCCGACATATTTTTGATCAATTATATGCGCAAAGAGCTTCTAACTGCTCTTGCAGTAAGTATGGCCACCAAGCAGCTATTTTTTATTCAGTATTTGCTTATATCTTTGTGCAATTAAATAGCAGTGTGCTGTTACCTGTAGTTCTACTAATTCCAGGTACTCATAGTGGCCAGATTGTAGGCTGTAAGCCCAGGAGAGGCATGTTAGAGTAGGCCCCATCTGATTAGAAATCACCTTGTCGTCCGGTAGATGGGCCCAACATATTTTTTATCAATTATATGCGCAAAGAGCTTCTAACTGCCCTTGCAGTAAGTATGGCCACCAAGCAGCTATTTTTTATTCAGTATTTGCTTATATTCTTTGTGCAATTGACTAGCAGTGTGCAGTTACCTGTAGTTCTACTAATTCCATTGTGTTTCAGCCAAGGTAGCGTGCACCTGCGTTCTTAAATTTACTTATTATGGAGGTGCTGGTTCGTTTGTTTTTCTTCCCTATTGTCACTGCCACTGGGGGGGGGGGGTGGCGCCCCCTGGTGGTGAGTTTGAATCGTGCACCACCGCCCATTTACCATGTGCTTTTAATTAGATATATTGTACAGTTGTATTCTACTTTGCCCATATTGCAGGCTGACAGCCTGGGAAAGGCATGTGTAGGATATAGCTGGGTGCTACTTTGCCCAGATTGTAGGCTGTAAGCCCAGTAGAGGCATGTTAGAGTAGGCCCCATCTGATTAGAAGCCACCCACCTTGTCGTCCGGTAGATGGGCGCGACATATTTTTGATCAATTATATGCGCAAAGAGCTTCTAACTGCCCTTGCAGTAAGTATGGCCACTAAGCAGCTATTTTTTATTCAGTATTTGCTTATATCTTTGTGCAATCTACTAGCAGTGTGCTGTTGCCTGTAGTTCTACTAATTCCAGGTACTCATAGTGGCCATCACGGGTATTGAACGGCGTCTTCCACGCGTCGCCTTCACTTATTCGGATCAGGTTATACGCACCACGCAGATCCAACTTAGAAAATATCTGTGCGCCTTGGATACGGTCAAACAGTTCAGAAATCAGAGGCAGAGGGTACTTGTTGTTGACTGTGATCTTGTTCAGCCCACGATAATCTATGCACGGACGGAGTGACCCATCTTTCTTGGCCACGAAGAAGAAACCTGCTCCCGCCGGAGAAGTGGACTTTCAGATAAATCCCCTCTGGAGGTTTTCCTTAACATACTCGGCCATAGCCTGAGTTTCAGGCAGAGATAATAGATAAACCCTTCCGTGAGGTAGAGAAGTCCCAGGTAGAAGATCGATCGGGCAGTCATAAGACCGATGAGGTGGTAAAGTCTCAGCCATCTTCTTACAGAAAACGTCCTCATATGCCACATATTGCGGAGGCAGACCAGACAGTTTCATAGGGACCGGACGAGGAGACGTTGGGTGAACCACCGACAGACAGGAAGAATGGCACTGAGGACCCCAGCGGAGAATATTCCCCGTACGCCAGTCTAAGACAGGAGAATGCTGCTGTAGCCAGGGCAATCCCAAAAGCACTGGGTCCGTGGAATCCGGCAGGACAGAGAAAGATATTTCTTCAGAATGTAGCACCCCGACTTGGAGTTTAACAGAAGCAGTGATGAACTGAATAGGTCTGGGCAGGGGTTGTCCATTTACAATAGTTGCCACCAGAGGCTTCGCCAGACGAGTGGTGGATAACTGGTACTGGGTCACCAGGGCTTGATTAACAAAATTTCTGGCTGCGCCGGAATCCAGGAAGACAGGTACAGATATACTGGTTTTCCCAGAGGACAAGACAACAGGAACAAGAAGTTTGGGAGAATTGTTTCTTTCACCTAGGGTCACTTCTCCCATAGAGCCTAGGCGCAGAAGTTTTCCGCCTTCTGGGGACAGGTACGAATAACGTGACCCTTTCCGCCACAGTAGAGGCACAAGTCTTCTGCTCGTTGCCGCTGGAGCTCCTGGTCAGAGAGCTTCAGGCGTTCCACCTGCATAGGCTCTTCAGGCAGAACCACAGCAGGAGTCTGAACAGTCCTCTGGAAGACAGGTGCGAGTCTAGATGTCCACCTCACCCTTGCGACTTGAGAGAAACGTTCTCAAAATCGCACGTCAATTAGTGTGGCCAATGTGACCAAAGCATCCAGGGAGACAGGAAGATCCCTTCCTGCAAGTTCATCTTTAATACGGTCACTAAGACCCTCCCAGAATACGGCTTGTTGGGCTTCATCATTCCAGGACAGTTCTGCGGACAGAGTACGGAACTGAATTGCGTATTGTCCCACTGTCATTGCGCCTTGACGCAGACGAAGGAGTGCAGAGGCTGCAGACGAGGCATGACCTGGTTCCTCAAACACCATACGGAAAACAGTTAGGAAGGTCTGGAGGTTTGCAGTCTCAGGTCCGCTTCGCTCCCATATAGGATTAGCCCAGGCTAGAGCTTCTCCAGAGAGCAGAGAGACTATGAAAGCTACTTTCGCTCAGTCAGACTGGAACTTGTCTCCATGTAGCTCAAAGTGGATCAGGCACTGATTCAGGAACCCTCTGCAGGCTTTCGGATCGCCACTGTAGCGTGGAGGCAAAGGCAGCTGGACAGCAGTTATGCCATGGTGTGAATACGATGCAACAGGATTTACAGGAGTTGCTGGGACTTGTGGTATGGCAGGAGCAGGTGTACATAGCGCGTCCAGAAGGGCGGATATTGTGTTCAGTTACTGCAGCAGGACATCTTGGCGTTCGCTCTTGCGTTGTATCTCCTGGTATAAATTTTGCACCACAGGCTTGGGCTTGCCAGTGGGGTCCATGGCCTGAGCAAACTGTAACGCTCCAATGGGTAAAAACCCGCTGTGCCACTTACCGGTTTGGCTTTGGGCCAAACTTGGGAGCGGAATCTAAGTGTCCCACTGGTCTTCACCCTTTATCCCGCTCCAAGATGCGGAAGCTGGTCTTAGCTGCAGGGGTGACACCAGGTCGCCTGCCGCAAGAGTGGTCCCGGTTAAGTGGCAGCTGGCCAAGCAGGCCAGAACGCCCCGGTGAAAGCACTGGGGATACAGGCAGGTGGAGTGAGCTGTCGCTGGATGGAAGAGGTGCAGCAGCAGAGTCAGATGAAGCAGAGCTGAGTTAGTGATTAAGCAGAACTGGAGCTGTTAGAACAGTAGAGCTGAATAGCTCAGGTGCAGCAGGTGTAACAAGCTGAACAGCAGACAGAGGCGTGGTCGACAATCCAAATCATACACTTTAGAGCAGCGAGGTACAGGAGGATCAGGCAGGGACGAGGTCAGGATACAGGCTAAGGTCAGAAGCATGATAATAACACAGGAACTACGAGCTGGAACCTTCGCTGTAGAAAACTACAATATTGCTCAGGCATCACAGGAAGGGGGAAGCACCCTTATAAAGTTGGTGCCTGGCCGGGATTGGAGAGAAGGCGGAATCAGGGGCGTGCACGAACCCTTAAAGAAACAGGACGCATGCGGCTCCTACAAGGTGCAACTGAAGCTGTCACCGCCTGTGACAGTGCAGGAAAGCGGGTCCGGGGCCTGCAGCGGAGAGGAGGATCCTTGTGTGCAGTTCGACTGAGGTACATGGCAGGATGCACTCCACACTGGCGGCTGCCAACTGCCATTGTTACAGCATGTGTTAGGAATAATGACATCCTGTATCCCTATGGTTCCTTGGGCTCAGTTTTGTTCCAGACCTCTACAAAATCTGATCCTCTCCAGATGGGACAGAAACCCAAAGTCCTTAGACAGGAGGATTTAAATACCAACGAAAATAAAAAAAATACTCTAAACTGGTGGATAGATCCAGTAAATCTTGAAAAAGGGGTACTCTGGAACAAAAATCCCTTCACGGTAGTGACTAAGTAGAAGACCAGTTATTTCAAGGAGAATGGTCCTTGATAGAAAACAAAGATCCTCGAATGCAAGAGAACGAACACCAGTTCTGAAAACATTAAAAGTAGCAAGCCAGAGCCTGAGGGGGAAACATCTAAAAATCTTGTCAGACAATATGACCACAGTATGTTACCTCAAACACCAAGGAGGAGCACAAAACCCTCAGCTTCAAAGGATTGCGAATCAGATTTTCATCTGGGCTCAGAACAATGTACTATCATTCTCGGCCTTACCTCACCTGAAGAGAAAACATTACGGCAAATTTCCTAAGCAGGAAAACATTTTTACCAGGAGAATGAATGTTGAACAAACAGGTTTTTCTATAGCTGTGCCACAAATGGGTATATCCTCAGGTGGATCTATTTGCTTCCAGGAAGAATACTCATACAGACAACTTCTTTTTTCTGAACCCCAAAGAAAGCCTGTTACGGGTGGATGCAATGTCTCAAAAATGGAACATGAAGTTAGCATATGCCTTTCCACCAATTCCTCTCATCCCGGCGGTTCTGCGAAAGATCAACGAGAGCCCAGGGAAAATCATATTCATAGGACCAGCATGGCCAAAAAGGAGTTAGTATCCGCTCCTAAAAAAGATGGCCCTAGAGGAGCCAGTATCACTACCGTTGATACCGAACCTTCTTTCCCAGGGACCTCTACTTCATCCAGATCTGAAGAAATTGAATCTAAAAGCATGGATCCTTTTTACAGAAGGGATTTGATCTAGAGCTAAGACCTAGCACTCTGAAAGTACAGATTTCAGCCTTATCCGCCTTTTTCGACTACCCTTTAGCCGAACATCAGTGGATTAAGAGATTCATAAAAGCTATAAGCAGATTGAGGCCCACCTTGAGACAGACTATTCCACCTTGGGATCTTTCGCTAGTACTAAATGCCCTTTGTGAAGCTCCCTTTGAACCGATAGATTCTATATCCCTAAAACACTTATCATGGAAAGCCGCTTTTTTGGTATCAATCACTTCAGCCCTTAGAATAGGGGAGATTCAGGCCCTATCTATAGGAGAACCATACTTGTGAATTTTGGATGATAGATAAATTTTAAAACTAGATCCAGCCTTTCTACCTAAAGTGGTAACATATTTTCATAGGGAACAAGAAATAATACTGCCCTCTTTCTGTGTCTCCCCTAGAAATCCACGAGAGGCGCGGTTTCACTGCCTAGTCGTATCGAGAACTGTTCTTAAATATCTACAGGAAACAGAGACAGAAAGAAAGGACTCAAACCTTTTTGTCCACTTTGGAGAAAGCAGTAGAGGGAAAAAAGTCACCAAAAGGACATTAACCAGATGGATCAAGCAGACTATTCAAGAGGCCTATCGTCTTCAGAACAAACCCTGTCCGTTCTCTATTAGGGCTCATTCTACCAGGGCGATATCTACCTCCTGGGCAGAAAGGGCATGCGCTACAGTAGACCAAATTTGCCAAGCAGCAACTTGCTCTAGCTATGGCACTTTTTGTAGACACTACAGGTTGGACTTACCTACCAGTCATAAATTGACCTTTGGTCGGAAGGTCCTTCAAGCTGTGGTCCCTCCCTAATAGGTTAATTTGGTAAATCTCCCATGTGCTGTCATAGGGGGACGTCCTGGAAATCTGTAATTAGACTTACCGGTAATTGTTTTTCCAGGAGTAAAACATGACAGGACTCCTATTACCCACCCATGTTATTTGATTTTGCAGTGTGAAGTTAACATTGTAACATGTGACAAAGAATAAATAAATCTAAGTGGCCAGTGTAGTGATTTGTAAAACACTGATGAATGGGGGTGGGTGGGGGGGACCTTTTAAACTTGTCTCACTTCTTGTCCCTACAGAGACGGGGATGGACATCCTCCCATGTGCTGTCATGTTGGACTCCTGGAAAAACAATTACCGGTAAGTCTAATTACTGATTTTGGGATGCCTTTAGTAAAGAGCCTCATGCCACAACATCTTGATAGGTTTAAAGGGACTGTGTCATCTACATATTTTTTAATTTTCTGATTGTAGTTTTTTTTCTTCTATTCTCTATGCACACTTTAAGACTTTGTGCAACTTTTTATGCCCAAAAAACTCGCATAATTTGGCTCAAAGGGCATTTTTCACAAACTTTTTGTCACTCTTTGGGGAAGATTTATAAAAACTGGTGCAAAGGAAACTGCTCATAACAACCAGTTGGATTCCACCTTTCAGTTTTCAGGGCTCTTTTGGAAATGAAGGGATCAACATAATAGGAGGGTTTAATATGAGATTGTACATGGTTTGAATAGTTTGGAGAAGTTTGGGCGTTATCAACTATCAAACTTAAAGGGATATTCCGGTTACCATAAATATAACTTGTGTTTTAGATTAATTTATCATCAATAATTACAAACCGGATTCCAAAAAAGTTGGGACACTATACAAATCGTGAATAAAAACTGAATGCAATGATGTGGAGGTGCCAACTTCTAATATTTTATTCAGAATAGAACATAAATCACGGAACAAAAGTTTAAACTGAGAAAATGTACCATTTTAAGGGGAAAATATGTTGAATCAGAATTTCATGGTGTCAACAAATCCCAAAAAAGTTGGGACAAGGCCATTTTCACCACTGTGTGGCATCTCCCCTTCTTCTTACAACACTCAGACGTCTGGGGACCGAGGAGACCAGTTTCTCAAGTTTAGAAATAGGAATGCTCTCCCATTCTTGTCTAATACAGGCCTCTAACTGTTCAATCGTCTTGGGACTTCTTTGTTGCACCTTCCTCTTTATGATGCGCCAAATGTTCTCTATAGGTAAAAGATCTGGACTGCAGACTGGCCATTTCAGTACCCGGATCCTTCTCCTACGCAGCCATGATGTTGTGATTGATGCAGAATGTGGTCTGGCATTATCTTGTTGAAAGAGATGACGTCTGGATGGGAGCATATGTTGTTCTAGAACCTGAATATATTTTTCTGCATTGATGGTGCCTTTCCAGACATGCAAGCTGCCCATGCCACATGCACTCATGCAACCCCATACCATCAGAGATGCAGGCTTCTGAACTGAGCGTTGATAACAACTTGGGTTGTCCTTGTCCTCTTTGGTCCGGATAACATGGCGTCCCAGATTTCCAAAAAGAACTTCGAATCGTGACTCGTCTGACCACAGAACAGTCTTCCATTTTGCCACACTCCATTTTAAATGATCCCTGGCCCAGTGAAAACGCCTGAGCTTGTGGATCTTGCTTAGAAATAGATTCTTCTTTGCACTGTAGAGTTTCAGCTGGCAACGGTGGATGGCACAGTGGATTGTGTTCACTGACAATGGTTTCTGGAAGTATTCCTGAGCCCATTCTGTGATTTCCTTTACAGTAGCATTCCTGTTTGTGGTGCAGTGTCGTTTAAGGGCCCGGAGATCACGGGCATCCAGTATGGTTTTACGGCCTTGACCCTTGACCCTTACGCACAGAGATTGTTCCAGATTCTCTGAATCTTCGGATGATGTTATGCACAGTTGATGATGATAGATGCAAAGTCTTTGCAATTTTTTGCTGGGTAACACCTTTCTGATATTGCTCCACTATCTTTCTGCGCAACATTGTGGGAATTGGTGATCCTCTACCCATCTTGGCTTCTGAGAGACACTGCCACTCTGAGAAGCTCTTTTTATACCCAATCATGTTGCCAATTGACCTAATTAGTGTTAATTGGTCTTCCAGCTCTTCGTTATGCTCAAATTTACTTTTTCCAGCCTCTTATTGCTACTTGTCCCAACTTTTTGGGGATTTGTTGACACCGTGAAAATTGGAATCAACGTATTTTTCCTTTAAAATGATACTCGGATTAAACGTTTGATCTGTCATCTACGTTCTATTACAAATAAATTGTTGACATTTGCCATCTCCACATCATTGCATTCAGTTTTTATTCACAATTTGTTTAGTGTCCCAACTTTTTTGGAATCCGGTTTGTACCTAATAAAATGTAAATTTCACATATTTACAGTTCAGTAGTTATAAAAGTAGTTTTCTTCCTCTGCTACCCTCTGTTTCCTCATAAATTACCATGGCATCGACCTGTAGTTCTGAGCCTTTGTTAGGTCGAGCATGCTTAGTGTGCTGCTATCAATTCTGTAGCTAAATATCTTGTGAAACAAAGGGAGTGTCAGTGTGCTGGTGATGACTAGTGTTGATCACGAATATTCAAATTTCGAATTTTTTTCGCGAATATAGGTACTTCGAAAATTCGCGAAAATTTCGAATATAGTTATATATATTCGAAATTTCGAATATTCGAATTTTTCCCTATTTTTTTTTCCTTTTTTTTTTTTTTTCCTTTTTTTTTTTTTTTTTAATCAGTACACATGATTCCTCACTGCTTCTAACTTGTGGGCCAATAAGAAGGCTGCAATATACTTGACTTTAGGAGTAGTAGTGTTTGCGAATTTTGCTCTATATTCGTTTTTTTTGAATATTCGCTATATTGCTATATATTCTTGTTTTAGAATATTACGAATATTCGAAAAAACTAAGTTATAGCAATATAGAGAATATTCGAAAAAAATCGAATAGAGCAATTTAGCTAATATAGTGATATAATCTTCTTTGTCTAATAGTTGTAAATTGAAAAATTCGCAATAAAAAATTTGAATTCCGAAAATTCGAATTCCGAAAATTCGCATATTACACAATCATTACCTTTGCGATTTTTTGAGTAAAAAAAAAAAATCGTGGATTTTCGAATTTGCGAATTTTTGACGAATATTCTACAAAATATTAGCGAAATATCGCGAATTCGAATATGACCCCTGCCGCTCATCACTAGTCAATAAACATCAACACTTATTAACAGTGATGGCCAGTTCGCAGTGTTCGCCGACGAACACATGCGATCTGCCATCTTTATTCACAAGTCCGGCGATGCAGAGGTAAGTCCTTACCTGTGCCTGCGCCGCGAGCCGCTCTGAAACACATGCGGTCACCGGGAGCAGGCAGCTCGGAACTGCCTGCTCCCGGTGACCGCATGTGTTTCAGAGAGGCTCGCGGCGCAGGCACAGGTAAGGACTTACCTCTGCATTGCCGGACTTGGGAATAAAGATGGCAGATCGCATGTGTTCATCGGCGAACACTGCGAACTGGCCATCACTGCTTATTAACAAGCACAAACTCACAACAGGAAAGCTAGGGATTTTGGATATTGTAGTCTTTTGAAGTTTTGTGAGGGAAGATCAGGCACCATGATACTCTGTGTGTTGCAGGCTCACACAGGAGCTAGACAAATGGATTGCAAGGTAAATTGAAACTCTGGTTAAATTTATGGGTATGGGTTCTGGTTGGGTCACAGCTTGCAGCTGTAGTTCAGTTTTTCAAAAATTAAGTAACTTTACTGGAATACCCCTTTAAGTAAAACACATGAATATGTTAATGACAAATGCAAGCCAGATATCATACTTAGAGATGGCCTTGCGGTTCGCCCGATGGTCGTTTCTCGGCGAAGTTTGCTTGTTCACGATTCACCAAACATGCAAACATATGGCGATATTCGCACGCACCATATTTTTTTACATAGCGCCTAACTTTGACCCATGACACATCCATCAAGTGGGACAGGACAGCTAATTGAGACGTTTCAGCACATGGACACACCCCCTACCCTATAAATAAACCCGATCTGGCAGCCATTTTACATTCAGTTTTTTGCCAGTGTAGGGAGAGGTTGCTGTGTGGAGCAGGGACAGACTGTTAGAGACACCAAACACTAGCTAATAGGAACACAAAAGTCCTTTTAAGGACTGGTATAGGTGTGCTATCAATAGGTGTGATATACTGAGGGGTGTAATATACTTATAATATACTTGATAACATAGAAAGTATATTATAGTGCATTTGTATTGTGCAGCAGCTATGTGCGGTTCTGTTGAGATATCGCAGCTAGATAGAGGGACAAACGCTATTTGAAGTAACTACTTGCAACTGGTGTGATATACCTGTTGCTCCCCAAAAAAATGATTGAGGGGTGTGATATACCTATAATATACCTTCTAACATAGAAAGTATATTATAGTGCATTTGTATTGTGCAGCAGTTGTATGCGGTTCTGCTGTGATACCGCAGCTATACAGAGGGACAAACGGAATTGGAATAACTAATTGCAACTGTTTTGATATACCTGTTGCCCCCCAAAAAAACTGATTAAGGGGTGTGATATACCTGCTTCCAGCAAATACTCATTAAGGGGTTCTATATACCTGTTTCCACAAAATACTGATAGAGGGGATTGATATACCAGCTTCTACCAAATATTGATTGAGACCTGCGATACACCGGCTTCCACAAAATATTGATTAAGGGGTTTGATATACCAGCTTCTAGCAAATACTTATTAAGGGGTTCTATATACCTGTTCCACAAAATACTGATAGAGGGGATTGATATACCGGCTTCCACCAAATATTGATTGAGGCCTGCAATATACCTGCTTGAACAAATACTGCTCTTCTATAGGGACTTTGTCACAGGGTCCTTTCGAAAATGACAGGCAGAAGAAGAGGCAGGCCATTCCGCAGGGGTGGTAGGGGTCAGGCAGGTGCACCAGGCTGGAGCCTAAGTGGGAAGTTGGAGAAGGTGCGTGCAATTACGTCAAAGGACGCACCAGAGTTGGTTGAGTGGCTCACTCAGCCTTCCGCTTCTGCACCCTCCTTACTCTCTGCTGTGTGCACCTCCAGAGACACCACCACCACCATAGTCCTTCCACTCGAGTCAGAGGAATTATTTTCCCATCCATTCCCAGACCTTACCGATGCGCATCCATTCTTAGCATCGGATCAGGAAGAGGAGAGGTAGCAACGGCCGCCACCCAGGAGACTTACGACAGTAACCAGATCAGCCCAAGGACGGAAGTCCCCGCTGTTGCTGCCTACTGCGGGATCTCTAATGTCAGTGGTGGTGAAGGTGACGATGATGACGTGTCGATGGATGTCACGTGGGTGCCCACAAGAAAGGAAGAGGAGGGGAGTTCAGAAAGAGAGACAGAGCAGCAGATAGGGGGTAGAAGGAGGAGAAGCAGGCAGAACTCGCAGTGCACAGGAGGCAAAAAGCAGACTGCAGATGTATCTGGAGCGAGCCATCCACCATGCATGGTCACATCTGGCGCTCCCAGGATGCCGGCACATGGCTCCGCAGTATGGGCTTTTTTTTAACGTGTCAGCTGCTGACAATAGTGTTACCATCTGCAGCCTGTGCTGTCAACGCATAAGTCGCGGTAAGCCCAACATTCACCTAGGGATGACCGCCTTAAGAAGGCATCTGGCCTCACATCAACGAGCCCAGTGGGAGCAACGCCGTCATAACCCACAAAGCCACACTCCCGGCTCTCAACGTCCTGCCTCTTTTCCTTCTCCTCTCTCCAACCATTTGTCCTCCACCTTCCACCGTGCCGTCGTCGCATTCATCTGGCAAAAGGCAGGCTTCCGTGGCCCAAATGTTCGAACGTAAAATGTTGATGATGCCGTATAACTCTCTTGCCCAATGGCTGACCATTGGCTTGTCAGAACTTCTAGCCCGCCAACTACTGCCATATAAACTGGTGGACTCGGAGGCCTTTAGAAAATTTGGTACACCGCGAATGGAAGGTCCCCGGAAGGAAATATTTCTCCCAGAAGGGCATCCCAGAGCTATATGGCCACGTTCAGTGGCACGTGAATGTATCTCTGGCACACAGTGTCGGTGCCAAGATACATCTGACCACAGACACGTGGTCTAGCAAACACGGGCAGGGAAGGTACATCACTTTTATTGCCCACTGGGTGAACCTTCTGACTGCTGTCAAGCATGAAACCCGTGGCACCCGTGTGGATTTGGTGTTACTGCCACTGATTGCATGCAGGCCTGCCTCTTCTTCTCCTCCTCCTACTCCATCCTCCGTCTCCTCCTCGGCTGACTCCTCCTTTTCCACTGCTACCGCCTCTTCCACTGCACCCCCAAGCTCCCCAGAACCTATTCGACGTGCCAGTTGAGACGTTGCCATGCTGTGCTGCGGCTGTTGTGCCTGGAAGCCAAGAGCCACACCGCTCCTGCACTGCTTTCAGGTCTGCGGTCACAGGCCAATCAGTTGCTAACCCCGCTCAATTTGACAGTTGGTAAAGTGGTGTGCGACAACGGTGCCAATCTTCTGAGCAGACTGAAACAGGGCAAAATGACACACGTGCCATGCATGGCACACGTCCTGAACTTAATCGTTCAGAGATTTGTTAGAAGATCTTACACGGCCATAGCTCACCTTGCTGATGTTCAGCTGCGACACCACCTGTCCGTCAGGCGTCTGATTTGTGACAGCCCGACACACTGGAACTACAACTTGTATATGCTTGATTGGCTGCTCCAGCAGCAATGTGCCGTTAATGACTACCTGTACGAACTCTGCAGCAGGACAGGTTCTGGGAGCTTGGTTTCTTTTCACCGCGCCAGTGGCTGCTCATGCGCGACGCATGCAGACTTCTGCGGCCATTTGATGAGATCACCAAACTGGTCAGTCGCAGCCAGGGTGCCATCAGTGACATTGTACCTTACGCCTTCTTTCTGGAGCATGCATTGTGTCATTGATCAAGCCGTCGAGGAGTAGGAGCAGGAAGATGAGGAAGTCGCAATGCTGAATGAATTTCAAGGGGGGGGTACTCCATCTGAGACAAGTCAGCAGGAGTCTGAAGAGGAGTCAGAGGAGGGGGAGAAAGAAGAGCAGGCTTTAAACTTTTCGGGGATCCCTGGTGTTGTCTGTGGATGGGTGGATTAGACGGAGGATGCCATTTTCCTGGGCGATGAGCAGGAGCCAGGGGGCTCCACTGCTTCCAATTTAGTGCAAATGGGGGCCATCCTGCTCCAGTGTTTAGCCCCTTAAGGACTTATAATGTACCGGTACGGCATGTGTATTTCCGATCACCGCCGCCCGGCGGGTGGTAATTGGAACCCGGTGCCTGCTCAAATCAGGTGATCGCCGCAAACCGCATGTCAATTCAGACCTGCGGTTTGCGGCTTTACCTGCAGTTTGCGGCGGCGTGTGGCGGTGCCATCGGGTCCCCATGCGGCTGTAGGGGGGACCTGATGGCATGGAAGGCAGCACGATGCCTAAGGAAGACATCGCGCTGCCTTCCGGTGACGAGCCTGTGAGATCCAGCCCCCTGGATCTCACAGGCTGGAAGCTGTATGAGTAATACTCACTGTATTACTCATACAGCCAATGCATTCCAATACAGAAGTATTGGAATGCATTGTAAAGGATTAGATCCCCAAAAGTTCAAGTCCCAAAGTGGGACAAAAAATTAAGTGAAAAAAAAAATTAAAAGTTTCAAGTAAAAATAAACAAAAACGTCACTTTCCCCGAATAAAGTAAAAAAAAAAAAGGTAACAAATAGGGGGGAAAAAAAGTATACATATTAGGTATCGCCGCGTCTGTATAGACCGGCTCTATAAACATATCACATGACCTAACCCCTCAGATGAACACCGTAAAAAATAAAAACTGTGCTAAATAAACCATTTTTTTGTCACCTTACATCACAAAAAGTACAACAGCAAGTGATCAAAAAGGCGTTTGTCCACCAAAATAGTACCAATCTAACCGTCATCTCATCCCGCAAAAAATGAGCCCCTACCTGAGACAATCGCCCAAAAAAATTAATAAAATATGGCTCAGAATATGGAAACACTAAAACTTTTTGTTTTAAAAAAGCTGTTATTGTGTAAAACTTACATAAATAAAAAAAAAGTATACATATTTGGTATCGCCGCGTTCGTATCAACCGGCTTTATAAAAATATCACATGACCTAACCCCTCAGATGAACACCGTAAAAAATAAAAACTGTGCTAAATAAACCATTTTTTGTCACCTTACATCACAAAAAGTGTAATAGCAAGCGATCAAAAAGTCACACGCACCCCAAAATAGTGCCAATAAAACAGTCATCTCATCCCGCAAAAATCATACCCTACCCAAGGTAATCGCCCAAAAACAGAAAAAATTATGGCTCTCAGACTATGGAAACACTAAAACATGTTTTTTTTTTTTGCTTCAAAAAAGAAATCATTGTGTAAAACTTACATAAATAATAAAAGTATACATATTAGGTATCGCCGCATCCGTGACAACCTGGTCTATAAAAATATCACATGATCTAACCTGTCAGTTGTAAATAACAAAAAATTAAAACGGTGCCAAAACAGCTATTTCTTGTTATCTTGCCTCACAAAAAGTGTAATATAGAGCAACCAAAAATCATATGTACCCTAAACTAGTACCAACAATACTGCCACCCTATCCCGTAGTTTCTAAAATGGGGCCACTTTTTGGAGTTTCTACTCTAGGGGTGCATCAGGGGGGCTTCAAATGGTACATGGTGTAAAAAAAAACAGTCCAGCAAAAATCTGCCTTCCAAAAACCGTATGGCATTCCTTTCTTTCTGCTCCCTGCCGTGTGCCCGTACAGCGGTTTACGACCACATATGGGGTGTTTCTGTAAACTACAGAATCAGGGCCATAAATATTGAGTTTGGTTTGGCTGTTAACCATTGCTTTGTAACTGGAAAAAAATTATTAAAATGTAAAATCTGCCAAAAAAGTGAAATTTTTAAATTGTATCTCTATTTTCCATTAATTCTTGTGGAACACCTAAAGGGTTAACGACGTTTGTAAAATCAGTTTTGAAGATGGGGTCACTTTTATGGAGTTTCTACTCTAGGGGTGCATCAGGGGGGCTTCAAATGGGACATGGTGTCAAAAAAAAACAGTCCAGCAAAACCTGCGTGGAACACCTAAAGGGTTAACAAAGATAAAGTTTGTAAAATCAGTTTTGAATACCTTGAGGGGTGTAGTTTATAGAAAGGGGTCATTTTTGGTATGGTTTCTATTATGTAAGCCTCGCAAAGTGACTACAGACCTGAACTGGTCCCTAAAAATTGGGTTTTTGAAAATTTCTGAAAAATTTCAAGATTTGCTTCTAAACTTCTAAGCCTTGTAACATCCCCAAAAAATAAAATATCATTCCCAAAATGATCCAAACATGAAGTAGACATATGAGGAATGTAAAGTAATAACTATTTTTGGAGGTATTACTATGTATTATAGAAGTAGAGAAATTGAAACTTGCAATTTTTTTTTTAAAGTTGGTAAATTTGGTATTTTTTTTATAAACAAATTTTTTTATTTTTTACTTCATTTTACCAGTGTCATGAAGTACAATATGTGATGAAAAAACAATCTCAGAATGGCCTGGATAAGTCAAAGCGTTTTAAAGCGATTAGCACTTAAAGTGACACTGGTCAGATTTGCAAAAAATGGCCAAGTCCTTAAGGTGAAATAGGGCTCAGTCCTTAAGGGGTTAAAGAGGGACCCCCATATACAAAGCACAAAGGGCAAGGACCAGTACTGGGTGGCAACGTACTCAGACCCCCGGTACAAACACAAAATGGCGGACATGTTACCAGCATCACAGAGGGCTGTCAGAATGCAGCATTTCCAGTCCTTGTGTCACGGATGGTGTACAGGAAACAAGACAATGCAATATAATCAATGACTCACTGGATCCACAACTAAGGAACAAAAGGGAGAGCCCTGCATGGACCTGGCAGACTCTCCCTGACTGCTCAGCCTATGCGAACACCCCAAAGGTGAATGGTCGCATATCCACGTACCTCGTACCTGAAGACCCTACAATAGTGAGGGGACACGACCACCGGCTCCCTACACAGACACGGAGGGAGTCAGGGTCACCTGGATCCAGCAGACAGAAAATCACAAATACATATACAGCACTTATCTTGCAGACGACTGGGAACTAGGAACAGCATGCACACACACTCCAGGAAGTTGTATAAGCCGCACACTACTGCATTATGGGGAGGAATTTAAAGGGAAGCAATCAGTCCAACTGCATGACAGCTGAGATAGGCTAACGAGATGAGGAACTGAAACCAAAACAAAGAAAACTCAAGGAGGAGATTCTGAACGGTTTCTGTCAGAGCTTCTCAGCTGTCTGGTTGTGACACCTTGCTGCGAGAGATTCTGCATTCTGCTGTTGTGGATGCTTGCAGAGGAATTTCCACCCACAAAGAAACAGTTGCGGGTACCAATCCTACCGCGCATGCAAGAAGAGGGCGGTGTGAAGATGTTTTGGTCACTTTGGATATGAGATCATTCTTGCAGCCAACCCATCGACAGCTGCCCTCCTGATCCAGCCTCAGGGAACATGTAGAACGTCCTTTCGGACAGGACACTTGACTAGGGGCAAGCCAAGAGTTCCATGGCAAATTGTGCCAGCTCTGGCCACAGGTCAAGCCTGCACACCCAGTAGTCCAGGTGTTCCTCGCTTCTCAGAGCGCCGATGTGGACACTCTGAGAAGCAAGGAACACCTGAACTACTGGGTGTGCAGGCTTGACCTGTGGCCAGAGCTGGCACAGTTTGCCATGGAACTCTTGGCTTGCCTCTCGTCGAGTGTCCTGTCCGAAAGGACGTTCAGCGCAGCAGGGGGGATCGTGACCGTTAAGCGCACTCGCCTAGCTCACGACGGTGTGGACTACCTCACATTTCTAACAATGAATGAGGCATGGATCTCGGAGGAATTCAACACCTGTGACGACCACGTTTAATTGAATTTCCTCATGCCCACACATTTATGCCACCACCCAGAACAAAGAATGGTCCCTGTCTTATGTGAATGCCTAATTGTTGGGGCCTCGGAGTAACTCAACACCTGTGACGACCACGTGTTATCGAATTTCACTTATTATCATTTGGGGTTTATTCAAGAGGGGGGATTTCGTTAGCCATGTTTTTAATCCATTTTTATATTTTTAGTTCTTTTAAACATATGTATTTGACATGTATTTGTACTGGCCTACAGTAAAATTGTTATCCAATGACCGTCTAATATACCTCCAGCTACATAATCACTTGATCTTTTCTGTACGATGAATGCATAATTTTTGGGGCATATAATCTTACTGGCCAACAGTAAAATTGTTATACGGTGACCGCCTAATGTACCTCCAGCCACATAATCACTTGTTCTTTTCTGTATGGTGAATGCCTAATTTTTGGGCCCTGTACTCCACTGGCCTGCAGTAAAATTGTTATCCAATAACCGTCCAATATACCTCCAGCCACATAATCACTTGTTCTTTTCTGTACAGTGAATGCCTAATTTTTGGGGCCTGTACCCCACTGACCTGCAGTAAAATTGATATCCGATGACCGTCTAATATACCTCCAGCCACATAATCACTTGATCTTTTCTGTACGATGAATGCATAATTTTTGGGGCATATAATCTTACTGGCCAACAGTAAAATTGTTATACGGTGACCGCCTAATGTACACTGCATGCAGAATTATTAGGCAAATGAGTATTTTGACCACATCATCCTCTTTATGCATGTTGTCTTACTCCAAGCTGTATAGGCTCGAAAGCCTACTACCAATTAAGCATATTAGGTGATGTGCATCTCTGTAATGAGAAGGGGTGTGGTCTAATGACATCAACACCCTATATTAGGTGTGCATAATTATTAGGCAACTTCCTTTCCTTTGGCAAAATGGGTCAAAAGAAGGACTTGACAGGCTCAGAAAAGTCAAAAATAGTGAGATATCTTGCAGAGGGATGCAGCACTCTTAAAATTGCAAAGCTTCTGAAGCGTGATCATCGAACAATCAAGCGTTTCATTCAAAATAGTCAACAGGGTCGCAAGAAGCGCCTGGAAAAATCAAGGCGCAAAATAACTGCCCATGAACTGAGAAAAGTCAAGCGTGCAGCTGCCAAGATGCCACTTGCCACCAGTTTGGCCATATTTCAGAGCTGCAACATCACTGGAGTGCCCAAAAGCACAAGGTGTGCAATACTCAGAGACATGGCCAAGGTAAGAAAGGCTGAAAGACGACCACCACTGAACAAGACACACAAGCTGAAACGTCAAGACTGGGCCAAGAAATATCTCAAGACTGATTTTTCTAAGGTTTTATGGACTGATGAAATGAGAGTGAGTCTTGATGGGCCAGATGGATGGGCCCGTGGCTGGATTGGTAAAGGGCAGAGAGCTCCAGTCCGACTCAGAAGCCAGCAAGGTGGAGGTGGAGTACTCGTTTGGGCTGGTATCATCAAAGATGAGCTTGTGGGGCCTTTTCGGGTTGAGGATGGAGTCAAGCTCAACTCCCAGTCCTACTGCCAGTTTCTGGAAGACACCTTCTTCAAGCAGTGGTACATGAAGAAGTCTGCATCCTTCAAGAAAAACATGATTTTCATGCAGGACAGTGCTCCATCACACGCGTCCAAGTACTCCACAGCGTGGCTGACAAGAAAGGGTATAAAAGAAGAAAATCTAATGACATGGCCTCCTTGTTCACCTGATCTCAACCCCATTGAGAACCTGTGGTCCATCATCAAATGTGAGATTTACAAGGAGGGAAAACAGTACACCTCTCTGAACAGTGTCTGGGAGGCTGTGGTTGCTGCTGCACGCAATGTTGATGGTGAACAGATCAAAACACTGACAGAATCCATGGATGGCAGGCTTTTGAGTGTCCTTGCAAAGAAAGGTGGCTATATTGGTCACTGATTTGTTTTTGTTTTGTTTTTGAATGTCAGAAATGTATATTTGTGAATGTTGAGATGTTATATTGGTTTCACTGGTAAAAATAAATAATTGAAATGGGTATATATTTGTTTTTTGTTAAGTTGCCTAATAATTATGCACAGTAATAGTCACCTGCACACACAGATATCCCCCTAAAATAGCTAAAACTAAAAACAAACTAAAAACTACTTCCAAAAATATTCAGCTTTGATATTAATGAGTTTTTTGGGTTCATTGAAAACATGGTTGTTGTTCAATAATAAAATTAATCCTCAAAAATACAACTTGCCTAATAATTCTGCACTCCCTGTACCTCCAGCCACATAATCACTTGTTCTTTTCTGTATGGTGAATGCCTAATTTTTGGGCCCTGTACTCCACTGGCCTGCAGTAAAATTGTTATCCAATAACCGTCCAATATACCTCCAGCCACATAATCACTTGTTCTTTTCTGTATGGTGAATGCCTAATTTTTGGGCCCTGTACTCCACTGGCCTGCAGTAAAATTGTTATCCAATAACCGTCCAATATACCTCCAGCCACATAATCACTTGTTCTTTTCTGTACAGTGAATGCCTAATTTTTGGGGCCTGTACCCCACTGACCTGCAGTAAAATTGATATCCGATGACCGTCTAATATACCTCCAGCCACATAATCACTTGATCTTTTCTGTATGGTGAATGCAAAATTTTTGGGGCCTGTAATCTAACTGGCCAACAATAAAATTGTTATACAGTGACCGCCTAATGTACCTCCAGCCACATAATCACTTGATGTTTTCTGTACAGTGAATTCCTAATTGTTGGGGCCTCAGAGGAATTCAACACCTGTGACGACCATGTGTTATCGAATTTCACCTATTATCATTTGGGGTTTATTCAAGAGGGGGGATTTCGTTAGCCATGTTTTTAATCCAATTTTAAATTTTTAGTTCTTTTAAACATATGTATTTGACATGTATTTGTACTGGCCTACAGTAAAATTGTTATCCAATGACCGTCTAATATACCTCCAGCTACATAATCACTTGATCTTTTCTGTACGATGAATGCATAATTTTTGGGGCATATAATCTTACTGGCCAACAGTAAAATTGTTATACGGTGACCGCCTAATGTACCTCCAGCCACATAATCACTTGTTCTTTTCTGTATGGTGAATGCCTAATTTTTGGGCCCTGTACTCCACTGGCCTGCAGTAAAATTGTTATCCAATAACCGTCCAATATACCTCCAGCCACATAATCACTTGTTCTTTTCTGTACAGTGAATGCCTAATTTTTGGGGCCTGTACCCCACTGACCTGCAGTAAAATTGATATCCGATGACCGTCTAATATACCTCCAGCCACATAATCACTTGATCTTTTCTGTATGGTGAATGCAAAATTTTTGGGGCCTGTAATCTAACTGGCCAACAATAAAATTGTTATACAGTGACCGCCTAATGTACCTCCAGCCACATAATCACTTGATGTTTTCTGTACAGTGAATTCCTAATTGTTGGGGCCTCAGAGGAATTCAACACCTGTGACGACCATGTGTTATCGAATTTCACCTATTATCATTTGGGGTTTATTCAAGAGGGGGGATTTCGTTAGCCATGTTTTTAATCCAATTTTATATTTTTAGTTCTTTTAAACATATGTATTTGACATGTATTTGTACTGGCCTACAGTAAAATTGTTATCCAATGACCGTCTAATATACCTCCAGCTACATAATCACTTGATCTTTTCTGTACGATGAATGCATAATTTTTGGGGCATATAATCTTACTGGCCAACAGTAAAATTGTTATACGGTGACCGCCTAATGTACCTCCAGCCACATAATCACTTGTTCTTTTCTGTATGGTGAATGCCTAATTTTTGGGCCCTGTACTCCACTGGCCTGCAGTAAAATTGTTATCCAATAACTGTCCAATATACCTCCAGCCACATAATCACTTGTTCTTTTCTGTACAGTGAATGCCTAATTTTTGGGGCTTGTACCCCACTGACCTGCAGTAAAATTGATATCCGATGACCGTCTAATATACCTCCAGCCACATAATCACTTGATCTTTTCTGTACGATGAATGCATAATTTTTGGGGCATATAATCTTACTGGCCAACAGTAAAATTGTTATACGGTGACCGCCTAATGTACCTCCAGCCACATAATCACTTGTTCTTTTCTGTATGGTGAATGCCTAATTTTTGGGCCCTGTACTCCACTGGCCTGCAGTAAAATTGTTATCCAGTAACCGTCCAATATACCTCCAGCCACATAATCACTTGTTCTTTTCTGTATGGTGAATGCCTAATTTTTGGGCCCTGTACTCCACTGGCCTGCAGTAAAATTGTTATCCAATAACCGTCCAATATACCTCCAGCCACATAATCACTTGTTCTTTTCTGTACAGTGAATGCCTAATTTTTGGGGCCTGTACCCCACTGACCTGCAGTAAAATTGATATCCTATGACCGTCTAATATACCTCCAGCCACATAATCACTTGATCTTTTCTGTATGGTGAATGCAAAATTTTTGGGGCCTGTAATCTAACTGGCCAACAATAAAATTGTTATACAGTGACCGTCTAATGTACCTCCAGCCACATAATCACTTGATGTTTTCTGTACAGTGAATTCCTAATTGTTGGGGCCTCAGAGGAATTCAACACCTGTGACGACCATGTGTTATCGAATTTCACCTATTATCATTTGGGGTTTATTCAAGAGGGGGGATTTCGTTAGCCATGTTTTTAATCCAATTTTATATTTTTAGTTCTTTTAAACATATGTATTTGACATGTATTTGTAATAGCCTACAGTAAAATTGTTATCCAATGACCGTCTAATATACCTCCAGCTACATAATCACTTGATCTTTTCTGTACGATGAATGCATAATTTTTGGGGCATATAATCTTACTGGCCAACAGTAAAATTGTTATTCAGTGACCGCATAATGTACCTCGAGCCACATAATCACAATTTATTTTATGTCAAGTGAATGCCTAATTTTTAGGGCCCGTACTCCCGTGGCCTAAAATAAAAATTTTCTAGGCTTCCACAGGGCACATTTTTGAGAATTTCCCTTTACGACGCATAAAAATGGCCCATAATTAAAATACATATTTTTTGTGGGAATTTTTGTCATTGATCCCTCTCTAGTATGTTACTGTCCATGTTGTGGGACTATTTGTGCACTTCTAGTTAGTATTTGGTGGCTGCAAATATGACCTGAAGGTTTTTCAGGTTCGCCTGCCATTAAAGTGAATAGGCCCGCCGCAAACTTGTGGTTTGATTCGACTCAACCTTCGCGAATCGACCTTGCCGATGTTTATCCATCACATACGTGACACAGAGGGAGGGAACAAGGAAGGCCCTGCCCAAGTGAGAGGGAAGGTGGTGACCCCTGACTCACCTAGCGGCTGGCACCTGGCTGCCCTGACGTCCCTAGACGGGTTCCTCACCCGTACGCCGATCACGTGCCTAAAGCCCTGGCTTTCCCTAAGCTGAGCCCTGGATAGTGGACAGGGCGGTGGGAACACTAGTCCGCACCACTAGCTCTAAAGGAAAACACCAAGGGAAGGACAGACAATACAAACTCAACATATAATCCCAGGTGGGCGACAACAGGAGACAACAAGAAGCCCAACAGGGATCCGGAGGATAGCACTCTGGAACGACAACCAGGATTCACAACTCCAGTGGGTCAGTATAGATGTCCAGGCAGGAAGCTCTATAACTGGCAACTAGAGAAGAGTGAGGGGAGAATATAAGGAGGTTGGGAGTGGCAGACAAGAAACAGCTGAGGAGGAGAAGCTACGGATCCCTGATTGAGACAAAAAGGATAGCAAGGCAAACACAGAAAACAATCACTAAGAAACAACGTGATCTTTAGATATAGAGCGCGCAGCCACCCGCTGCGACCTCCTGACCCCGTGTATAACGGAGTCAGACGTGGCTCTTGATACCCTCGTGACAGTACCCCCCCTTTCACGAGGGGCCTCCGGACACTCAGGACCAGGTCTCTCCGGATGAGAGACATGGAAAGCCTGAATTAACCTGTTGGCGTTTACCTCTGACGCTGGAACCCACATTCTTTCCTCGGGACCGTAACCCCTCCAATGCACCAGATACTGAAGAGAGCGGCGGACCCGACGAGAATCAACAATTCTGGCTATTTGAAACTCCAGATTACCATCCACAATAACAGGAGGAGGTGGCAGCGGTGATGGTTCTAGAGGTGGAACATACTTCTTGAGTAACGATTTATGGAAGACGTTATGGATCTTAAAAGTCTGAGGTAGCTCCAGGCGAAAAGCCACAGGGTTAATGACGGCTACTATTTTATAAGGACCAATGAACCTAGGGCCCAGTTTCCAAGAGGGAACCTTCAACTTAATATTCCTAGTAGACAACCACACATAGTCATTCACCCCTAGGTCCGGACCTGGCGACCGTTTCTTATCGGCCATGCATTTATATTTACCACTCATCTTTTTCAAGTTAACTTGCACCTTCTGCCATACCGAAGAAAGAGATGAAGAAAACCTTTCCTCTTCGGGAACCCCAGAAGACCCCCCCTCTTTGAAAGTACAAAATTGGGGATGAAAACCGTATGCACCAAGGAATGGTGACTTGCCAGTGGACTCCTGATAATGATTATTTATGGCAAACTCAGCTAACGGTAAATATGATGACCACAACTCTTGGTTTTCAGACACAAAACACCTTAAATATGTTTCTAGGTTTTGGTTGGTACGCTCAGTCTGTCCATTCGACTGAGGATGGAAAGCTGAGGAAAAGGACAAGTGTACCCCCAAACGGGAACAAAAAGCTTTTCAAAACTTAGAAATAAACTGGGTTCCCCGATCCGAAACCACATCGGAAGGGACCCCGTGAAGCTTCACGATTTCACTGATAAACACCTGAGCAAGAGTTTTAGCATTAGGAAGTGCGGGTAGCGCAATAAAGTGTACCATTTTGCTAAACCTGTCTACTACTACCAAAATAACTGTTTTACCCGCAGACAAAGGTAAGTCAGTGATGAAATCCATCGACAGATGTGTCCATGGCCTATTGGGGATAAAAAGAGGCAATAAAGACCCTGCTGGACGTGTATGAGAGACTTTCGCACGTGCACAAGTAGAGCAAGTAGACACGAAATCTATTACATCCTGACGCAACCTTGGCCACCAAAAACGACGAGATAATAGCTCCAAGGTTGCTTTACTACCCGGGTGCCCAGCAAGTGCCGAATTATGATGTTCTTTCAATAATTCAAGACGCAGGTTTAACGGTACAAACAATTTCTCTGAGGGGCAAGAGGCCGGGGCGTCCCCCTGGGCCTCTAACACCTTTCCCTCTAGAACAGAGTGTACAGCAGAGACAACCACTCCTCTTTGTAAAATAGGTACCGGATCACTAGCATTACCCCCTCCAGGGAAACTACGAGATAACGCGTCTGCCTTGGTATTTTTTGCCCCAGGACGATAGGTGATTACAAAGTTAAATCTGGTAAAGAATAGCGACCACCTAGCTTGTCTAGGGGTGAGACGCTTAGCCGATTCTAGGTACAGAAGGTTTTTGTGATCCGTAATCACCGTGACTGGGTGGATTGCTCCCTCTAAGAAGTGACGCCACTCTTCCAGCGCCAGCTTAATCGCCAACAGTTCCCTATTTCCAACATCATAGTTCTTCTCTGCAGAAGATAATTTTTTGGAAAAGAAAGCGCAAGGGCGCCATTTGCCAGGAGACGGACCCTGAGACAATACAGCCCCCACTCCCACCTCTGACGCATCTACCTCAACAATAAAAGGCTGGGAGACATCAGGTTGAATTAGAACAGGTGCCGAGGTAAACCTCTCTTTTAGAGAGGAAAATGCATTTTTAGCGGCGTCAGACCACTTAGAAAAATCAGTCCCCTTCCTAGTCATATCGGTAAGGGGTTTAACGATCACTGAATAATTTTTAATGAATTTTCTATAGAAATTTGCGAAACCCAAAAACCGTTGTAGGGCTTTAAGGTTCTCAGGAAGATCCCAATCTAAAATTGCCTGGACCTTCCCAGGATCCATACGGAAACCTGAAGCAGATAATAGATATCCCAGGAACTGTATTTCCTGAACGGCGAAGACACATTTTTCAATCTTCGCATATAATTTATTCGTCCGTAGGACCTGCAGTACTTGCCTGACATGCACCTCATGTGTTTTCAGATCAGCCGAATAAATTAAGATATCATCTAGGTATATGACTACAAACCTGCCGATGAGATGACTACAAATATCATTAACGAAATGTTGGAAGACAGCAGGGGCATTGGTCAGACCGAAAGGCATAACTAGATTTTCATAATGCCCCTCAGGGGTGTTAAAAGCTGTCTTCCACTCATCCCCTTCCCTGATACGAATCAGATTGTAGGCCCCCCTAAGATCAAGTTTGGAGAACCACCTAGCACCCGCAATCTGATTAAAAATTTCAGGAATGAGAGGAAGAGGGTATGGGTCTCGGATGGTTATCTGGTTTAGCTCACGGAAATCTAGGCAAGGACGCAGGCCCCCATCTTTCTTTTTAACAAAGAAAAACCCTGCAGCCACGGGTGAAGAAGAGGGTCTGATGTGTCCCTTAGCCAGACTCTATGAGATATAATCTTTCATGGCCTGTCTCTCGGGACCCGAAAGATTATACAACCTGGACTTGGGTAATTTTGCACCGGGAATCAGGTTAACCGGGCAATCATAAGGACGATGAGGTGGTAGTTTCTGACAACCCTTTTCAGAAAAAACGTCCTCAAAGTCCGAAATAAATGTAGGTAGGGAAGCTATGGAGGCGATTAAGCAATTGTTATTTAAGCAATTCTCTCTGCAATGCTCACTCCACTCCAATATCTCCCTGGCCTGCCAATCCACCACTGGATTGTGCGCTACCAACCAGGGAAGACCCAATACCACAGGAGAGGGAAGGCCCTCCTGAACGTAACATGAAAGACACTCATTATGGTGGTCCCCTACCCGAAGGTGTAAATTATGAACAATGTGGGTGAGGTTTCTCTGAGACAGAGGAGCCGAATCTATAGCGAATACGGGAATAGGTCTCTGCAGCGTACAGAGAGACAAACCCATAGTGCGGGCAAAATGGGCATCTATCAAATTTACCCCTGCTCCACTGTCTAGAAAAAAAGAAATAGACTCCGTCTTAACACCAAAAACAACAACCGCTGGTAACACAAATTGAGATGTTCGTATGGAGGAAACGTATACCCTCCGGCTGACATCCTCCGCACAGCCTGGGGTTAGTAGTTTTCCGACGGTCTTTTGTTTTTGAGAAAGGAGGGACAGACATTAATGAAATGACCCTTCCCCCCCACAGAAAAAACAAGCCCCCCCCCTACGGCGACCCTCAGGAGGACGGACCTGACGAGAAGTTCCGCCTAGCTGCATAGGCTCATCTAAGTCAGTACAGACTAATTGTTGCTTGGGAGAGGTAACCAATTGCTCAGGAATTTTCGATCTCTCCCTAAGACGCCTATCTATTCTGATAGAGAGGGACATAACAGCATCAAGGGAAAGGGGGGTCTCATACAGCGCCAGTGCATCCTTAACCCTTTCAGATAACCCAGAGCAGAACTGACTCCTGAGAGCCGGGTCGTTCCACTGAGTATCCGTAGCCCACCTACGGAACTCTGAGCAATATTCCTCTGCTGACCGATCTCCCTGTAGGAGTCTCCGTAACTTCGACTCAGCCAGGGCGACTCGGTCAGGGTCATCATATATGAGACCCAAAGCCCCAAAAAATCCCTCCACTGACCGGAGAGCCTGGGACCCAGGGGGCAACGAGAACGCCCAGGATTGTGGGTCCCCCTGAAGCAGGGAAATGACAATCCCAACCCGCTGTTCTTCATTACCTGAGGAGTAAGGGCGCAACTTAAAGTATAATTTGCAGGCCTCACGGAACGTCGCAAATTTGTCCCTTCCCCCAGAAAATCTGTCAGGAAGAACAACCTTGGGTTCTGTAACAACCTGGTTACCCATAGCAACCGCTGGGGGTGCGGTCTGCTGCATTTGCTGCTATTGTTGGAGGACAGACGCCTTCAATCCTGCCACCTCCGAAGACAGGCCTTGAAGCTGTTTTGCCAAGGCAGCAATAGGATCCATATTGGATTCTAAGTAGAGAAAAAAAAACAGCAAAAAGAAAATTTTTATTTATTTATATTTTTTTTCTCAAAAAGTAAAGGCCAGTTATAATATCACGGTCGGCGTGACTATCACATACGTGACACAGAGGGAGGGAACAAGGAAGGCCCTGCCCAAGTGAGAGGGAAGGTGGTGACCCCTGACTCACCTAGCGGCTGGCACCTGGCTGCCCTGACGTCCCTAGACGGGTTCCTCACCCGTACGCCGATCACGTGCCTAAAGCCCTGGCTTTCCCTAAGCTGAGCCCTGGATAGTGGACAGGGCGGTGGGAACACTAGTCCGCACCACTAGCTCTAAAGGAAAACAACAAGGGAAGGACAGACAATACAAACTCAACATATAATCCCAGGTGGGCGACAACAGGAGACAACAAGAAGCTTAACAGGGATCCGGAGGATAGCACTCTGGAACGACAACCAGGATTCACAACTCCAGTGGGTCAGTATAGATGTCCAGGCAGGAAGCTCTATAACTGGCAACTAGAGAAGAGTGAGGGGAGAATATAAGGAGGTTGGGAGTGGCAGACAAGAAACAGCTGAGGAGGAGAAGCTACGGATCCCTGATTGAGACAAAAAGGATAGCAAGGCAAACACAGAAAACAATCACTAAGAAACAACGTGATCTTTAGATATAGAGCGCGCAGCCACCCGCTGCGACCTCCTGACCCCGGGTATAACGGAGTCAGACGTGGCTCTTGATACCCTCGTGACACTTATCATACAAAATATGGTTGCAAAAACTTAAATAACTACATTCCTGTAAATGCTCTTTCCTGATAATCTGCCCATCTAAAGGTGCAGCCGATCACCCGATAAACGCGCAAAACGCTTGTCCATCGGGTGTAACTGTCATTCATGCATGCACCTAAATTATCGTTTCTGGGCAGCATATCATTCTATCTAAACAGTGTTTGGCTTTCCAGAAACAATGCAGCTATATGAGGACGAGCGATCGAAAAGTGATCGCTAATTCCCATGATGTGGAGGTGATCACTGCATGTAAATGCAACACTTCACCCCCAATTAACGAGCATCCAGTTGTCGGGAAGAATCGGCTGTTCCTCAGCCAATGTAACCCCACCATTAGTTTCACTTTTCACTATCAATAATGTTACTTTCAACAGTCTACCAGTAAAGGTACATTCACATGACCGTGGTGTGTTGCGGATCAGCAACACACCCGCCCGGCACCTCTATAGAAATGCCTATTCTTGTCCGCAAGCTGCGGACAAGAATAGGACATGATTAGAAGAAAGAAACGGCACTCCTTGCGATATAATTATAAGTATTTTATTCACCACTCTTGGATAGAAGTGACGCGCGTTTTGGCACATGCAAGTGCCTTTGTCAAACTCATGCAAACAGCAAGTGGCAATGAAATGAACATCAACATATGTTTAAATAGCCCTCCCCTCATCACATGATAGAAGCTTTTGGGTCATCTGATTCTGACGTCATGTTGGCAAGGTAACAAAAATATGTTTACTAACATCCAAGAAAAAGAAAATAGGTACGATCCTTCTGTATCATCGAGGATAGTTAAGTATCAGTTACACTGTGGAAACACAGGGAAAATATAGAAACAGAAATGATTACCTATATAAATATAAATGAATGGTTATTCGCAATAGGCATTCTCATAGAAAACTGCTCACCGCGTACTCACGATTCAACCCCTTAGGTGTCATCGTTTGTAGGCGGTGAATCCAATAGGCTTCACGTTTCAATAGTAACTCCACCCTATTACCTCCCAATAGTGCCGCCCGACATCCATTTTCAAGAATAGGACATGTTCTATCTTTTGCGGAGCTGCGGACCCGAAGATCGGGCCCGCGCTCCGCAAATGCGGATGCGGACAGCACACTGTGTGCTGTCCGCATCCATTCCGTCCCCATAGAAAATGAATGGGTCCGCACCCATTCCGCAAAATTGCGGAACGGATGCGGACCCATTTGCGGTCGTGTGAATGTACCCTAACACCAAGTATTTTTCAGTGACAGTTTTGCATTTTGTAGAACTTGTTTTTTGCATTTTGTAGAACTTGTTTTTTGATCCCATGTGCATAACCTTACATAAAAGCGGTAGTTTAGTTTTAATGATTACATTTACTTGTTTAGAGAAAAGGTAGTTCTACAATTTTCTAATACATGTGTTTTTAAAATTATATCTGCACATTAGTCTCTCTCTTTAAAGAAAATAAATAATACGGCCCATTTTAGTCTTGTAAAATGCGTCAATGAGAGATCTGAATAGGACTGAAGATGGTGTCATTCATGTGACCTCTGGCATTCAGTTAACTGTCCACATATCTAATAGGTGAATAGTAGTTTATTGAGATGCCGCACATATGTATGCAGTATATACAGCATTACTGCCTGTAGCAGCATCTCTCTCAGTATCAGTGCAGAAGTGCATCTAACATCCCTGTCTTACCCGTACTGGTTGTGTTTGTAATTTTATTTTACAGTTAACTTTATTAACAACATGACATCACCTAGAGACAGGCAGCCATTTAAACACACATACAGTAAATTAGTCTTAATAGCCACAGTGGTTTTCACCATTAGTTCTATGTAGTTATCCCATGGAAGTGTCCCATGTACTTACCCAGCACATATGTCATGTGACACTGTTGCTTACTGAATGTTATGGGGATATCCCTTAACTGATGTCATGTTTTATTTATGCTGAGTTCTCATGTCAGTTATTTCCATCAGTTATTGTTAGCCAAAACCAGTAGCGAAGCCTACTCAGAGATCAAGTATAATGTAAAGATTTGCACCTGTTCTGTGTTTTTGACCCGAACCTGGTTTTGGGTCACAATAACTGACCACATAACTAAAGTGTGAACTTGGCCTTAAGCTGTGGATGAATTACACAAGACTGACTGATTCATGGGCTATAACATTCTACTGTGCAGATAGAAATCAACAACCTGATATAAGAATGACAAAAAACAATTGACATCGGGATCACAAATAATTGAAACTTTATTCAATATTCTAAAATAACATACAGTTAAAAAAGTTGATAATGGTAGTATCAGGGATGTCTTGAAGTAACTAACAGACCAGAGCAAACCCCAGTTGGATTCAGTATATGTGTACATAATTACTGCACATCATCCCAAAATCAAATTAGCAGCTCAAAATAAAGTCCAAGTGCCTTCCAATAAACATGAGAATGCTAAAATGGTAATCATCTAGAGTTTACAAGTATAGCCGAATGTGCAAAGACAAAACATAAGAAGAAATACTAACGAGGATGCCCTACGCCCCGACGCGCGTTTCGCCTAATACTTCATCAGGGGGATCCCCAGTCGGGGCACGGGGCATCCTGGTTGGTATTTCTTCGTATGTTGTGACTTGCACATTCTGCATGTTTTTTGGTGCTGAAAAAGCTCCATGTAGACCCACAGATTTAGAACCTAAAATACATTTGGTGATGGGAAGTGCTATATTCAGATAAATGTGCATATGAGAAATGATCTCTTACTTTGTACATTTGTACTTTTCATTTTACTAGGCCAGATACTTTCACTGTCATAGGTCAACTCCTTTGGTATTCTTAGGTCTACAACTGCATATTGAATAACTGTTATAGTGGGTGACACATGCATTCATAAATGTATAAACAAGTGCACTGAAATTGAATAGCCCATACTTATTTAATAGAGACAAACATTATTCCCAAATGAGTACACTTCCATTTAACAGACTGTGAGATCACTATCCATAGCTGTGAAACTGTGACCTCTCTTCAACAGCTGTTCCAGTGTATAAAGAGAATTGAAGGAACGAAGTGTAATTCTTGTTACCATGCACACAGAATGGTCTATAAACATTTGGGCAGCAGTCCTTAGCGAATGCCTGCCCCATGAACAACCTGATCCCCAGAAGTCCAGCCATACAATATATCGTCTTCAAAGATTAATATGAGCCTACTCATTTCCCATGAATGCTTTCAAGATAAATAAAGATCAGGAAAAGAGACATGCAATTAGTTCCCGAACGTTTGAGAATTTGTAAGGCCAAGGAAGGAAGGAAGGATACAAAAGTCATGGGGAAAAATAATCAGCATGAGATCTATTTTGGAAAAACAAATTTATTAATGATAATATTATTATTTTGATATTTACTTTGTTGTTTATACAAATAGTTTCCATGTATTGTTTGGCCCAGAAGAACCTTTATATTAACATCTCCAGTCATGAAACAATTTAATCTTTGGCCCAGAAATTTTAGATATAAACTACAAATTGGCATGGTAATGAAAAGCAGGAAGTGCTCAACCCCATATGCAGTGGCGCATCTATACCGGGGGCAGATCCTGCACTTGTGATCCGCTGCTAATGGCAATCCCCAGCAAAAATGCATACAATGGAGGATGCCTGCAGTGGACCACAAGTAACACAATAGAAATCCTGCACAGGATAGCAAATGTGTGGATGTGATAAGCAGTCAAAATAACATAACAAAAACAAAGACAGGTGCACTCTGTGGTCTTACTAAACTTCTCACTGATGTAAAATTGAGAGATTAGCCAACATATCCTACTGTGGAGGACATTTCTGAGCCTGAGCACCATGCCAAGTTTTCTCAAGTAGCTCAGGTGAGGCCTGGGCTAGCTATATCAGCCAGTCTTGGGTGGGGCTCAGAACTCTCTCCCTCCTCCCATTGTAAGCATGGTTGCATGCTGGAGGTAGCTGGGAGTTTCTTGTGAGTCGGACCTTGCGCTCCTGTAATTTGCCCACTGGCTCCTGGTATTGCCATACGGCCCAGGTAGCTTTAGAGTTAGGTCCCGAGCTACTTGAGAAACCTTGGCGCGGTGCTCGGCCTCAGACATGTCCTCCACAGTAGGGAGGCACATATGCAAACTGTAATTCCTACGTCTTTCACCTGATTTGGATGTAAATACCCTCAAATTAAAGCTGACAGTCTGCAGTTAAAGCACGTCTTGTTTCATTTAAAATCCATTGTGGTGGTGTATAGAGCCAAAAATGTTAGAATTGTGTCGATGTCCCAATATTTATGGACTTGACTGTATATAGAATTGTTTGGAGGTGCAAAAACTCCTAGTCTGAATGTGCCTTTATTTCCATCCACAGGCAACATTCTGGTGCACATGTGAGGCCTGGGCTATATCAGCCAGTCTTGGGTGGGGCTCAGAGCTCTCGCCCTCCTCCCATTGTAAGCATGGCTGCATGCTGGAGGTAACTGGGAGCTTCCTGTGAGTCGGACCTTGCGCTCCTGTAATTTGCCCACTGGCCCCTGGTATTGCCCATACGGCACAGGTAGGTTTAGCGTTAGGTCCCGAGCTACTTGAGAAACCTTGGCGTGGTGCTAGGGCTCAGACATGTCCTCCACAGTAGTATATGTTGGCTAATCTCTCAATTTTACATTAGTATGAGGGTTTAGTAAGACTGCAGAGTGCACCTGTCTTTGTAAAAGGTATTGTTATTTTGCCAGAAATTTTAGAACACAATTAATAGTTGTTTTCCAAAAATATACAGTTGTAAACTGGTGTTTAATACAATTTTTTTTTTTTATTGTACTCACTATTATAGCGCTGACATATTCTGCTGTGCTTTACAGACATTATTATTAGTTGCCTGCTCAGTTCTTTGGAGTGTGGGAGTAAGCCACAGTACCCAGAGGAAACCCATGCAGAGACTGCTATCCATTTTTTTGTGGGAGTTCCTCTTGTGGATGTACTCTTGTGGATTAGCCCATTTAATGGGGCTAAAGCCACAAACAGATTGGCCACATTCAAACTATGGTACTATGGCAGAAATCCAAGGGCTCATTTGCTCCTTTCTGCTGCATATGATAATATCTCTGTTGGCCGTTGGAAGTACAAAGGGGTTAACAGGAACATCCTTGTCGATTTATAGTAAAGAGTTAATGGTCACATCTTAGAGTCATTTACTTAACCATGTAGGCCACAGCACTGTCTAGTTTCCCCACCACTATTCTTTGCTGAATAGAACAGAACATGCAGGGAGCCTACCATACGGACTGTAAGAGAAAGGCATACAGTGCAATGACTAACACATAATTAAAGTGTTCCTGTAGTTTAAAAAAACATTTGATATGTCTTAGCACCATATCAGAGGTTTTGAGGAGAGAGCACACTTTGTGTGAACACTTCTTTGTCCTCTTTCTAACCATCAGCAGGGGTCTCAGCCCTCAGACCCCAATTGATGAAAGCCTTTGATATGTCTGTATGACATGTAAAAAATGTTTGGAAGCTACAAGGACATTTTAAAGACATGAATACAGTCATTAACACTCATATGGAAGGTCAGACAGGCATATGGTATCTAAATCGGATAGGCAGGCACAAGAGTACTGTCATTAAAACGTATATGGGTACTTGGGCACAGGCAAATGATCACTAATACTCATATAACATTACAAGAAATGGGAATTTCTCTGTTGCTTCATGTTTATCTATTTATTAGCTTTGGTGAAGAAGTTGATATGCAACTGTTTTGCCTTCAAGCCTGGTTAGATTAACTATGGATGGAGATTTCCCTTCCCTAGTACAAAGTAGCTTAAAGGAGTATTCCAGTTGTTTCAAGTTATCCCCTATCCATAGGATATGGGATAACTATTAGATTGGAGGGGGTCCTACCGCTGGGACCCCCATCAATCACAAGAACAGTGGCCCCATACCCCCGTAGCCTCCCTTAAATGAATGGAACGGCTGGTCGCATATGTGGATAGGGAATAACTTTAAGCAACCAGAATACTCCTTTAAAACACTTTGTTCTAGGAAAGGGAAATCATAATGCTTTAGCATACCAAGACATTTTGGACAATTGAATGTTTCCAACTTAGTGGAAGCATTTTGGAGAAGGCCCTTTTCTGTTTCCTGCATGACTGTGCTCCAATGCACAAATGTCCATAAAGGCACGGTTGGATGAGTTTGGTGTGGAAATACTTGACTGGTCCACACAGAGCCCTGACTACAACCTTATAGAACACATTTGGAACAGAGATTATGAGCCAGGCACTCTAGTTCAACCTCGATGTCTGACCACACAAAAATGCTCTTTTGGATAAAAGGACAAATATTCCTACAGACAGACTCCAAAATCTTGTAGAAAGCCTTCCCAGAAGAGTGGTAAAGACATGTTAGCTGTAAGTGTGGAACCAACTGCTTATTAATGTCTATAGGTTTCTTAAAAGCTCCTGTAGGTGTTTTGGCAACACAAAAAATATTGTGTAAAAGTAGTGAACCATAAAAAAACTATATAAATTTGGTATCACTGTAATGGTATCATCTCACCGAATAAAGGTAACATGTAATTTATATAGCATGGACTCTCATTCTTCCAATAGGTATGAGATATTTTGAGCAAAATCAAAATGGTAAAATTGTAACAACGGACACAATTTGATAAATGTACTCCAGTGTCCTTACAGTAACAATGAATTTTCAAAATACAGAGCAGTAGGTATGGTCCTGGGGAGACTAGAGCACTTGGTCGACTTACAGTAGCATTATGCCTATAATGTTAGGCATTAATAACTTTCAAAAAAGGTAACATTAAAAATATTTATTACATTTTTCATGTACTGTAAACTAAATAAGTTGCTTTGCATTCAGGGGCGTAACTAGCAGCATAGTGGCAGACCATGCGACTGCTATGGGGCCCAGGACAAGAGGGGACCCAGTGTTAGTGGGGATTATCTCCTCTTCTACTTGATGTGAAAACTTGGTCAGGACTCTACCCTCTAAAGGAACAACTTTTAGCAAATGAAGCAGTGAAAAGATGGCCTAAGGGTCATTGAAAAAGGTTTAGGCAGAAACCCTTCTGTCCTGTGTGGGGGGCCTGGTTTGATCCTTGCTATGGGGCCCTTACTGCTCTATTTACGCCACTGTTTGCATTTCTCCATTATATTAGCACAATATTATTTATTTAATGCACTTCTGTATTCCGCAGCGCTTTACAGACATTAGCAACCAACTGTCCCCAATGGGGCTCACAATCTAATGTCCCTATCAGTATGTCTTCTGGAGTGTGGGAGGAAACCAGAGTACCCGGAGGAAACTCGCGCAAACATGGGGAGAACATACAAACTCCATGCAGATGTTGTCTTTGGTCGGATTCAAACCTAGGACCCCAGCGCTGCAAGGCACAAGTGCTAACCACTGAGCCACCATGCGGTAACAGCCAGATATATTAGAAAAGAAGCAAAAACAGCAGTTAAAAAATATGCCATGATGTAAAAAAAAAAAAAAAATCTCCCTATTCATTGTTCCAATTATTCTGCTAGATTTATTTCACGCTGGCAACACAGAGGGCATGTCCTTTCTGCTGTAGCTCTTTCTCTGTAACTTGCACAGCTTCTTACAGAAGATATGACTGGTTGCTTTTGAAGATTTAAACTAAGCATGTGCCACAACTGAGAAATAAGGAAGAGCACAAACAGCAGGTGGCGCTACACACATTTTATTGAATAGCTCAGTGACTATATAAATTTTCATATACATGCAACTATAAAAGATCCAGATCCACTTGCTGGTTTGGAAAACAGAATATTTTTCATGGCATAACCGCTTTAATTCTGCAAAGTATATTCACATAGAGTTGCTGCATTTTCATCCTCTGCATGCCACCATATGGTGCCTCCATATATCACTGTATTCCGGAGATATATTCGCAGTTAAAAGCAATGGGAAATACATTTTTCTACAATGCATTTTAGAGTTGTTTTTAAGGCATGTTACATTTTTTTTTAAAAGAGATGCAGCATGCCTTGGTTGTGGTGTTTTTGTTTCATTTTTTCATCTGTTGACCACCATGATAAAAACATTCTAAAACAGAAAATGTATTGTGCCTTGCATTCAAGCTTAAGAGGTGACTGAAGATGCCCCAGAATGACTGATGACAGGTTTTCTTTATTTAGTGCTAAATCCTAACAAACCCTAAATGTTTGTAGGAAATTTATAATAATCCTTATTTTTTTTATTAATTATTTATTTTATAAAATTAAAATCAGGATGCAAATCACTTTGCAGTCATGTACAGTATTATTGACAACCCATCGCGCCCCATTTACAGAAGAGGAGCAATAGAGAAAGAAAAAAAATTCTAGTTTTAATCATTATACTTTAAGACAGTGGTGACGAACCTATTGCACGGGTGCCAGAGGCGGCACTCAAAGCCCTCTCTGTGGGCACCCACGCCCCCTGGAAAAAAATCGCACCAATGTGTCTTAGACTTTTCCTGCCATTCATTAGCGCAGGGCGCACCATGAGTGGCAAGGGCGCAGCATTAAATGTAGGTAGGTTATTATAGCTAAATGATAAAGTACATGGGAGATATACTATATTGGACTGTAGTATTCAGGTTAAATTGCTGTGTTGGCACTTTGCGATGAATATGTGGGTTTTGGGTTACAGTTTGGGCACTCAGTCTGTAAAAAGTTCACCATCACTGCTTTAAGAGCTTGTTGAAGCCATCTGAAGAATGCTTGACTACTGACAAAACAAAATTTTGACCCTTGTCCTTTGGTTTGGAAATACACAAGTGTTCAGTTCTCCCATACTGTCAGCTCCAACCTTCCCAAAAATGCATTTTTGTTCATGACACCAAATGACTAAACCAGAGGATTTATAGAACCATGCTGAAGATGAATGTAGTCAAATCAAGAAGTGGGCAAGGATATCAGGGTAACCTTTATTGCAGGTGTAAAGTAAGTATGATTATGTACCAGTGATAACAGTTACACTTTGACCAGAAGGCAAGTGGAGAAAACTAATATGAGAAAGGATTTAGGTATGCTAGGAGACAGTAAGCTAAATAACAGTATTGAGTATCAGGTAACTTATTTAGTTACTCTCACACATGTGCTGCATATAACCAGGAGTAGATACACATAATGAAAATAGAATAAGTACTGTCACATGTCAGAACATATTTCATATCTGATGAAATTGTAAGAGGTTGAAAACAGACTTACCACTCTTTCAAGAAAACTATGTACCCTTTACTAGTTAACTTGTTGCTATGGGTTAACTTTTGACCTTTTTGCGGTTGCCACTCCACCCGAGTTGACCTGCTATATGGCTAAAACATGCCAAATATGCAGTAATGTGTATCCTATTTTCTTATTGCATTCTATTTCCCCACACTTAAATGGTCACTGTGCATTCAACAAAGTTTCTATAAAGTACAAGTTAATATAAAAACTTTGTAATATATCTTATCAGAGAAAAATGCCTCCTTCTACCTCCTAAACTAACATTCTCTGCTAAGTGTGTCTTGAGAGACAAGTTGGACTATTAGCTAACTAAACAATAAGATTGCATGCTGCCTATGGAAATCTATGAAGATTGGAGGTGAGGAGGAAGTAGCTGCTAACGGGAGAAAGAGGCATTTTTCTCTGATGAGATATATCACAAAGTTACTTTTAGTCACCTGTACTATTGATTAATGTGAAGTTTGTTGAAAGTACAGTGACTATTTAAAGGGATTTTCCAGGATTTCAATATTGATTACCTATCCTTTGGATAAGGTCATTAATATCAGATCTGTCACTCAGCATCCCCACTGATCAGCTGCTAGCAGATACAGTAGATCATCAATATTGACTAGGATAAGTAATCCGAATCACAGTACTGGAAACCCATTTAAGAGGGAGTTTTCCAGTACAAGAACTTAACTTATCCACTATCCTCTGGATAGGAGATGTCTGATTAATGGGTGTCAGATCGGCAGGTTGCACTGGGGGGCACTTGTGCACAGCTATCTCCAGCAGTCCCATAGAGTTCAATGGAGTGGGGGACACATACAGAATGTATCTTGCCCTCAACTCAAACATAGCCAGTGGGGCCCCTGCAGTTGGACTCCCATTGATCAGACACTTTTGCCCTATCCTTTGTATAGGGGATAAGTTCTTGTATTGGCACAACCCCCCTCAGTGTGCCATGTAAGCTGCATCAAAGTTTAATACTCCATGTGTATTATGCCTTTAAGCTGACACCAGCAGGACAGTGTGTTAATATGGGTCTTGTACCGCTGAGAACACCAGTGAGGGTACAATAAAAACATATCGCAATAAAGGGGGTGAAATGCCTTGTGTGCACAGGCCCTGGGCATAACTAAATACTTGCGGGAAATGTCACAGGCAGCCAGTGATGGCATATTGCTACTCTAGGGGAGTCATGTTGCCTTGGGCAGAATGCGATAGACATTTCAGGTGAACCACACTGTGGACAATGAGAAATACACTACTGATATAGGGCTGCACTATGATATAAATTAATTTCACTGTATGTATGTGCTGCAACTTATTGGCCAATTGTCTTATTGTTATAGAAGTGTGAGATACTAGTTATAAAGTGGCCTACATCAGATAATAGACAGTGCAAGGTAAGGTGACAGAAAACAGGTGCAAGTTTGCAGGTTGTAGCCTTGACCAGAAGGTCAAAGGACAGCAGAAAGTATTTAAAAAATAATTTACTGTGCAACTCCTCTACAAGATAATTAATAGATATATTGAAGAGAGTATGACCTAGTACTGATCACTAATGGGGTACCGCAGGGGTCAGTATTGGGCCCTATTCTTTTCAATATATTTATAAATGATCTTGTTGTATGCTTGCATAGTAAAATATAAATGTCTGTTGATGATACTAAACTGTGCTTAACGAGGGTTCTGACATTACCATATAAATACCTGGCAGTATAGGACATATTGATCACATGTGATATAGCTTTTTTTTTTTCTATGCTCTGCTCGGTTCCCCCACTGTGCCCCCTGTTCTGATTTCCCGCCCTGTATGTAAATCCATACCATCGGTACAGGAAGGAGGAGATGGGCATGTTTCTCAAGGGGTGTCTCCTCCTCCCTGGCTATGAGCTGGCCAATCGCAGCGGAGCGTGTCACAGCCAGGGAGGTCAGCTGTTTTATCTCCCTGGTTGTGACGCTCTCCGCTGCGATTGGCCAGCTCACAGCCAGGGAGAAAAAATCTGTTGTATCTCCACCTCTGGAATTTCTGTAGGGAAAGTTGAAAAAGACTCAAAGCTAGGATGGAACCCATAATTACAATATACTGTAAAGGCAAAGTATCTAGAGAAACATAATGGCGAATGTTAATGTCAAATTCAGCTAGAGGAAGAAAAGTTACCCATTCTGATTGATGATTAGCAATGTAACACCTAAGGTACTGTTCAAGGGTTTGATTAGGCCGTTTGTATAAGGATTAGATGCTGATGAAAATAAATGGATCTGAAGTTTAGTACAGACACCCCTCTGCCACAATATATTTTCAGGAATAAAATGAAAATCATATGATCAACAAAAATCTTAGAAAAGGTTTTGGAATTAGGAAATTAGGCAAGGGTACAAAATGACACATCTTGCTAAGACGATCTGCTACAAACCAAATTACAGTCTTAAACTTCCGATAAGGTATCTATCCCGACTCCTTCCCGGGAACCAGAGAAAGTTGCTGCCAGACACTTCTGGCAATGGCTTATCTCCCTGGAGAACAAAATTATTGGCCAAAAATATTCCCCACACACTTTAGTGTGTCGGCTGATCCTTCTGCTCTCGGCAGGTTTGGCTGGCAAGACGTTATTAGATATGCAATATGATTATTTCACCTCTAGAGGGCAATATGTGCAGTGTCCCACTCCTTGTTTTTTTCCGTGGGCATTTTAAACTTATGTATTTGCTATTGTGATGTATTGCTGTATGTACCCTGTATATCCCAATAACAGGCTGTTAGGGACAAATAATTGAAATGACACCCTAGGTGGTGCTGGCATCACTTAGATATATCACAGAGGAAGTAGGAGGAATTTGAGTATCAGAGAGTCTAGAAAAGTAGTAAGTTGATGAAGGTGAGGAGCAAGTCTCGTCTAAGATGTAGCTATCATTGTAGCCCCTTGGCTAAGGAAGCCCAGGGAACATTATTACAGCTACCAAGCACAAACTAAAGAGTCATTACCTGGATATAGAGTAAGCCTAGTGGAGATAGAAGCAACCTTAGCTCATGGGCTCCACAAGCATCAGTGACCTGGAGAAGCCTAATAGTACCTGGACACAACCAGACGACTATACGTGTGAGTCCATTACCACATGCCTCTATGGACATTGTGGAACAGAGTCAGAAAGCATCCTGCACAAATAATGGAGCAGAAGGATTTTGCCTGCCGTTAGGGAGACCGCCCTGTGGATTGCTTATTACAAGTAAGAAGTTATTATATCCAGTACCTGGCTGCTAAAATGTGAACATAGTGTAGACAGAGATAAGAAAGAACCTCTCCCACCCATTAGAAAGGAAATTCTGCAAGCTACAATTAAGGATTACAGTGGAGATATTATTGGGATAATCATCTTTGCCATATAAATGAACTGTACTGACTATTCTGAGACAAGTAATTCAAGTAAAAGTTCCATTGTTTGCAACCATTTGACTCCTCATCCTTTCTACAACCTTCCTTTGCACCTAACGGTGCTGGCGTCACGAACACCAGGGATCCTGCCTCCAAGGCACCTACAAAAACCCATTCCACCAAGGGCACCTCAACCATCATCTGGCAGGAATCCCTGGACAACAGAGTGTGCCCTGAAGGAAGTGGTGCTGTCCTTACCATCACTGCACGCCGGCCCAGGGAGCGCTGCTAACCGTGAGTAAAAGTAACTACTACCCCCATCATCCCACCGTAGCTCACGTGTTGCCCCTGCGGCCTGGTCGCTGCATATGGTCCTGTTTTATCATACGCATGTGCTTCTCTGTCTTGGCATCTCTACATTGCTGGCGACTCACGTGATCCCCTTGTGATCTGATCATGTGATCGCTTGCAATGACTGACACTGGCCAGTGTGGATGACTGGATGACTCTGAGGTGGGTAATTGCACAGGTATGACATATTACTGGTGTTGTGGGATTGGTTGGCAGCAGTGATGACGCCACCCTGGACGATGGCATGCCGAAACACACGTAGGGGTAGACGCCATCTTGGTCTGTTCAGCACACGATGGGTAATATGTGATTTCTATTTACATTTGCCACTTTGTAAATGAGGTATTTATGTGCACTTGTGTTTACATGTTGCCACTCCTCAAAAGCCCACTTGATGGCTAGTTACTGCCAATTTCCAACATAACAGTTTTTCTCCACAGGGCGCATAACCAAATATTTGTAATGACCTTCATGAGGGTTCAACACTGTCTTCCACTTATTTCCTTTACAAATGGAGACCAGGTTATATTTTCCCTGTAAATCTAGTTTGGAGAACCATTTGGCCTGGAGATCTGATCAAATAGGTCAAGGGTGAGAGGAAGAGGGTACCTATATTTAATGAGAATTTTAATCTCAATAATCTATTCAGGTTCTTAAGCCACCATTTTTCTTTCCTACAAAAAAAAAAAAACACACCAGGGAAAGGCTAACCTTGATATAATTTTCGTGGTCTGTCTTTCTGGAACAGAAAGATTATAAATCCACTTCTTGGGGTACTTAGCATCGGAAGAAGCTCAATAGCACAGTCCTATGGTTTATGGGGCAGAATCAACTCCCTAGCAACCTCATTAAAAAAATCTGCAAAATCTTTAATTAGGGCAGTGGAAGTATGTCAGATGAAACACTACAAATAGACATGGACATACAAGATTCAGTGCACTTGGAGCTCCATTTAACCAGATTCCTTTTTTCCCTGTCAATGACAGGATTGTGGGAAAATAAGTTTTGAAGGTAAATTGTCAATAACAAAAAATGATATAAATCCAGAATGCATAAAGCCTATGATTAAGGCCACTGGTGGGGTAGATAATTTAACCCCTTAAGGACTTAGGACGTATCGGTACGCCATGTTTGCCGAGTCCTTAAGGACCGAGGACGTACCGGTACGTCCTAACTTTAAAAATACATTGCGGCGCGGCGGGGGTTAATCGGAACAGGATGTCCGCTGAAATCATTCAGCGGGCATCCTGTCACAACGCTGGGGGAAACCCGCATCAGCGATCGCCGCAAACCGCAGGTCAATTCAGACCTGCGGTTTGCGGCTTTTAACTGGTACGGCGGCGGTGGTGCCATCGGGTCCCCATGGGGCTGTAGGGGGGACCCGATGGCATGGAAGGCAGCGCAATGCCTTCCTGAGGCATCGCCGCTGCCTTCCTGTGATGTGCCTATGAGATCCAGCCCCCTGGATCTCATAGACCGGAAGCTGTATGAGTAATACACACAGTATTACTCATACAGCCAATGCATTCCAATACAGAAGTATTGGAATGCATTGTAAAGGATTAGACCCCCAAAAGTTCAAGTCCCAAAGTGGGACAAAAAATAAAGTAAAAAAAAAGTCCCCCCCAAAATAATTTCAAGTTTCAAGTAAAAATAAACAAAAACGTCATTTTCCCCAATTAAAGTTAAAAAAAATAGGGAAAAAAAAGTATACATATTAGGTATCGCCGCGTCCGTATCGACCGGCTCTATAAAAATATCCCATGACCTAACCCCTCAGATGAACACCGTAAAAAATAAAAAATAAAAACTGTGCTAAATAAACAATTTTTTTGTCGCCTTACATAACAAAAAGTGTAATAGCAAGCGATCAAAAAGTCACATGCACCCCAAATAGTGCCAATAAAAGTCATCTCATCCTGCAAAAATCATACTTTACCCAAGGTAATCGCCCAAAAACTGAAAAAATTATGGCTCTCAGACTATGGAAACACTAAAACATGATTTTTTTTGCTTCAAAAATGAAATCATTGTGTAAAACTTATATAAATAAAAAAAAAGTATACATATTAGGTATCGCCGCATCCGTGAAAACCTGGTCTATAAAAATATTACATGATCTAACCTGTCAGATGAATGTTAAAAATAACAAAAAATAAAAACGGTG